>NC_059292.1:23728203-23735703 GCF_017591435.1 Portunus trituberculatus | reverse complement strand
GGGTGTGGCGTGGTTGTGCCCCTTCAGAGAGAGAGAGAGAGAGAGAGAGAGAGAGAGAGAGAGAGAGAGAGAGAGAGAGAGAGAGAGAGAGGGGAGGAACAAGCAGAAAGAGACAATAAAATTAGTAATGGGAGAAATGTTTTGCGTGTATTTATTAGTGTGTGTGTGTGTGTGTGTGTGTGTGTGTGTGTGTGTGTGTGTGTGTGTGTGTGTGTGTGTGAGTGTGTGTGTTGGAAAGACTGAGGCTGGAACAGTGGTAGGTGGTGGTGGTGGTGGTGGTGGTGGTGGTGGTGTGTGTGTATATGCTTCTTCTTTAATACGTTGGCCAGGGAAGGCTGGGTTGGGTGGCTGACCGACGCATGCACACACACACACACACACACACACACACACACACACACACACACACACACACACACACACACACACACACACGATAACTTCTGTATTTTATTTGCTTTGATATTTTTTTTTCTTTCTTTTGTTTTTTCTCTCACGGACGGCACGCTAATTAAGCAGGTAACATTTAGGCCTCCGCGGTTCGCCAGGTGCGTAGGCCTACTGAGGAACGAGGGGAGAGGAGAGGAGAGGAGAGAGAAGTGAGGGGAAGGACATGTGCTAAGGGGAACTCAAGGGGAAAAGAGGGGAAGAATCAAAGGAAACACTTCTATCTCTCTTTCCCCTCACACTCTCTCTCTCTCTCTCTCTCTCTCTCTCTCCCTCGTTTTTTTCCTCCTTAATATTCTTTCCCTCATATTCATCTTCTGTTTTTATCTTTTTTGTATCTTTCCTTCAAGTTCTTCTTAGCTTTTTCTTTTCTCTTTTCATTTCTTTCTTTATTTGTTTCGCCGTATTAATCTTATTTGGCTTCATGTTGCTTTGTCCCTATCTCTGTCATTGCCTCCTCCTCCTCCTCCTCCTCCTCCTCCTCCTCCTCCTCCTCCTCCTCCTCCTCCTCCTCCTCCTCCTCCTCCTCCTTCTCTTCTTCTTCCTTTCTCTTTCTAGTAATTCTTACCCAAGGAAATCGTTCGCTTGTCAGGAAATTAGTGGAATTGTCATTGTCTATTAACGTGTGTGTGTGTGTGTGTGTGTGTGTGTGTGTGTGTGTGTGTGTGTGTGTGTGTGTGTGTGTTGATTACGTGTTGTGAATCATCGTTAAATGGAGAAGAAAGGAGGAGGAGGAGGAGGAGGAGGAGGAAGAGGAGGAGGAGGAGGAGGAGGAGGAGGAGGAGGAGGAGGAGGAGGAGGAGGAGGAGGAGGAGGAAGAGAAAGAGGAAGCGGAGGAGGAAGAGGGAGAGGAGCACGAGGAGTAGGTGGAGGATGAGGAGGAAAGGAAAAGAAAATGGAAATGGAAAAGGAAGAGGAAGAGAAGGAAGAAGAAAAAGAGAAAAAGGAAAAGGAAGAGGAAGGGTGGGAAGAAGAAGAAAAGGAAAAGGAAGAGGAAAAGGAAGAGGAGGAAGAAGAAAAAGAAAAGGATGAAAACAATAACAATAACAACAACAACAACAACAACAACAACCATTTCTTTCCCACCATACACCTCATACAGACGCTACAATAAACACAACTTAATTACCTCCGTGTCTCACCCATCACCAGTCAATTCAACCCCCGCTTACCACAGAGCTGCAAGTCCCGCCAGCGCAACACAGGAGCCAACACCTAGCGCGCTCTGACCTGTGGGAGCAAATAGTGTTGTTACCTTTCTTCGCCGCTGCCACACTTGCCTTGGCTACCTGGGGCGCACCTGTTAAGTGGTAATTAGGGAAGCAGCGCGAGGGAAGAGTAGGAGGAGGAGGAGGAGGAGGAACAGAGCGGTGTGGGCTGCACTGGACAGAACATTTACCTTATCCTTACTTCCATTTTTCCTTTTCTTAGTCTTTTTCTTGTTTTGGGTATTGGTAAAACGTGTTGTCTGCCACGAGATGCGGAGATGATGGGGGTGTAAAGGGTGGTGATGGGGAAGGTTGTTGGTAGAATGGAGATTGTGGCAGAAAGGTAAAGAAGGGAGCGTAGGTTGAATGGATCGGATAGAGGAAGGTAACGGGAGTGATTTGTGAAGGGAAGGCACATAAGAATCTGTCTGGGACGTCAAGAAGATTCCATTAGTGTAAAGTAATATGTTGAGCGCGCAGATCACCGCTACATTTATCAGCGTTCCTTTCACGGATATGTTACTGCTTCCCCTGCGTCGCTTTTTACGTCCAGGCTGTAAACTGGTCATGAGGGGAGACGCAGCTGTCGAGGGGAGTGAGCGAGTCAGGGGTGGAGAGTCAGCGCGCGAGGGAGCGGCAGCGGTGAGCGAGACAGATCAGAAAACAGACCAGTATCCCGCCGGGGCCCGGAGAGAGGGGAGGTATCGCCGTCGCTCCGGGCTGCCTGGCCACTGAGGGGTCACGCGTGTGCCTCTGACCGTTGCAGCTTCTCTGGTGCTGTACTGGTGCTGTCCTGAGTTCCGTGCTAAGTGGCCCACGCCGCCCCGGTGCTAGAGGGCCCCTGATCGAATTGTCGCGTTGCTGCCTTGCGTGTCTCATAGCGGCGTGATCCTCCGTCGCCCACGTGTCTCTCGCGTCACTCTGCCCTGGAAATCTCGGCTAACATAGTTCACGGTGCTGTGACCAGTGTGGTGTTTGTGTGCGTGTGTGAGTGGCACCGACGCCCGCCGCAGCTGTGACCTTGAGACCTGCTTGTGACGTAAGCTGCTGTGACGGACACGACACCTCGACTCCGTGCGTCACTCTACCGATACCAGGTGAGTGTTTGGGGGAATAGGGGTGGGGGTGAATGAGTGGCAGGCACGGAAGCCGCTGGCCAATCGTCAGCTGTCTGCCACCCGCGTGATGGACGCCCGCGTGGCCCACTGACTAATTGGGCGGGATTGAACGAGGGTCGGGGCGGGCCAACACTGTGGGATGCGTGGCGCGTGTGGCGGCTCGCAGGTGAGACACAGGTGTGCTGACCCACATTCTGCCACATCGCTGCACGTGACGGGCCGCCCAGGCTGGCTGGCTGTCAGGCGCCGCTCTTGTCCCGCTGACGGCGTCCCACTTGTTGACTGTCAAGGCCGCGGAGACGCCCGGCAGGTGTGAGCCAGCAGGTATGGGGACACGCAGGTGTGGGCGCCGAGCACTCCACACGCTGCGTCAGGACGCTTCATTTATTCATTCCAGGCGGACTTAGCTCTGATGTTTGAAGGAAAGATTGGCGGAAAGCATGGAATCAGCGCTCAAAGCCTGGCAGGCTGTGTGCTGCGAGTGCTTGCGTGTTGCTGCTGAATGCCTGGCGCCACTCCGCGCAGACCGCTCACTCACTGCTTTGTTCGTTTCTTTTTTTGTCATTTTATTTGTATTTTTTAACTTGTTGAAAGCTCTCGCTGGTGGCGGATGGGTAGAGGGACGCACCGCTCTGACCGCCCCTCCCCCTTCTCCCTAAAACATGAACGGTAATTGGAGGAAGCGGTGATGTGACTGTGAATGTGTGCTAGTTGATTTGTGATCGTGGGGCGACACACACACACACACACACACACACACACACACACACACACACACACACACACACACACCCGGTGGTGCAGTGGTAGCACGCTCGACTCACAATCGAGAGAGCCGGGGTTCGATTCCCGGGTCAGGAGAGAAGTCATTTGGGAAAGTGTGTGGCAATAATTAGGTACCTGGTATAAACCGGAAGTTGTGACCCGCTGCTAGGTAGGAGAAACTTTTTCTGTATAAAAAATTACGCACGGAGTGGCCTGACCATCCCTGGCCTAGGTCACTAGGCTTATCTGACGCTATCTAGCAGCGGCACATCGACATGTCAAATGCCACCATGGGATTGTGTAGACTTACGATGTATGAATGGTAGTATATAAGGATATGTATAAATATGATGACGTGTAGAATTTTCAGCTGACTCTGTAAGCTGCCATTATTATTATTATTATCATTTTTATTACCATTATATTTATATTCATTTATTTATTTATCTATTTTTATTATTATTATTACACACACACACACACACACACACACACACACACACACACACACACACACACACACACACACACACACACACTGCTTCTTGAAGTGCTCGTCACTTAAACGATCTTATAGAGGTTGAATGTCAACTCGGAGTGTTTCCCTAACTACTTACTCCACCACCACCATCACTCTCACCACCACCACCACCCTCACCACCACCACCACCACCACCACCACCACCACCACCACCACCACCACCACCACCACCATCGTTACATTTCTCGCCATCATCATAAACGTCATCATCACCATCATCATCACCATCATCATCACCATCATCATCATCATAATCATCATCATCATAATCATAATCATCATCATCAGCAGCAGCATCCTTTCACCTTCCTTGTTTTATTTCTATTAGTAAGGTACTTGTCAAATATTTTCGTATGTTATAAAAGTTTCGAAATAAATGAATATTATGGAAAAGTTATTGGATGTGAGGTAGAGAAGAAGGAAGGACAGAGAAGAGAGAAGGAGAGGAGGAAAGAAAGGAAAGGGGGAGGAGAGAGAAGAGAGGAGAGAAAGATGTCAATTAGAAACATTGGAACCTTAATCTTTCTTTTTTCCCTGATTCCCTTATTACGTGATGATCCGTACCCTCTTGTTTATCTCTCTCTCTCTCTCTCTCTCTCTCTCTCTCTCTCTCTCTCTCTCTCTCTCTCTCTCTCTCTCTTTGATTAAACTGGTATTTTGTTTTCTTTTCCCTTTCTTCTTTGTATTTCATTCATTCATTCTTTCCTTTTCTCTTTTCTTTCCCTTTTTTTTTAATTCTTGTCCTCTCACTCCTCCATTCCTTCTATTCATTCCTTTTCATTTTAACTTTTCAATCTTTTATCCTTCCCATCTCTCTCTCTCTCTCTCTCTCTCTCTCTCTCTCTCTCTCTCTCTCTCTCTCTCTCTCTCTCTCTCTCTCTCTCTCATAATATTTCCCGTCTATTGTTCCCCTTTCTTTGCACCCATTGCTTTTCCCACCCTCTCTTTCTCCTCTCCTTTCTCTCTTACCCACCCATCTCCCGCGCTCTTCTTCCCCCTTTTTTCTTTCGTACCTTCCTATCCTCTCTTTCCCTTTTACCATCCCTTCCTTTCTTCCTTCCTCCTCTCCCTCCCTCCTTTTCCTCCCTCTCTCCCTCCCCTTCTCTCCTCCCTTCCTCCCTCCCTACACACAACAGAAGGCGAGGACCAGGCTGCCTCGTCATTAGCTTTCGTAATAATAACATGGGGTCGATCATTCATCCTCTGACTCTCACCCCTGCCTTGTTTTCCTCCTCCGTCACCCTCCCTCGCCCGCCACACCCCCAGAGGCTCCGTAACACCACTGGCTTTTTTTTTTTGTAATATTCCATGTGTACCAGAAGACAGAAGGCTCGTGGCTATTGTGTAACACCTTTGAGACCTCACAGCGCCACTGGGAGCTGTGCAAATATGATTTCTAGGTATCATGTAACACCCCAGGAACGCCATCATGCTGTGGGGATTTCACAACGCCTTTGACGATCACACTACGTCTCCAGGGATTCTATAAAACCCTGGGAACACTTTGACATCCCCAGGGAATCGCATCAGATCCCTAAGAGGAGGTTAGGTTAAGTTTGGTTAGGTTTGGTGAGAAACGCAACACCGAGAGGACAGTCAGACACATCTCTAGGAAAGATATGATTGCTCTTTTTCGTGGTAGGAGCGTTCCATGATTGATTCTTGGTGAGTGTTTGGTTACTTTCATTCCAGATGGTCGGGTAACAAGAGTACATGGGACGCAAGATTGCTCTTAAAGATTCCAAGATAGTTGCAGTTACCTGTCACCCTTAAAGAAGAACAAAGACAGACACCTGACCATCTCAGAAATACATTGCAACAAACTAGGAGATCATGAACATCCAAGGTTGTACAAGTCACTTTAATCAATTCCACGTTTTGACACAACGATGTTCTCTCAGTGACAGAAACGTGACAACCCTAACACCCAATAACACCCTAAAAATTATCAATAATACCATCAAACCATAAAATCATCCTGAAAACAAAAACACCTTGAAAACTACTAAAAAATTCCCTAACTTTCTTTAAAAATTCTAAAAACATACCCTAGCAAACTCAGAAATTACCCTAAAACCCTAATAGTCCTCCATACCCCAGCACAGACCCTAGACACTCCTTCATTAGCCCCCAAACGCGCAGACCTCATGATGCCTCCCCAAGAAACTCCATTGAGGGTCCTCGGTGCCTCCCCACGAGTCCCCAGCAGGCGATCGCTCTCCAGAGGCCAATAAAGAGTGTAAGGACGCCCTTTCCATGCCGCCCCAACACAATTACGCCGCCAGGAGCCTGTGTTCTTCGTGTCCCTTAGCTCCTCCTGCAGGGGACCGCTATCTTCTGTTTCTGTCTTTCTGTTTCATTGTTCCTCTCTCTCTCTCTCTCTCTCTCTCTCTCTCTCTCTCTCTCTCTCTCTCTCTCTCTCTCTCTCTCTCTCTCTCTCACTTTCTTTTTCTCTCTTCGTTCATGTTCACCTTCTAACTTCTCTTTTTGTGTTATTGATTAGCTGTTTGTGTGTGTTTTTGTGTGTGCGTGTGCGCGTCTACCTGTCTGTCTGTCTGTCTGTCTGTCTGTCTGTCTGTCTGTTTGTCTGTCTGCTAGCCTGTCTGTCTGTCTGTCTGTCTGTCTGTCTGTCTGTCTGTCTGCCTGTCTGTGTCTGCCTGTCTGTCTGTCTGTCTGTCTGTCTGTCTGTCTTCCTGTCTCTGTTTCTCTCTCTCTCTCTCTCTCTCTCTCTCTCTCTCTCTCTCTCTCTCTCTCTCTCTCTCTCTCTCTCTCTCTCTCTCTCTCTCTCTCTCTCTCTCTTCTCAAGACTTAAAAGGTCTAAATAATGAATGATTAAGTTAGGTGCACTTTTTTGGCTTCCTACACACACACACACACACACACACACACACACACACACACACACACACACACACACACACACACACACACACACACACACACACACTCTCTCTCTCTCTCTCTCTCTCTCTCTCTCTCGAAAATCGTTGCGGAATAAGATTACGTATGAGTGAGAGGAATAATAAAGAGGAGAAAGAAGGAGAGGAAGAAAGAAAATAGATGATAAAAATAAGTAAACATCAGTCACTATATAGAGGAACGACCTTCAAATTTATCGTGTGTGTGTGTGTGTGTGTGTGTGTGTGTGTGTGTGTGTGTGTGTGTGTGTGTGTGTGCGTGTGTGTGTCTGTCTGTGTATACCTTTCCTTACCTGTTTTGAATGACAAGGTTGATTAGTATATCGCCACCATGTGTTTAATGAATGAAGGTGAAGGAAGAGGAGTAGGAATAAGAAGAAAAGGAGGATAAAGAAGAGAAGATGAAGAAGATGGAAGAGGAAGAGAAGAAGAGAAGAGGAACGAGATGTAACGTAGGTGTTTGTTAAGTAGATAAGGAGAGAGAGAGAGAGAGAGAGAGAGAG
>NC_059292.1:23720703-23723203 GCF_017591435.1 Portunus trituberculatus | reverse complement strand
CAGCGTCATTATATATCCCCCCTTTCCCTCCTTTCCAACCCCATGCCATTCATGTCCATCCCTGTCTGAGCGCGCCATACATCACGGGGGTTTCGCTGAATCACTCATCATAATGGACACTGTTCGCTCGTGCCTGACTGCCTGCTGACTGCCAAGCGCTTACCTTGCCAGCCCCCACCAGCGCATCCCCTTGATTTTGTTTCACTCGTGTTGTTTTGCTACGTTGTGGTGGTTTATTTCGGCTTTGCTTTGGGTTTGTGTGGGTTTGTATGGCTGGAGAGAGATAGATAGATAGATAGATAGATAGATAGAGAGAGAGAGAGAGAGAGAGAGAGAGAGAGAGAGAGAGAGAGTCAGAATAGTTAGAAAAGAGAATAAGAAGAAAATGATAGAGAAGGAATGGATTGTGAAGAAAACGCATTGCTAGAGAGAGAGAGAGAGAGAGAGAGAGAGAGAGAGAGAGAATCATTTGCATTGTGATGATAGTAGTAGTAGCAGTAGAACAGCAATAGTAGTAGTAGTAGTAGTAGTAGTAGTAGTAGTAGTAATAGTAGTAGCATTAGTTAGAAACAGCGCAGTGGGAATGATGATTTTAGTAGTTATGGTGGTGGTGGTGGTGGTAGTGGTGGTGATGGTGGTGGTGGTGACGGTGGTGGTGGTGATGGTGGTGGTGACGGTGGTGGTGGTGGTGGTGGTGGTGGCTTCACACTGTGTTCCCTTTAAGTTCCCCGGGACAATCACCTTTATGGCCTGTCAGATAAGTTTATTATTCTCATCGTAATGTATTTTTCACTCCAACGCTGCGTCTAGTTCGTCTGTCTGTCTGTTTGTTCGTATGTATGTTCGTCCGTCCATCTGTCTGTCTGTCTATCTTTCTGTCTGTCTGTCTGTCTGTTTGTCCATGCGTCCGTCCTAATCTATCTGTTAGTTTCATCTATCTTTCTACTTTACCGTGTGTGTGTGTGTGTGTGTGTGTGTGTGTGTGTGTGTGTGTGTGTGTGTGTGTGTTATCTGTTCATTTGGTTATGTTAATTTGATTTCTTTCGGGCAAGAATTAACTGTGTGTGTGTGTGTGTGTGTGTGTGTGTGTGTGTGTGTGTGTGTGTGTGTGCGCGCGCGTATGTGTGTGCGTGCATGTTTATACCTGTAATTAGGAAAGGTTCTCAGCCCTCACACCTGTCCTGAACAAGTCCTTTTGATCCCTCTTCCTCTTCCTCTTCTTCCTCTTCCTCCTCCTCCTCCTCTTCTTTCTTCTTTCACCTCAAGATTCCAAGATTATCCTTACTTCTCTTCCACCTCCTCGTTTCTCTCTTTTTTTTTCCCTAGCAATCTTTCCAAGTCCTCGCATTTTCCTCCTCCTTTCCCTTTCTCTCTTTCTTATTCTCCCTCATTTTCTCTCTATTACACCTCATCTAATGCTCATCCGTGACCCATTTTCTGTGACGGAGGGAGAAGGAAAAAGGAAAGACTCGCAGAAAACGGATATGCCCCAAAAATACGAGTTTCCTAATCCTTAATTATTTGTATCTCTGTCTTTCGACCTTTTGTGGTAAAATTAGATAGGGAGAAGAGTAGGCGAGAGGAAGAAGAGTAAAGAATAAGAAGAAACGAAGGAGGAAAGGCAAGAGAAAGGGAGAAAAATGAAGGTAGAGAATTAGGAGATGATAATCAGTTGAAGAAACGAAGTGAAAGGAAGAATTAGATGAAAGGAGAGAGAGAGAGAGAGAGAATTAGATGAAAGAAGAGAGAAAGAGAGAGAGAGAAAAGGAAAAAAAAAATGAGTGGATAAATGTAAAAAAAAAAAAAAAAAAGGAAAGGAAAGGAAGAGGTAATGAAGAAGTGAGAAGTGAGTTGAGAATCAGAGGAAGGAAAAGACTGCAATTAAGGATGGAATAAGATAAAGAAAAAGAGAAAAAAGGAAAACTAAGAACGCACACAAATATACAAGGAAATCAGAAGAAATCATTGAATAAAGAAAAGAAAAAAAAGATTACAAAAGGACAAAGAATATTACGAGTTTTATGCCAATTTATATGTGAAAAAAATATATTTATTGATAATACAGAAAAACCAAGAATTAGAAAAAATATATATAAGCATAAAATTTTTATTCATAAAAGTAGTACTGTTTCAAGAGAGAGAGAGAGAGAGAGAGAGAGAGAGAGAGAGAGAGAGAGAGAGAGAGAGAGAGAGAGAGAGCACAAGGATTACAAGTGTAGCTGAAAATTAAGATTTGTAAGAGTATATCATCATTTGGAAAGAGAGAGAGAGAGAGAGAGAGAGAGAGAGAGAGAGAGAGAGAGAGAGAGAGAGAGAGAGAGAGATTTCCAAAGGTTTAGCAAGGAAATCGTGGAGACTCAGCAGTGTGAAAGAAGACGATAAAGATAATACCACGAACCGCGAAGACGGAGGGAAGGAGAAAGAGGAGATAGAGGAAGAGAGGAAAAGAAGGAAGGGAAAAGGGAAAATAGCTCCAGTAGTTTTCACATTCTTATTCCTT
>NC_059292.1:23695703-23710703 GCF_017591435.1 Portunus trituberculatus | reverse complement strand
AAAGACGTCTGGGAAAAGTTGAATCTGAAAAAGTTTAGAGGCAGCAGAGGTGGAAATAAAAAAAGTTTTCCCTCCACAACACTCGAAACTTGACAACACTGGAAGAAAGGAATCGTCTGTCTCGGATTGAAATGAGTCATAGGAGGATAAAAAGAAAAACTAGGAAAATAGAAAGGAAAAATATATTGAAAAAGAAAGGAATAACAAACAACTGTATCGCATTTTTTTTTTATCTTCTTTCTATAATTCATAATCTTACTTACTCTCTTACTTGTTTATCATTATTATTGTTTCCCCTTTTCTTGTTAACGCTTCTCATTCCAAAACAAAAACGAGGAAGAGAGAAAGGAAAAAATATATATACTGACAAGGATAATAATAACAACTCTCTTATTTTTCTTTACCCTCTATTCATAATTCATAATCTTACTTACTTATTTATCATTACCATTATTGTTTCTCCTTTCCTTTAAACGCTCCCTATCCCAGAACACAATAAGAACCAACCACCAACTCCCTAACTGGAACAAATTTTTTCCTTTATTTTTCTCACAATCTTACTCACTCTTAACAAGTATACATTCCCATTAATTTCCCTTTAGCACACATTTTTCCCCAATAAACCAACCAACGACTCTCAAAACAGACAATCCCTCTTCCAAATCATCTCACGTACAAATAACTCACAGGCACCTTTTCCTTCCCTTCTTATTTCACGAAGTACATAAAACTGTCCCTTATATTCACATTCACACACTGTAAAACCATTCATTCCATCGTATTCCTCATCCTGTATAGCATCAATCCTACACACACACACACACACACACACACACACACACACACACACACACACACACACACACACACACACACACACACACACACACACACACACACACACCTAAGCCTCTCGATCCTGTAGGACTTGGGCGCATCTAATCTCATTACCAGTTCCCTCCAGCACCTCTTTAGAATATCCTGATCCTCTAATTCAGAAGGCTGTCCCCGCTATTCACTGCCAGGATCCTCCGTTATTAGATTCTAAGTGTGTTGATTGAATTAGCACCGCGGAACAGGGGTAAGAGGAAGAGGAAAGAAGGGGATACTCTTGGTGGGAGTGAAGAAGGGGGAGGGAAGCGGTGGATGTATTGATGTGAACGATGATAATGATAGAGAGAGAGAGAGAGAGAGAGAGAGAGAGAGAGAGAGAGAGAGAGAGGAGATTAAAAAAATGCACAAAGAGAAAGAGAAGCACAACATACAAGCTGAGACACACAAAGATGAATAAAAGAAATAGAAAAGATAGAAAAGAAAACAGGAAAATTAACAAGCAAGGATCAGTCAAGCAAAAGAAAACGGATTATCTTGAGGCTAATAGAGAGAGGAGGAGGAACTAAAGCAAATCTGCGTCGACTGTGAAATGGAACGATTTGAATTGTCTGAAACATGATATAGAGAATGAGAGAGAGAGAGAGAGAGAGAGAGAGAGAGAGAGAGAGAGAGAGAATTATTTAAACGTTAAAAAGAAAATACAGCAAAAATAATGACTTTGTATGTCTCTTTAGTCAAGATAAAAAAAAAGGGTAGTAAAAAGAACGTGTGAAAAAGGAAATGAAATAGTACTGAACGTAAGCTAAACATTTGAAGAAGGAAACAAACAAAGTCGTTACCTCAGCGGATCACATTAATTAGTTCACAGTGAAGCAGAAAAGAAATATATTGGTTTTTATTTTATTGTTTTGCGTTTCACAGGGAAAGAGTATTTGTTTTATCCACTTATAATTTGTTGACAAGTGTAGATCATTGACTGCTCCTCGTTTTCTTTTTTTTCTTTTTTTATTGATGATTAATAATAATGGATGATGAAAGGAGTGCGCTCACACACACACACACACACACACACACACACACACACACACACACACACACACACACACACACACACACACTATGTAGACAAATGAACGTTCACAAAATCCATTTCTTCATTTACTGTGTGTGTGTGTGTGTGTGTGTGTGTGTGTGTGTGTGTGTGTGTGTGTCTGTCTGTCTGTCTGTACCCAGGCCACACACACACACACACACACACACACACACACACACACACACACACACACACACACACACACACACACACACACACACGCCAGAAGACTGGGGTTCGATTCCCCGGCCGGGTGGAAATATTTGGGTGTGTCTCCTTTCACGTGTAGCCCCTGTTCACCTAGCAGTGAGTAGGTACGGGATGTAAATCGAGGAGTTGTGACCTTGTTGTCCCGGTGTGTGGTGTGTGCCTGGTCTCAGGCCTATCCGAAGATCGGAAATAATGAGCTCTGAGCTCGTTCCGTAGGGTAACGTCTGGCTGTCTCGTCAGAGACTGCAGCAGATCAAACAGTGAATTACACACACACACACACACACACTCTCTCTCTCTCTCTCTCTCTCTCTCTCTCTCTCTCTCTCTCTCTCTCTCTCTGGGCTGGCCAATGAACGCCCGCCAAGATTAATTACCTTCAGTCTTTTCTGCCGCCGCCGACAAGCCCGGGTAGTGAGTGGGTCTGGCAGCGCTGAAGGAGGTGCTGACGATGCTGACAAGTCCTGATACCATAGAAAGAGAGATGCTGGTGCTAGTTAGAGGTGCTGACATTCTTGGCCTTTGTGCTGACTCTCCTGAATACGGTGGTGATGCTGATAAGAGGTGCTGAGTGACTGACGAAGTGCTGGTGGTGATGGTGGTGGTAGTGGTGGTGGTGATGGTGGTGGTGGTACTGATAGGGTAAATATAGGGACGGAAACTGATATATGTCCTATTAACACACACACACACACACACACACACACACACACCGTTAAATAATATAAAAATAATTTAAAAGTAAAAAAAAAAGTAAATAAAATCGAGTAGAGTACATCAAACTAAATAATAGACTGACACGCACTCTCTCTCTCTCTCTCTCTCTCTCTCTCTCTCTCTCTCTCTCTCTCTCTCTCTCTCTCTCTCTCTCTCATATCCATATTTGTTACTTTTCTTCTTTTTTTCTTCATATTTTTCTAATCCCATTTTATTTTTCTGTTTTCAATTTCCGGTCTTTTCCTATTTTTATTTTTTTTTATTATTTTGTTTCCTCGCTTCCCTTTTTTTTCCCTTTTTTTCGATTATTCTTGTTGCTTTAATCCTCTTTCAGTTTTGTCCATTTTTGTGCAGTCCTTGGTATATTCTCTCTCTCTCTCTCTCTCTCTCTCTCTCTCTCTCTCTCTCTCTCTCTCTCTCTCTCTCTCTCTCTCTCTCTCTCTCTCTCTCTCTCCTTTACATGTTATCTGAAATATTGTTTCCTCCTTTGTCATTTTGTTTCATTCCATTCCTTTGTCTGTCTGTCTGTCTGTGTGTCTTTCTGTTTGTCTGTGTGTCTGTCTGTGTGTCTGTCTGTCTGTCTGGCTATCGGTAAGTCTGTCTATCTGTGGTTGGTAATGCTAATAGTAGTAATAGCAACAGTGATGATACTACTACTGCTACTACAACTATTACTACTACTACTACTACTACTATACATAATAATAATAATAATAATAATAATAATAATAATAATGATAATAATAATAATAATGATAATAATAGCACAGCGCTGCAATCAAAGAGGAATTAATCATTGCATCGAAACACAAAATGATCTACAAAATCTAATTACAGAAACCTAACACACCACGCCGCCAGAGAGAGAGAGAGAGAGAGAGAGAGAGAGAGAGAGAGAGAGAGAGAGAGAGAGAGAGATTTCATTCTTTTTTCCTTTATATGTGTCCATCAAATTTCATTCCCATCTGAATTCTGACAATAAAAAAATGCTTAAGTGATGTTCAATCCATTTGATCGAGAGAGGAGGAGAAGGAGGAGAAGGAGGATGAGGAGAAGGAGGAAGAAAGAGAAGGAGGAGGAAAGAGAAGGAGGAGGAGAATGGAGGAGCAAGAAGAGTGGGGAAGGAATGATGTGACGGGGTAAGGAAGGGGAAGAGGATAGAAGGTAAGGAGAAGGAAGAAGAGGAGGAGGAGGAGGAGGAGGAGGAGGAGGAGAAGGAGAGGGATAAGGAGAAGGAGAAGGGAGTGACCAGATGGAGAAAATGAAAGAAAAGAGGGAAATGAGTAGCAAGTTGACTGAAGCTTTGAGTGAGAAAAAGAGGACAAGAAGAAGGAAGAGGAAAAGGAAAAGGAAGAAGAGGAAAAGGAATGGAAGATGAGAATGCTTAAATGAACTACCTCCATTTCTCCCCCTAAGGTAAAGGAAAAGGAGGAAGAGAAGACGGAAGAAAGAGAGAAAAAGAAGAAGGAAGAGAAAAAGGGGATGGAAGATAGGAATGCTTAAATGAACCTCCTCTGTTTCTCCTTTACCTTTCTTTTTTTTTTTCTTCACCTTTCCTCTTCCTCTTGACCACCACCACCACCACCACATCTAGCACGGGATAGGAGGATAGTTCGGATTAGCATACACATTCCATAAATTCTAGTACAGCGGAAGGCTTCTCCCCATCCACCCATCCACCCATCTTTCCATCGTAAACACTCATGTAAGACTTAGAACAGAAAGAAAAGGAAGAAATACAAGAAAGAGGACAGAATAGGAGGAAGAGAGAGAAGAGGGAGGAGGTTTATCTAGTAAGGGAGGGAAAGAACAGTAGCAGAACCCACGTCTCGCCTTGGGGAACTACGAACCAACCAACTTAGAAGAGGGAAACTTATACATCACTAGTGCCTTGAAGTTTTTTAATCACTCCAGGGCATCAAAAGGAACTGGGAGAGAGAGAGAGAGAGAGAGAGAGAGAGAGAGAGAGAGAGAGAGAGAGAGAGAGAGTGAGAGAGAAGACACAAGCAATGGTTGTCTCTCGGTCCCCAGCCGCCATAGGAATTTGAGGGAAGGTGGTAAAGAGGAGGAAAGGTAGTTAACAGAGCCTGCAGTATTATGGAGCCATGATTTTTTAAGGAAGGAAGTAAGATTGAGTTTATAGTTGTAAATGGAGAGAGAGAGAGAGAGAGGCCGTATTATGGAGATGAGGAAGAGTTTATAGTTGTAAATGAGAGAGAGAGAGAGAGAGAGAGAGAGAGAGAGCAACAGGTGTGAAAGATAAAAGGAAAACCAGTGACTCATTTAATTTTTCCTCTCTCTCTCTCTCTCTCTCTCTCTCTCTCTCTCTCTCTCTCTCTCTCTCTCTCTCCCGCACATATTTTACCAAGAAAATAAATAGGGAGAGAGAGAGAGAGAGAGAGAGAGAGAGAGAGAGAGAGAGAGAGAGAGAGAGAGAGAGAGAGAGAGAGAGAATCAATCACACACACACACACACACACACACACACACACACACACACACACACACACACACACACACACACACACACACACACACACACACACACACACCTGCCAGAACCCAACACCTGCAAAACTGAATAACACACATGTGGTTATTGGGAAGTTACAGAATGGCCTTCATTAGCTTTGTATATATATATATATATATATATATATATATATATATATATATATATATATATATATATATATATATATATATATATATTTACGTATGTATGTATGTTTGTATGTATGTTGCTTCATCCTTCCAGTACGTAAGGATTTTCTAATTTGAGTTTGCATACTTTTTTTTTTCTTCAGTTCATTTTGGGTATATTTGTTAATTATTTTCTATTTTCGCTTGTTTATTTATGTATCTGTCCGTGTATTAGTTTGTCTTTCTGTTTGTATGTCTGTTTGTCCATGGATTTATTTTTCTTTCTCTTGGTTTTTCTTTTTTTCGTGTGTTTCTGTCTTTCTATCTGTTTGTTCGTCATTGCTGTCTATCTGTCCATCACTTTGGTTTTCTTTGGCTGTTTGTCTGTCTATTTATTCGTTTGCCTTGCTGTCTATCTGTCCATGTGTCTCTCTAATCATCTCTATTCATTCATTCTCAGTACTGCCCAATATCATATACAGTTCCTACATAAGCTGTACAGTACATATGAGTGCATATATATAAATTCAATTTTTCCTGTGTGTACATCATTATTTGTTCCCTGTCCTCCTTTATCGTCTTTAATTCTCACCAACAACATGACAACAGTGCAAGTTTCAGATCCTTCATTATTACCATTAACAAAACTACATAGAAATATCAGTAATAGAAAAAGACTGAATAAGCCATACATAGATTCCTAGTCAAGTGATCTTCTCTCAGCATGTCTTCACTTACCTGACATTACCATGAAGTCAAGGTTAGACAGGTGTTGATGTAAATAGCTTCACCTTGACGTATGGAGAACAAGATATGAGTTACGAAATAAGGTTGATGATCATTTTTACTGTGGTGGCTTGGAATAGCGAACATAAAGCGGAAGAGATGTTACAGTCACAGAACAGCACAGAAAGACTCTCACTCATACAGACATACACACAGACATAGCGAAGTCGTAGAGATGAGATATATCATTGGGATGGCTTGGGGTGGATGTGCATGAGTCAGAGGGATGTTTTTAAGTCTCAGAGCACCACAAAAGAAACAGGTTTACAGTCATTATGCAGACAGATACTCAGACAGAAAATTGTGAAGTTAGAAAGATAGGCTTGATGTATTTTTGCTGGGATGGCTTGAAATAGACAGACATGAGACAGAGGTAAAAGGAAAGGAGTTGAGAGATTAGACTTTGAATGGTGGAGAAAAGATAGAAATAAATGAAAATCTGGGAGAATTAATAATGAAGGCGATGGTGATAAGTGAAAAAGAAGAAAATGGAGATCCTATGTTTGGGGTGTTGGGAAGAGTGATTGGGAAGCCTTGATAATGGTGGTGAGGGTAAATGAAAAAGGGGAAAAAATGGAAATTCGATGGTGATAATGATGGCAATGATGATAAATGAAACAAAATGAAAAAAAATGGAAATATTATAGTGAACGTATGGGAAAGGAAAGGAACTGGGGAGACCTGATGATGGTAAATGAAAACACAAAAAAAAAAGAAAAGGAAAATGAAAATAACATGGAGGGAGTTTCACAAGCTGACTAAATAAAACTTACATAGGTATTTAAGTTTCCCCTTGGACGTAAAGCAAAGCATGAAGTGAGTGAAGCCGTCAGTGTAGAGTCCTCATTCACCGTAAACTTTCCCTCCTGCAAGAATTAAAAAAAAGTTTACGTCGCCTTACCTGACGTTAATTGGCGCTCAGGTGAAATACTCAATACCTACCTGGCTCCCTTGGCTACCTGGATACCTGGCGCAGTCCTTCTCACATTTCTCCACCCTGGTGTCCGCAAAACAGCAACACATGTCTGGAAAAAGCGACCTCATTTCCTGCAGTTCAAGGTGAAAAGATCAAGCAGGTAACACGCTCATAAACTTCCTCGGCCGGAGCTTTTGGGCGAAATTACGTCGACCAATTTGGGGGAAGACTTAACGACCAGGGTTTAGGGGAAATTAGAGCGAATCAGCGTCTCTCAGTAAATCCCCGGGCGGCCTTATTACCAACTGTTTGGGAGTCATTGAAGGAATCTGGTTCAAACTCGCTCATCGTTGTAAGATTATGTCTCGTGGTCAAAAAAGTTATGTTTTTTTGTGGGTCACAGATGCGTAGAAACAGACGCTAGACACTGGCTCATCTACCGTACAGACATACTGGGTTAACCTTTTCACTGCCATACGAAACAATAAGGTTATGTCTCATGATAAAAAAGTATGGTCTTCTTTTATTTATTTTTTTTTTAGTCACAGATTCATAGAAACAAACCCTCACTCATCTATCTTACAGACATACAGATTAATCCCTCTCACTGCTATACAAAACAATGAACAGCACCTGAAGTAATGCTTGGGATTTTTGTTATAATCATTTACAGAGAAGGGGATGGAACAAAAGATGAGATTTTGCAATTTTTCACACAGTTTCAAGATTGCAGGTTTCTGTAGAACACGTAAAAATGTCTTAGAGTGATTAGTAATTAGGAAAAGGTGTTTGAAATCGTGGTCAAAGGGTTAATTGGTAGACAGGTGTACATAACAAACATATAACAAGTGCGGATGAATAGAACATTTTTTACGAAGGGAACTGGCCAAAAAAAGATACATAATACAAAAAGATGGTAGAAAAGGCCTCTACTAAAACGCCAATCCCAAAAGCAAAGTAAAAAAGAGGTAAACGAAAACAGAGGCACATCTATTACAGCCACACGGACACACGGACACACGGACACACAGGCACACGAACACACATACACACGACACACAGCCACACAGACACACAGGCTCACGGACACACAGCCACACGAATACAGAGATACACGGTTACACAGACACACGACACACGGACACGCAGGTATACGAATATACGGACACACAGACACACGGATACACGGGCACACAGACACACGGACACACAGACGCACAGACACACGGACACACGGACACACAGACACACAGGCACACGGACACACAGACACAGACACACAGACACATAGGTGACTGACTAGAGTAGAATGAGATGATGTTAAAGATGGATTTGATAGCTGGCGGTAAATAGATGAATGACGACCATCCCATCTTCCTTTGAAATTATTATCTCTCTCTCTCTCTCTCTCTCTCTCTCTCTCTCTCTCTCTCTCTCTCTCTCTCTCTCTCTCTCTCTCTCTCTCTCTCTCTCTCTCCTCTCTCTCTCTCTCTCAATTTGTCACCACCACCACCACCACCACCACCACCACCACTGCTACTACCACTAGTATGTCCTCTTCCTCTTCATCCTCCTCCACTTTCATGCCAACTCCTTCCTTCCTCTTCCCCTCTTTCCCCTCCTCCTCCTCCTCCTCCTCCTCCTCCTCCTCCTCCTCCTCCTCCTCCTCCTCCTCCTCCTCCTCCTCCTCCTCCTCCAAGAAACCCTTCCACCATCTTTTCTTGTCCATCCCTTCCACCTTCTTTCCTCCTTTACTCCTCCCTCCCTTTGTCACAGACCCCTCCTCTTTCCCTTCCCGTCTCTTTCCGTCTCTTCCCGTCCCTTCCCGTCCCTTCCCGTCCCCACGACCAGCGTATCAGAACCAAGAACCGCGAGTATTAAGAAGCGGCCGCTCCCCTGCGTCTCAGGCTCCCGGTATAATGAACTTTCTCTCGTGTTTACCGTCTCCTTCGCCGCCAAAATTTGTCGCTCGGGGAGGGAACGGAAGGGAAGAGGAGAAATATGTGAGGCGGTCCTTGGGGGAGGAATGTGCAGCCTACGTATATATGTGTATCGGTTTTAATAACATGTTCTGGTGGGTGGTTTGGTTATCTGGTCTTATTAAATTTTTTTGCCTGTAATTTTTTAATTTTTTATTTATACCATGTGGGCTTTTCACGGGAATTTATGGGCTGAAGGGGATAGTTTTTGCGGTACCTCCTATCTCAAAGCCCACCCGCTAGGAAGCCCAATCTACACTCGGACCGTGGACAGGATTCGAACCCGTGCACTTGGAGACCCGTCGGACCCCAAAGCACGCATGGTTCCACTAAATTAATGGTAATGATATATCTTCAAGTTGGTGGAATTAGTGGTAGTGCTGACTTTGTAGTAGTGGTCTCATCAGCAATAATAGTAGTAGTAGTTGTGATAGAGTTAATGATAGTTGTAGTAGTAGTAACATGAGTAGTAGTCGTAATAGTTTTAGTAGCATCGTGAGTAGTTTCCTTTTCCGTCTGAGAACACAAGAGTTAGTCATTGCCTGCCTTGTAAACACCACTCTCTTCCTTCACACTAAACTGAGAGAGAGAGAGAGAGAGAGAGAGAGAGAGAGAGAGAGAGAGAGAGAGAGAGAGAGAGATAGTAAAACAAGAAAAAAAAAGCTATAAGGAAAACAAAACACACACACACACACACACACACACACACACACACACACACACACACACACACACACACACACACATCCCCTGGCGCAAGAGATAATAGACTTAATTGGACTCCAGTAGAAAAATGAAAAAAAGAAATGAAAATAACGAAAGGGAAAAAAATATGCGACAGGGTAGAGAGAGAGAAAAAAAGTACCTGGATTTTGTATTTAATGTTGGGGATTGGTGCAGAGAAAGTAACGGTACAAAAGGTGATGTTTCCCGGCGGGTGGTTACCTGAGCCCGGCCCGCGTTCACCTGGTCTAATTTAATGTTAATTAGTAAGTAAATGAAGGCAGGTTAATATATGAAGCCTTTTAGGGAAGGGGGGGTGGGGCGGGGAAGGAGGGGGAGGCGGCTCTGATTTTTTTTTTGGGGGGGGCATGCGTCTCTCTCTCTCTCTCTCTCTCTCTCTCTCTCTCTCTCTCTCTCTCTCTCTCTCTCTCTCTCTCTCTATTACTTTCATTTACTTGTGGCTTTTCTAACCTCTTTTTTTCTTCCTTTTAGTTTTTTTAATTTTATTTCAGTTCTTTTCTTTTAATCTCTTCTTTTTTTTTTTCTTCTTCTTCTTCTTCTTCTTCTTCTTCTCCTCCTCCTCCCTTTCTACGTCGTCCTACTCCTCCACCACACCCCGTCCTCCCCCTCCTCCTCCTCCTCCTCCTCCTCCTCCTCTCTTAAGCTGTTCTAAATTGGGTCCAATAAAACCTTTTTTTATGTATTTTTATGTACTTTTTCCTCTTCCACCTGTCCAGGACACAATATAGAGCTGAGAGAGAGAGAGAGAGAGAGAGAGAGAGAGAGAGAGAGAGAGAGAGAGAGAGAGAGAGAGAGAGAAAGAGAGGGGTTAGGGGTAGTGATTTGTTTCTCTTTATTTATGGTTTATCCAAAAAAACAAGAAAAAAACATGAATAAAAAAAATTGGAGTGAAGAAAAATAAAGAAAGTAATGATGAAAAGATATCCAGGAATTATTTATTTTGTATTTAATTTTTTCCAATCTCATCTCTCTCTCTCTCTCTCTCTCTCTCTCTCTCTCTCTCTCTCTCTCTCTCTCTCTCTCTCTCTCTCTCTCTCTCTCTTCTTCATGAGTCTTCCTCCTCATGAGTTTCTTTTTTTTCTCTTTTTTTCCTCCCTCTCTTCCTTCTCTAACTTTTTTTTTCGTTTCGTTTTGTTTTCCTAGATATTTTTCCTCCTCTTCTTTTCATTTTTTTTTATTTCCCAAATTTTCTTTCCATTCTTATTATCTTCGTTTTTTCCTTGTTTTTTCTCGTTTTATTCCCTTCTTTCCAAATCCTTTCTTTTATTTTTCGTCTTCATTTGTTTTCCCACTCCAATCTTTCCTTCACTGGCATTCCTCCTCCTCCTCCTCCTCCTCTCTAGTATTCCACGTCACTGACTGGACAGAAGAATCACTGTTTTTCTGTGATTTATTGGAGGAGGAGGAGGAGGAGGAGGAGGAGGAGGAGGAATACATAGGATTACATAAGAGTATCAAATAGTAACAGACTCGGAGGTCCTTTCTAGATAGTTTGATTTAGATACTTCTACACTAACTGACAATAATAGTATGAGAAAATAGATAGTAAAGTGAAAGGCTCCTCCCCACCCACCAGTCCCTCCAGCAGCAGTTGGCTGGAAAAGAAATGATACTTTGTAGCACTGAAAAAAAAAAACTGACGGAATTTTATTAGGAAAGCAATGATAAGGCGAAGTCTTCGTCTATCTTTGTTTGTGAGGGGAGGGTGTGGGTGCTTGTTTCAGTTTGTAATGTTATGTGTGTAGAGCGTTGGTGTATACACATTGGGGAAAACAGAGGCAGCCACACCAACAGTCCACTGTGAAAGTGTACTTTCGCTTACGAAACGCTTACGAAACAGTGATCCCTGGGACTTGTATCCCGAAGATAGACTCTTATAAACAGGATTCTTGTTTGTCCCCGGCCAGTCATAATGCAAGATTTAAAGTGGTGACCGTTTACTCAGGGTTATATGTGCATGTGAGACCAGTGTTATGTGGTGTAGGTGTAGACACAGTGTGGGAGTTTATGGGCGGTGCGGGAGCCGTGCCTGACGCTGTTTAGGAAGGCAGCAGTCAATCAGGCCTCAGCTTCGTGCGATCCACCGTGCTAACATACTTTACCTCGCGGGACGTCACACACTAGTTACTCCCTGCAGCAGTGGCCCCTGGGATCCCAGCCCCGAATATGGTTACTAACTATCAGGGGCCTGAACTATCCACAGCCCATCACAAGTTGAGAGTGATAGTGGTGACTATTAATTTAGGACTATCTGTGTCGTGTAGGTAGGATAACCTGATTCGCTGCATTTTGATATACGAGACTCACAAACAGCGGCCCTTCGGCTATAAATGAAATAAAGGCAATTCATTGTGAAACGAACAGTGAAGACCGGAGATTTGATTCAAGAGGTTTATCAAGACGATTTCTTAATGTTTCAATTGTGTCTGAGTTGACAATGTATTTGGACAGTCTATTCCAAATATTTACAACTTTATTGGAGAAAAGCTCTTGGCTTCATTTGTGAAAAAAAAGTTTAATAATTAATTTAAAGCCATTACTTCGAGTGATGTTTGAACGCACAATTGTAAATTAGTTGTCCGGGTTTACTTTTGAAAATCCTTTGAAGATTTTGAAAACTTCCATCAGATGACATCTTGGTCTGCGTTTCATGAATGTTATGTTCTTGTAGGTGGTCCTCGTATGGTTTGTTTTGCAATCTAGGAATCATTTTGGTTACTTTTTATACTATGAACTTTTACTTTACTGATAATTCGTTTGTGAGGGATTTTATCGAAGGCTTTTTGAAAGTCTAGGTATATTACATTAACAACTTTGGTATCATCGTACATTCTATAATCGTCATTAAAAAAATTCAAATATATTCGTAAGGTGTGATCGTTTATTTCTGAATTCATGTTGGGAATCTTTAATATATATGTATTTTTTAATTTTTAAGATGTTCTTCCATTTGATCTCTAACGATGGATTCTAGTAACTTTCCTATTACTCATGGTTGGCGCTTTAATTTTTCTTATGTATCTATAAAATTCTTTTGGATTTGATATGTCTGTGTTTGCAATATTAATCTTACTGTGTTTAATAAGTGTTTTCTGGGAAGTGGCCATGGACAAGTATCCTATATGAAAAGTGGATAACGACCAGAAAAAGTTTGGGAACCACTGGTTTACATCCTTAATCTCAGACTGTTCGTTCCAATCAGTGTCCACCAGAGTTCTTAAATTTTTGAAGTCACTTCTTCTATAGTCTGGTACCTTCTCTCTACCATCCAGTACTTTAATGTTAAGGACTTGTCGGTTGAATGAGATCACCCGGTGGTTACTGGTACTAAATTCCTCACTTACTTCTACGTTATTCACAAGGCTTTCTTCAGTTGTAAGGATACTATCTAGAATGTTGTCACTCTCTTTGGGTGTTCTACGTGTTGAAATAGAATGCTTTCTTGTATGTTAGAATAGAGATCATGACCCAAGACTGTATTAAAAGAGCATCCCATTTTTTTATGTGTGAATTAAAGTCTCCGAATATTTCACTGTCGACGTGACAGCATATATGAACTATTTCATTGTATATTAGGTCATTGATTTCACGCGTCTGTACTCGGGGTCGATAAACTGAGTCAATAATTATTTTGTCTGATTTGTGCTTAAGCTGAATGTATGTAGCATTAATATTATCATTCGTCAGTTTAGAGAGTGCGAGTGGCTGAATGCAGGATTTTATATATAGGAGCACTCCACCTCCTTTTCTTTCGTTTCTTCTTCAACTAAACAGGCTATATCCTGGAATTGCTAATTTGGCCAAAAAAGTTTCAGTAACACCGATGATGTATTCCTCCATGCAGAAAATTTCCTCTAGATCTTGAAATTTATTACGAGTGCTTCAAGCATTTAAATAACAGACTTTAATATTCCGAGTATCGTTGTGAGTGAATGAGGCACTTTGTGAATTAGATCTTATGTTACTATTAGTAAGTCTTCTTGCATCGCTTTTTTTCTGATTTGTGAATGGAAGCAGCGTCAAGTAGGAATCGTCCAGGTGAGCTGAGACTGCGGGGCTCAAATAAAGAAACAGTATCGGCTGATTATAAACATTGTTCCATAAGTTTACGAACTGGACGTTTTCCTGTAAGCAAACATTCTGAAGTCTATTACTGATGCAGAACGCTCTGTTTAAAACAGACGTTAAGTATCAACCCTCAGCAGAATCCCTGATATGATATTTCTGCTGACCGTTTTCTTTTTGTACTGTTTAATCACACATCGGTATTTGTCAAGTGGCTCTTCTTGGGGAGTCCATTTTATGTCATTTGTACCCGCATGAATTATCATGAGGATATTCCGGTCAGTATTTTTCGTTACGTCGTCGCACACTGTAGTGATGTTATCTATTCTGGCTCATGGATAACTAAAACGTTTCATGCGTCCATTTAAAGAGCGATCACAGAACTCACTCAGCTGGTCACGTACAACGGAGTCCCAAACTCTTCCGCCATCATGTCTCTATCTGTTGGTAATGAGGGTTCATGGTATTTGATTTCGACACTTCTTTTTCGCACCGTTTCTAGCAGATTGAAAGTCTGTTTCCTGAGAGCCAGGTACAGAATGATCTTATGAACGAGAAAGAGGTGTAGAGGAGGAGGAAGAGGATGGAAAATGGAGGAGGGAGATGAAAGAAGAGGAGGAGGAGGGAAAAGAGGAGTAGGACGGGGGAAAAAGAAGAGAAAAAGGAAAAATACAAGGAATACAAAGGAAGAACTGGTGTTTACTTTTTCCATCCATGTACTGTTTGTCTTCAGGAATAAACTCAAAACGTCAGTTATTGTTTTCTTTCTGTTTGTAGCGCCAGCCTGTCTGTCAGTCTGTCCAACACACCCCTCTCATATCTCGTCCAATAAGGAACACATTTTCTTCAACATTTGTTGTCCAGAGAGAGAGAGAGAGAGAGAGAGAGAGAGAGAGAGAGAGAGAGAGAGAGAGAGAATCCTGTGGTGATTACATTTCTAATTAAACTTTGAATGGTTTTTATTTGATCATTTTTGAGTCAGAAAAATATTAAGAATGAAACAATATGATTTT
>NC_059292.1:23683203-23688203 GCF_017591435.1 Portunus trituberculatus | reverse complement strand
TGTGTGTGTGTTTTCCTCTTATGCTTTCGTGTTTCGATATATATATTATTATTATTATTATTATTAGTAGTAGTAGTAGTAGTAGTAGTATTTTTTCTTATTTTAAAGTTTTATTTGTGGAAGCAAACTAGGAAAACATAAGAATAATTTACTACAACGTCTTATTTTATCGCTTAAACTTTCTAGCGTCCGTGAAAGGAATTTTATAATTATAACATTTTCATTTTTCGTTATTATTTCCATTTTTCGTTCTTTTTAGGATTTTTGAACTGAAGTAGAAACAAAATATAAGCGTAACGTTTTATTGTTTTATCACTGAACGTTTGAGTTATTGTGACGTGTGTGTGTGTGTGTGTGTGTGTGTGTGTGTGTGTGTGTGTGTGTGTGTGTGTGTGTGTGTGTGTGTGTGAATGATGGATGTCTGTATTACGTCACTCTGTTTTTTTTTTTTATATTTTTAGTGCTCTCGTTTCTATATTTTTCCCTGTCCTTTTTCCCTGTCCTTTTTTTTTTTCCTCTAACATACATACATACGTACATTGATCTCTTTATAAAATGTACCTTTAAATGTTACGTGTTGGTTTTTTGATGTCTTACTTTATTCTTTTTGTCCTTATTCTCATTCACTTATTATGAGTTATTCTTATTTTTATTCCATGTGTTTAATTATCTCCCTTTCTTTTTCTCTCACTTATTTCCTTTCTTTACTTTTCTTCTCCAGTATTCGTTCGTTCTTCTCTTCCTTTTTTTTTTTCCTTTTGCTCATCTTCTCTTTTCTTCTCCCTTTTCGCACTTCTCTTTCTCTCTTTATTATTTTTTATATTGTGCGTGCCTCTTCTTATCCCATCGTTATTCTCCTTCATTCATCGCATGCCTACCTATCTCACTTTCCCTCATCTCATCTCTCTTTTATCTCACTTCTCTCACCGCTTTGTACCTTCTTTTCGACCCTCTTTCATCTAATTTTCCTTCTTCACACTTACTCTCTCCCATTCTCTCCCTTTCTTCTTCCTCCTCAATTCCTCTTCCTCTCTTCCTTCATTCGTTCCTTCCATATTGTCGTCCTTCAGATCCTTCATCCTACTTATCTTATGTCATGTTTACGTTACCCCACTTTCTCTCCCCCTCTCTTCCTCTCCTCCTCTCCCTTCCCATCCAGGTGTGTCCCACGGAGGCTCTAATGAACACTCTACCTGTAGACGTGCTCACCTGTAATTACCTGGCTCTTGTTAGCCTAATGGAGTATTCTCAAACACCTGTGCGTGTGTTGTGTGTTGGGATGCTAGTCTGAGGGAGGTCGGTGGTGGTGGTGGTGGTGGTGAGGGTGGTGGTGGTGCGTAAAATCTAAATGGGTCGTTGAAATAATTGTGTGTTTGTGTTTGCTTGTGCGTCTTGTGTGTGTGTGTGTGTGTGTGTGTGTGTGTGTGTGTGTGTGTGTGTGTGTGTGTGTGTGTGTGTGTGTGTGTGTTTAAGTTCGTTCAACAAATATGTATCTTTGTTTACTTATCCTTTCATCTATTCATTATTTTTGTTGATATTACTCACTTCAATTTATTTTACCGTTTATTACATTTCTTCTTCTCATTTTGCTTTCGTTTCCCTTTTTTTTTTTTCTTCTTTACTTATTTTCACTTCTCCATTCTCCTTCTTCGCTTTGCTTTACTTCACTTACCTAACTCTGATTATTGTTACTATTTTTTGTATGTCTTGTTCCTACTTTCATATATATATTTTTTTCATTACCTTTGGTGCTGCCTAACCTGTGCTGCATAAACCCATTTAGTTCCACACAGATCGCGACCTGAACTCAATCACTAGCCAGAGGAAATAAGGAATACAGCTGTGGCACGTGACTCGGCATGGTTCTTGACTCCTCCATTGAGATGTAGGAATGTGTCACGGTAAACTTAATTGAATCCTTATTATGGTGTCCGGAATGAAATAAACGTAATGTCGTGGTGCTATAAAGGGTTGATAGGTAGTAAAACAACGAGAATTTCATGTACACTCACTCACACACACACACACACACACACACACACACACACACACACACACACACACACACACACACACACACACACACACACACACACACACACACACACACACACACACACACTCACTCACTCACTCACTCACTCACTCACTCTCACTCACTCACTCACTCACTCACTCACTCACACACACACACACACACACACACACACACACACACACACACACACACACACACACACACACATGAGTACTTTTGGAGTGGCTTTTGTATCTACCTCTCCTATTTTCCCTCTCCCTCTCCCTCTCTCCCTCTCCCTCTCTCCCTCTCCCTGCCCTCCCCTAACCTAACGTAACCTAACCTGGCCCTTCCTACCTGTAGTTAGTCAACACAGGCTGCATTTAATTACTGGTTTAGTTTAACGAGTGCATTAATTACTCTTTTGTTCCGCTTGCGTGTGTGTGTGTGTGTGTGTGTGTGTGTGTGTGTGTGTGTGTGTGTGTGTGTGTGTGTGTGTGTGTTAATAGTTTATATTTTTGGATTGTATTGGGTATGGCTGTGGTGATGGTGATTGTGGTGGTGGTGACGGTGGTGGTGAGCATTGGG
Organism: Portunus trituberculatus; assembly: GCF_017591435.1. Taxonomy (NCBI): domain Eukaryota; kingdom Metazoa; phylum Arthropoda; class Malacostraca; order Decapoda; family Portunidae; genus Portunus; species Portunus trituberculatus. Next base: position 23,685,598 of record NC_059292.1, on the reverse strand, counting down.
GAGATGGAGGAGGGGTAGAGGAAGAAGCGGAAAAGGGAGAAGAAGCGGAAGACGAAGTGGACAGAAATGAAAACGAAGAATGACAAGAAAAAAATAAACTGGAAGAAAAAAAATACCAAGAAGGAAATTATTACTAGTGTTAGAAGATAAGAAAGAATAAAAAAAGTAGTAGTAGTAGTAGTAGTAGTAGTAGTAGTAGTAGTAGTAGTAGTAATTAAATTAGTATTAGAACAGCTAGTACAAAATTAATGCTGAAGAAAACATAACGTAACCAAACTTAATCTAATAAGAGTAAGATATCAGTGAAGGAGGTTAGATTAAGAGTGAATGGCCTTGTCTTTCAATGGACAAGGCTGATAGTGGCAATGCTGGAAGGTGTGACAAGTTGGTAGCATTGGAGACGAGAGAGTTACAGGCGCTTAGATCCCAGCAGCACCTGAACAGCCTGGTTGAGAGAAGAGAACTACTGGTGGAAGTGAAGGAAGGCCATGTAGGAAAGGACGAGGAGGTGAAAAGGAAAAGGAAAGCATGTGAAAAAGGAACGTTAAGCTATGAAATAAGAGATGGAGGAAAAGCAAAAACGAGAGTAGAAAGGACGAAAAATGCAAATGAAAAACTCAACAAAGGGAGAAATAAAGGTGATGGTAGTGAAGGAAGAAGAGAAAAATGATGGAGAAAAATAAAAATGAGAGCGGAAAAGATGTTAAATCAGAGAGAGAGAGAGAGAGAGAGAGAGAGAGAGAGAGAGAGAGAGAGAGAAAGAGAGGAAGAGGGTGCAATCAAGTGGTGTATTCCAAGCTGTCATCTGGCCAATAAATCAGGGTTGCGTCAGGTCAGCTGCCAGTGTGTGAGGCGCATCCCACACCGACACTTTCCTTTCCTTTCTCTCACCCACGACTCAACAAATGGTGCAGCTGTTACTAGGGAAGATAACCCAACCAAACCTAACATAATGAAACCTAACGTGGTGAAACCTATAACCTAACTTACCCTAATGTAACTAAAATATAACTAACCCATCTAAAACTAACCCCAGCTTGGGTGCTAACGTAACCTAACCTAACCTAACCTAATCAAACTAAGCTTAACCTATTGTAACTTCACCAAAGACATGTATGAAAAGAAGCAAAACCGGTGATAGTTTTTGACAGCTTAGAAAAAAAAAATATATTAATCGATATGTAAAGAAGAGAAAGAAAAGTTAGAGAAATGGAAGAGAAAGAGGATTGGCTTCGTGATTTTGTTAAAGTGAGTTGATGAGTATAGGAGGAAGGAAAATGGAAATGTAAAGTGAAAGAGAAAGATAGTTTGAGTGAATGAAATAAAAAAAGGAAAGAGTAAAAAAGAGAAATAGAAGGAGGAAGAAGAGGAAGAAGAGAAAAATTATGATGATGAAATTAAAGTAAAATAGAAAATTATACAAGGGAAAAAAAAGGAAAGTTATGATTATGATAGAAAATACAAAAGGAATAAAGGTGGAAAAAAAAGGAGAAGTAAATAGCGACAATAAGAAAAGAAAAGAGAAGAAAGAGAGAAAACAAAGGAAGTTAGAAAATACACTAAAAAGAGGAAAGAAAAGGGAGAGCACAGAAAGAGGAAGAATGAAAGAAAAGAGTAAAGGAGAAAGAGGAAGAAGGAAGAAGAAGAGTAAGAAGAAATAATGAGATGAAAATGGAGTAAGTAAAAGGAAAGAAAAAGGAAGGAAGAGGAAAGGAAGGGAAAGAGAAATAGGAAAAAAAAAAATAGCCATTACCACGCCCTTCACTTCCCCCCATCATTTTCACTTATCATACCCATCACTTTCACCTATTACCATCACCACCCATCATCACCCATCATCACCAGGATCTATTAGCCACTCCTACCATCACCAACCACTACTTTTTATGCCCCCATCACCATCACTACCCATCACCACCCATCACTACCCATCATCACCAATCTCCATTATCTAGAACCCTATTCCTTGCTGACATTCACACCCATTCCTGATTAGTACAATGTAACACTCATATCCCTCCCATTCCTACCTGCTTTCTTCCTGGGACCCATTTCTTCCCCTCACTCATACACCCATGCCCGCTCTAGGTTAGTCTATTTCTTTCTACTACCACCACTGCCGCCGTCTCTCTCTCTCTCTCTCTCTCTCTCTCTCTCTCTCTGATCCACAAACATGACGCAGATGAGTTTCACGTCTCTCTCTTTCCTTTCCGGGCTTCCTACTGACACTGATTAATTCAAGATGTTGCCACAACTTCTCTCTCTCTCTCTCTCTCTCTCTCTCTCTCTCTCTCTCTCTCTCTCTCTCTCTCTCTCTCTCTCTCTCTCTCTCTCTCTCGTGTACCTACAGCAGTTTTTTTTTACCGAGTCATCCCCTTCATGTCCTCTGTCCAAG
>NC_059292.1:23663203-23680703 GCF_017591435.1 Portunus trituberculatus | reverse complement strand
TTTATTTGTTTTATTGTATTAATGATTAGATAGAATTATACGATTGTATAGGAAAGAGGGAAGGAAGAGGGAGGGAAAGAATGAAGGAAGGAAGGAAAATGATAGAAGGAAAGTTAAGCGATCTTTTTTAATATCCATGCAGTGTTCCATTTGTTTATCATTGTTATAAGTACGTTTAAATCTGCGTCTTGAAATATCTAACCTTTTTTTATATGAATATCTGTAATGTAAATGTGTAGCTTCATATTTCGTGTTCATTTAGTTACTATGCAATTAAAGTTTATATTGAAATGACTGAAATATTCTTAGACTACAGTTAGTTGATATATAGTTGTGGATATTTTCATTAAGAGATATTTTTCAATCCTAGATTATAACTATTCTATTTTTAGTTTATGTATCTATCTATTCATACACGTACATTGACCATTTCTCTTTTTCTTGTTTGCAGGTAAGACCGATGACAGGTAGAGGTGGCAGGTACAGGTGAGATCTCGAAGTAATTAGAATTCAAAGCTGAAGTAATAAGGAACATGAAGGAAGGACTATTGCAAACCATAGAGACAGAAATTTTTAGTTACTGAATTAAACAACTTAATTACTGGAAAAAGAGAAATGATATAATGGACAGACAGGAGAATAGGAAAGGTGATAGAAAAGTGCTTATGGATTTAGATGAAACCAATTGTATTACTTCAAGAAAAGAAGGAGCAACAGAATAAAACGATGGTTATTTTTAAAGGAGTACTTCATGTTTTCTTTTGTTTCCTTTGACGGACCTACTAAGAAAACACTGTACCATGAGTCCACACCACCAAACAAATGAACAAAGAGAGAAAGAAAAAGAGAGGTAACACGAAAAGAGAGAAAAAAATAAGTGAATCAATAAATAAGAAAAAGAAAGAAAAAAGAAAGAAAAAAGAAGAAACACGAAAAGAGAGAGAAAAAAAAATAAGTGAATGAATAAATAAATAAATAAAAAAAAACAAGAAAAAGAAGAACAAGAAAAAAATAAGACGAATTTAACAGCGACACAACGTAACGTAACCTTCAAGAAAATAAAAATGGTGTGTGTGTGTGTGTGTGTGTGTGTGTGTGTGTGTGTGTGTGTGTGTGTGTGTGTGTGTGTGTGTGTGTGTGTGTGTGTACATTTCTTCTCTCGAGTGTTGTGGTTTAGTAACATCAAAGGTTGGCACGTATCAATGTTAGAGATGAGACAAACTTTCCTCTATTTTCTTACATGCTTTATATATATATCCACATTTTAGAATACGCCTCGTCATCTTCTCTCGTGTCTTGTTATGTTGCCGTGTGATGTTCGCGTGTCTGTACCTTGCTTGATATGTAGTGATATTGTTTCAGAATCCCTTATCATCTTTCCTATTCCTTTGTCTATTATTACTTGCCCCACTGTCTAGTAATTCAATGTGTCTATTCGTGTAATCCATAAACCGTCTTGCTTCGTGTTGTGTTTCGTCAGCAGAGAATGTTTTGTCTGATGTTATTGTGGTCGACAGGAGAACAACGGACTGAGAGAGTGTGTGTGTTTGTGTGTGTGTGTGTGTGTGTGTGTGTGTGTGTGTGTGTGTGTGTGTGTGTGTGTGTGTGTGTGTGTGTGTGTGTGTGAGCAGTGGAAACATAAAGGAATATTGTAGTAAATCCTGAGTTTCTTTAGCCTTATATTTCGAGTGAGTTTCTCTTCTTTTGTAATCAAATTTTCATCTCATACATTTTCACCTTCTGTATTTCAGCTTTTAACTCTTGTATAATATTTCCAACTTTTATATTTCAGTTTTTCACGTGTATCTTTATTACTTATTTTCTTTTAAGAGTATCTCGTTCACTCATATTGCAACTCTTGTATTGCAACTCTCAACGCTTGACGCTTGGATGTGACGTTAATTTCGGTTGTCTTGCATTTTAAACAAAGGCCTTTTATCAGAGAGAATATTTTCCTGGTATTTCTGTACTCGAAACAAACGTAAAGGACAGAGAGAAAACCTGTAGTGAAGACCTAAGTGAATATTTTAATGCTCTTGCTTCAGCTTGTTCTTCCTGAGTGCGTTCCTCGGACAAGGAAAAAAAAAGAATAAAAGCTGAGAGAGACAGATAAATGGAATAGAATCAGCAATCCAGTTGTTGTTAATGCTGAGTCTATAGGAAGTTTTTGAAAGAAGATTACGCAAATTTATGTATGGGAATGATAATTGGAAATACATTACAAAGATAGGCTTGCTGTATTCAGGGACGCTACGTGTTGGTATGATGGTTTCTTGCAGATTTCTTCCTTGTCTTGTGTTTTGATGTTACTATCATTTGTATTGGGAAACTAAGCGAATATTTTTAGTACTTTTATAGTCTAACAAATGTGGAATTAAGTAAGATATGTGGGAATATTTTAGTGCTATTCCAGGCTTAGTTTCCTTACCTCCCCCCCTTCCCCCCGGCCCTCGCAGATCATGATGCAAATTGACGTCTCAGTGAGTGATGAATGGAAGGGTAACGCGTCCTCATCCATTACCTAATTAGTGAATCGGTCAGTCCAGCAGTCAGTCTATTAGTCAGCTAATGAATCAGTTAATTAAGCTGTCTGAATGTCTACCTGCTTTGCTGCTCACATTTGTCCGTCTCTTAGTCTCGCCTTGTATTTGTTTGATATGTATTTTTTTATATGCAGTAAGGTCATTAATCAAGGAAAGCGAAATTAAGAGGGAGAAAAAGACCCACGTAATTGCCAGATCCAATAATAATGCATAATAAAAAAAAAGTGCGGAAGATAAATGTCTTGAAACCTCTCTCCTGCTTCCTGTTATGGTGGAAAAAAAAAGATGAATTACGATCAGCATATAAGAGAAAACAAAGAGAGCTTGGGGAATATTACCTCCTCACACAGTCCTTACCATCACCACTATGACTGTCTGCTTCTATGATCTCACAGGATAATAGGAACGTTTCTATTTCACCACAAACACAGCACCGAATGAGACAATACCTTGATATACAGTCTGTTATGCATACAACAACAAACACGTGTAGCATTTCAACACTTTAGAAAAAAATTACTAAAGGGACAGAAATACATAGGAAAATTAATACCAAGGGAATACTGATACGAAAGAATACAAAAACAGTGAAATACAAAAAAGAAAACAAAATATACACGTACAAAAGAAGAGAAATACGAACGAAACTAAACAGCAACAGATCTCTTGCCCCTTCTAAACTGCATCTGAGAAAGGAGAGGAAAAAGAAGAAGGAAAGAGAAAGGAAAAGAAGAAAACATATAAGGGAAGTGAAAAGAAGAACAGAGAAGAGGAAAAAATGAATGAGTAGGAGTAGGGAGGCATGGAGGAAATATGGGACTCCTATTTGGGGTGTCCTTTTTTTTCTCCAGTCCTTTCCTTCCTTCCTCTCCTCCCAACACCCTCCACTGCTAGACAACCATATCTCCCCTCCAAAATATGTCAGATATATCCTTTTGGCGAGAAAATAAAATTCCTTCTCCTCCTCCTCCTCCTCCTCCTCCTCCTCCTCCTCCTCGCGTATATCACAGCATATTTCCCTGAACGACACATCCACGTATTCTTCAAGAGGAAAGAGAGGCGTCGCACATTCCTGACCGCCATAGCAAGAGGAAGGAAGAGGAGGAGGAAAGGATCGACGGAAGACAGAGAGGCGGGTAAATACACTTGGAAGAATGACAAAGAAGGAATAGGAGATGGAAGAGTGAAAAAGTGGAATGGAAGAGGATTTTAAAAAGTTTAGAAAATGAAAGAGGGAAAGAAGAGAAAGAAAATGATTGAGAAGGAAGAGAAGGATAAAGAAAATTCACTTGGAAGAATGACGAAAGAGAGAATGAAGATAGAATGATAAGATAGTGAGGAGGTGGAAGATATGAACTGTTAAGAAAATGGAAAAGGATAAAAGGGGAAGAGGATAAAAGGAAGAGGATTAAGAAAAGTAAAAACACTTACAAGAATGAAGAAGAAATAAATAGAAAAAGAATTTGAAATGTAAAGAGAGCGAAAGAGGGAATTGGAGGGAGAAAAGGGAAAGAAGAAACAAAAGACAAACATGAAGACAAACAGGAAAACAAACAAACTTGGAGGAAATGAGAAGAAGAATGGGAGACGGAAGGAAGATGAGAGGATAAAGAGGAGGAGAAAGAGAGAAGAGAGGATAGAGATGAAAAGTAAATAGTGAAATGAACAAAGATAATGAACAAAGGAGAAGGAAAGAAGATGGATGGGGAAACAAAAGGAGGTGAAAGAGAGGGTGATAAAGAGGAAGAAGGAGAATATAGCAACAAAATAGTAAAAGAAGAGAAGGGAAAGATTTTTTTAGAGTTTGGGAAGATAAAAGTGTGAAGCGATTACGAAGAGAGAGAGAGAGAGAGAGAGAGAGAGAGAGAGAGAGAGAGAACAACTACTACGTCTTTTAGTTTGTTTGATATTATTGTTTTTATTTATTTGTTTATTTTTATCAAGTAAGTCGAAAATCTAACATTTCATTACTATTGGTCTGATTATTGCCAGATGTTTTTTGGTCAGGTAATCAGGAAGCGAGGCGAGACTTAATTATGGCGCAGGTAAAGGTGTAGTAGTAGCTCCACCTGTCTGTCTGTCTATCTATCTATCTATCTATCTGTCTGTCTGTCTATCTGTCTGTCTGTCTGTCTGTCTGTCTGTCTGAGTGTATATATGCACGTGTCTTTTTTTTTACTGCATATTTCTCCTCTGTCTTTGTTTATATTGTATGCTCTCTCTCTCTCTCTCTCTCTCTCTCTCTCTCTCTCTCTCTCTCTCTCTCTCTCTCTCTCTCTCTCTCTCTCTCTCTCCTTTATCTTTTTTTTTTTTACTCCCTTCCATAGCTTCAAAATTTTCCTCCTCCTCCTCCTCCTCCTCCTCCTCCTCCTCCTCCTCCTCCTCCTCCTCCTCCTCCTCCTCCTCCTCCTTCTTCTTCTTCTTCTTCTTCTTCTTCTTCTTCTTCTTCTTCTTCTTCTTCTTCTTCTTCTTCTTCTCCTCCTCCTCCTCCTCCTCCTCCTCCTCCTCCTCCTCCTCCTCCTCCTCCTCCTCCTCTCTTCCATTTAGTTTAAAATCGTATGTATACCTTACACAACACACGAGAGAGAGAGAGAGAGAGAGAGAGAGAGAGAGAGAGAGAGAGAGAGAGAGAGAGAGAGAGAGAGAGAACTGTCGTAATGAAATACCTTCCCCACATCCCAAGTCGCCACGCTGGAATATACGACTCTACTTCATCAGGTGAGGAGGAGGAGGAGGAGGAGGAGGAGGAGGAGGAGGAGGAGGAGGAGGAGGAGGAGGAGGAGGAGGAGGAGGAGGAGGAGGAGGAGGAGGAGAGTTGCCGGAATGAGCCACAGATTAATGGAAGAAAGAGGATGAGAGAAGGTGATAAAGATGTGATGAGGAAGAAGAGGAGTTAGAGGAGGAGGAGGAGGAGGAGGAGGAGGAGGAGGAGGAGGAGGAGGAGGAGGAGGAGGAGGAGGAGGAGGAGGAGGAGGAGGAGGAGGAGGAGGAGGAGGAGGAGGAATACATGGGAATACATAGGAATACATACGAAAGACGAGTGACAGAAGGCCTTGTGACCGACGACGAGGAGAAGGAGGAGGAGGAGGAGGAGGAGGAGGAGGAGGAGGAGGAGGAGGAGGAGGAGGAGGAGGAGGAGGAGGAGGAGGAGGAGGGTAGTAAAAAAAAGAGGAAGATATGGAGTAGGATGATACATATTTGCAGATGGAAGAGAGGAAGATGGAAAGTTGATGATAAAAAGAGAGACAAGATGAAGGAGGGAGAAAAAGATGAAAAATATGATAAAGCAAGTAAAAAAAGAAAGAAAATAAAGATACTTGAAGAAAACGTGACAAACACACACATTGCTTTCTCGTGTTTTCATTGCTGCTTTTCATTTTCTCTTTATTTCATTTTCTTTTTTTTTTTTTCTTTTTCTTTGCTGTTATTTAGTTTTGTTTCTTTCTCCTTCGTTATTTTTTTGTTAATTTCTCTTTTTTCTCAGTCTTTGTAATATTTTTCTTTTTCTCGTCTTTTATATAACTTTTTTTTCTTTAATTGTTTCTTACTGTTTTACTTTTTATTAATTCTCTCTCTCTCTCTCTCTCTCTCTCTCTCTCTCTCTCTCTCTCTCTCTCTCTCTCTCTCCAACCACTGTAGCGAGTGGACGTGTCTGGACCTCGCTCCGTCTAACACCTTGACTATCAACTGTCTGCAATGGATTCCTCTGTTCTCAAAACACTGCTGGCTGCACAGGAACAAAGTTATCGTGGAGCCATGGAGATATTTATGAAATCAGTCATTGAGCAGTGCAAAGAACTCCGGTCTACAGTGCAAGAACTCAGGACAAGTTTGGAGTTTTCGCAAAAAGAAGTGGATGACCTGAAACATCAAGTGAACCACCTGAAACAGCAAAGCTCGAATGATAGACAACTCATCAACAAGCTCTCAGAAGATCAACAAGCAAGTCTCAAATCTATTGAAACACTGACCGACCGATGCAACTACCAAGAAGACTATAATCGGCGCAATAATCTACAGTTCGTTGGAATTGAGGAAGACTCGAGCGAAACATGGGATCAGTCTGCCAAGAAAGTGAGTGATCTTATTGAAAACAAACTTCAGTTGCCGAATATTCAGCTCGAGCGTGCTCATAGAGTGGGTCAACACTATCAGAACCCTCAACGCCCCATTATTGCCCGTTTCACAAGGTTTTGTGACCGTGAAGCAGTTATGCGGAACGTTGCGAAGCTTCGTGGATCTCGCATATACGTAAATGAAGCCTTATGACCGGCTTCTCAAGAAATCAAGAGGGCACAGCTCCCACAGCTAAAACAGGCCAAGAGTGAAGGTAAAGTGGCTTTTTTCGCCATACTAAATTGATAATCAAAGAGAGGACAGTAAACCCCGGTTCGAACAACGGGATCACAAGTGAAGCAGTAGCTGTGAATATCACCGGTGGTGGTGCTGCCACAGCACCAATCGTTGTGGTCGGCTCCAACAAGGATTCGACCAGTGGTTCCTCTGGTACCGTCAGCGATGGATTGTCTGCTGTGGTCAGCGCCCGGGACCCTGCTGGAGCTGTGGGTGTGAGCGTCTCAGTGATGGATGCGAAGAAAACACCACGGTCGGTTTTCCCTGCGCCGTCCCAGCGTCTTAGCTACAGAACACGGAAAGGCGCGAAGTAATACGTACTTCCTCCAGGAAAGAGTTTTTGCTTGGGTAATTTAATGTTTTCCGTACCTTTATGGGTCATGATATTTTCCCTTTTTCCAATTTAGATGATAACGATTTGACGCATCATTTAAACAATAATACTATACACAGTTTCCCATTACATGTTATTGATAATATGATTTACAAGCCTTTCAGATATTATGATTGTAACAATGTTACTCACCTCACCATTGAAAATAATACCTGGGAACCATCATGTCATTACTTATTTTGTGATACTAATGCAACTAGTGATAAATCTCCTCCAGCCTTGAACTTGCTAGCAGTTAATATCAGCAGCTTGCCTCTTCATTTAGATAGCTTTGTCGATCAGTGTCTTGTTAGCAATAAGAAATTTGATGTGATAGGATTTTGTGAAACACGCCTTAACGATATTATTTGTGAACTGTATTCCATTGAAGGATATACCACATACTATAACAACAAGAGTACTCAAGGTGGGGGTGTGGCTGTATACGTCAACATATCATTCCAGACTTCCTTACTTACTAATCTATGTTTCCAGCTGCCACACATTGAATCCTTGTTTCTTCAAATAACCCAGCCACAAAAATTCATTGTAGGAATGATATATAGACCTCCTAATTCTGATGTTGATGATTTTCTTGCTTCTATAATAGACATTATTACTTCTACATCCAAATGCAAAATACCAATTTATATCATGGGTGATTACAATATTAATATCTTGAATTATCACGAAAGAAGCGCCCAAGATCTCGTGAATATGTTCCATAGCTATTCTTTTTTCTCTACCATAAATAAGCCAACACGTGTAACTAGTCATTCAGCAACTATTATAGACCACATCTGGACAAACGACATTGATCATTATATTTCCAGTGGAATATTATATAACTCAATCAGTGACCATTTACCTATTTTTAGCTCATTTTACATGAAGAACAACAGTAGCCCTCAATCAGTAACTTTCATTAATAGGAAATTTACAGATGAAGAGGTAAATGCCTTTAAACTCAATCTATCTCGATATGACTGGTAACTAAATTCAACAAATTGTGATGTAAATGATCTTTTTAACCGGTATATAGAGAAATTTATTGAACTTTACAACCTACACTTTACTGTATCTACTACCATAATTAAAGAAAAAACACTTGGGCAAGCCATACATCACGCTAGCTATTCTCCCATTAATTAAGCAACGCAATAAACTACAAGCACTTTACGCCAAATGGCCCTTAACGTATGAAACAACTTTTAAATCTTTCAGAAATAAAGTGACATCCATCATAAGATCAGCCAAGGAAAATTATTATAAGAACAAATTAAGAGACTGTGCTGGAGATGCAAAGAAGACCTGGAGAACTATTAATAGCTTAATGGGAAAAACGTATCCGAAATCTCCACCATCATTTCACTTTAATGGAGGTACTATTACTAATAATTATGATGTGGCAAAGCATTTAATGATTATTTTATCAGTATAGGTAATTTACTTGCCAATAACATCCAAGATGTACAGCCTCCTTTCAACACGTATCTTCCTGAACCTGTCCCTTACTCTTTTATTTAAGACCTACGACACTGGCTGAAGTTAAATCTGTAATTCTTAATATGAAAATCTCTACTCCCGGCCATGATGAAATTCACTCAAAAATTATTATCCAATGTTGTGACATCATTTCACCGTTTCTAGTATTTATAATAAATAAGTCATTTCAGGAGGGAACATTTCCACATCACTTGCAGATCGCGCGTGTTGTCCCTGTCTTTAAGAAAGGTGACAACTCTCTACCACAGAATTACAGACCAATCTCCATTTTGCCCAGCTTCAGTAAAATTTTGGCGAAAGTAATGGTTGTAAGGCTTACGGACTACCTCATAAATAATTCAATTCTTTCGTCCTCCCAGTATGGTTTTCGCCCAAAGTTCTCTACAGAGTTAGCATTTGACACTATCTCTCATTCCATCTTACTACATAAACTGCATTGTTACGGAATACGTGGTATTGCTAACAACTGGTTTAAAAGTTACCTATCCCATAGAAAACAATACACCACTTTTAACAATGCCTCATCTCCTTGTAATAACGTCACATGTGGGGTTCCTCGTAGGGATCAATCCTTGGCCCTATACTTTTTTTTTATTTATATTAATGACATCACCCGCAGCAGCAACAAATTAAGCTTTTTACTATTCGCTGATGACACAACTATCTCTATTCAAGGATCTAGTCTTGAAAGTATCACTCACACTTTAAATACAGAGTTGTCAAAAGTCTCTAATTGGATCAAAAGCAATAAACTAACCTTAAATATCAATAATACTAATTTCATGGTTTCCAATCCACTTATGTCTCGGTCAACACACACATCAGTTACAATTGATAATATTACACTAAATGAAGTTTCAGATTTTAGGTTTCTAGGAGTCCTCATCGATAGAAAATTGAAATGGAAAGAACACTTTGACATGATGAAATCCAAGATATCTTTATTAACAGGAATAGTTTTCAGAATAAGAGATTACTTGAATGTTAACTGTTTACGTCAAATTTATTTAACATTAGTATATCCTCACCTATTATATTGTTGTGCCGTGTGGGGGGGGGCCGAATGGAACGTATATAAACAACATTTTATTACTCAAAAGAAACTTTTGCGTGTCATTACTTACAAACAACGCTACGAACACACACACAATGTATTTAGAGATCTAAGATTGTTAAAGCTTCCAGACATTTTACATCTACAGACACATTTATTTGTACATAAATCTTTACATTCATTTCCCATCGAATGTGGCTTTACTTCAATGCCTAGTAATGTTACGCGGAGAACACGAGACCTACTGCTTCCGCTGTGCAGGACATCGCATGCCAAGCAGAGTGTCCTGTCAAGAGGAGCTAAAGCCTGGAACGATCTACCTCAAGACTTAAAATCCGAGGGAAATACACTATCATTTAAATGCAAATTAATAAAAGAAATATTCGCCTCGTATGACAATGTATAGATGTATAGTATTTCACAAATACTACGTACTCTGAGTATAAGGTTTTATAACAGATAACACTATTTATTAGGTGCTATTTTTGTACGTTATTTCATTTGTGTATGTGTATACTTTTTTGTAACAGCTAGTATTTAATTTTACTATATGTTTGTATACGTATGAGAAGTCCCTTGCTATAATGTTCACCGTATAATAATCTACAGGCCCTAAGAAAGCTTCGGCTTAACGGGCCTGGCTTCGCAACACACTATGTTAACTGCCCATTATGTACATGACTATAGAGCCAAATAAAAAATCTCTCTCTCTCTCTCTCTCTCTCTCTCTCTCTCTCTCTCTCTCTCTCTCTCTCTCTCTCTCTCTCTCTCTCTCTCTCTCTCTCTCACATTTATTTCCATGTCTCTCCATTTCTCCTTGCCACTTTTCTCTTCCACCTTTTGCACCTTCTCGCTAACTTACTTATTTTCAGGCACTTAGAGGAGAAGGAGGAGGAGGAGGAGGAAGAAGAGGAAGAAGAAGAAGAGGAAAAGGAAGAAGAGGAGTAGGAGGAGGGTTCTTTTTAGTCGTATTTAATTTTGCTTTCATGTTTCTCTCTCTCTCTCTCTCTCTCTCTCTCTCTCTCTCTCTCTCTTTTTTTTATTTCAGGAAGAGAGAGAGAGAGAGAGAGAGAGAGAGAGAGAGAGAGAGAGAGAGAGAGAGAGAGAGAGAGAGAGAGAGAATTATTACCTACATTTCTTCATTTGCAAAAAAAAAAAAAATCGTATTTGTCTGAAAAAAGAAAAAAAAAGTTTGATTGGATGAACGTTTGAGCTTCTGAGCATCCCTACCCTGTGATTGGTCTCCGCTCCTCCTCCTCCTCCTCCTCCTCCTCCTCCTCCTCCTCCTCCTCCTCCTCCTCCGTGATTGGTGGAAATATCAGCCAGATCGGTGATGATTGGCTCAAGTTGTCAGTAGTAAAATTTTTCCCTTTTTCCTTCCCTCTTTTTTCCCCTAATTTTTCTCTCTTCCTTTCTCATTCTCTCACTGTGATTGGCTGAAATTTACTTCCTCCTCCTGTTGATTGGATTTCTCTCTCTCTCTCTCTCTCTCTCTCTCTCTCTCTCTCTCTCTCTCTCTCTCTCTCTCTCTCTCTCTCTCTCTCTCAACTTTTTTCTTCATGTTTTTGCTCCTCTTCTTTTCTTCTTCCTGTTTTTCTTACTTTTCCTTATCTTTTTCCTGTTTTATTTCTTTGTTGTTGTTGTTTTTGCTGTAGTTGTTGCTGTTACACTCCTCCTCCTCCTCCTCCTCCTCCTCCTCCTCTGATTGGCTTATATTCTTTCAAGTCTCCTTTCTTATTGGTTGAAGTAGTTCATTCCATTCTGTAATTGGCTGTAATTTTTCCATCAGGAGGAGGAGGAGGAAGAGGAGAAGGAGGAAGAGGAGGAAGAAGAGGAAGGAGCAATGAGGAGGGGGAGGAGGGGAGGAGGCAAGAAATAGGTAGGAGGAAGGGTTAAGTGAAAAATTAAGAGGAAGAAGAGGACAAAAAACTAAGTTAGTACCAAGAGAGAAGGGGAGGAGGAGGTGGAGGAGGAGGAAGACAATATAGAAAGAAGAAAGAAGAGTCAAGTGGGATGTAAGATAGAGAGGAAGAGAAGGACAAGGACGAATTTAGTATCAGAATGAAGAAGAAGAAGAGGAGGAGCAGGAGGAGGTGGAAGAGTAAGTGGATGAGGAGGAGGAGGAAAGGTGGTGGTAGTGGTGGTGATATGTAGTAATGAGGAAGGAAGGAAGGATTAAGTGGAAGTGGATGTGGTGTTTATGATGGAGGAGGAGGAGGAGGAGGAAGGAGGAAGATTAATTGAAAGTGAAGAGGGAACATTCGCCACGTAATGAATGAAGAAGAAAGAAAAATAGTAAAGAAGAAAGAGAAGCGAACAGAAGACAAACAATAACGAGAACAAGAAGAAAAGTAGAAGAAATGAAAAGAAAAGAAAAGAAAGATGAGGAATAATGAGAGGAAGGAAGTACAAACGAAAACCAAGAATAAAGTAAAGAAAGTAAAGAAAAAGCGATAAAGAACAAAAAGAAAGAAATAATGAGAAGAAAAAAAACGAAAAAAAACGTAAAGAATAGAATAGAAAAATAAAAAAGATTAACGTAAGGAAAATGAGAAAACGAAGAAAAGGAAGAACAAAACGGAACAAGAAAGAGAAAAAGATCAAAAGAAAGAAATAATGAGAAAGAAAATAAAAGAAAAAATAGGAAACAAAATAAAAGAAATAAAACGAAAAAAATCACAAAAGAAAGAAATGAAGAAATAAAAAATAAAGAAAATGGAAAAGAAAACTAGAAATAGAAAAGAAGAATAACGTAAAGAAAAAAAAAAAAAAACGATAAAGAGGAATGAAAAAGAACGAAGCAAGAAAAATAAAGAAGAAAGAATAAATAACAAGAAAAATCAAGAAAATAGAAAGATAACGACAATAACAAGCAGAAGAAAACCTTGATAAACTAACCTAAGTAATTAACAACACCTCACTTATCTTCCTTCATTAACCTTCCTTCACCTGTCCAGCACCTGTAACCTTATCAACTCATTAACCCAACCTTACCTGCACTCCCTCACCTGGTAACTCATATACACTTTCTCTGCCTCACCTGTCTGCTCTCCTCACCTACTGACTTACTCTCATTAACCTTGCTTTATCTGTCCACCACCACCACCACCACCACCACCACGAACCTAGTCTTTTAAATGCACCCACACTTGTCTTTCTCCTCCTCCTCTTCTTCTTCTTCTTCTTCTTCTTCTTCTTCTTCTTCTTCTTCTTCTTCTTCTTCTTCTTCTTCTTCTTCTTCTTCTTCTTCTTCTTCTTCTTCTTCTTCTTCTTCTTCTTCTTCTTCTTCTTCTTCTTCTTCTTCTTCTTCTTCTTCTTCTTCTTCTTCTTCTTCTTCTTCTTCTTCTTCTTCTTCTTCTTCTTCTTCTTCTTCTTCTTCTTCTTCTTCTTCTTCTTCTTCTTCTTCTTCTTCTTCTTCTTCTTCTTCTTCTTCTTCTTCTTCTTCTTCTTCTTCTTCTTCTTCTTCTTCTTCTTCTTCTTCTTCTTCTTCTTCTTCTTCTTCTTCTTCTTCTTCTTCTTCTTCTTCTTCTTCTTCTTCTTCTTCTTCTTCTTCTTCTTCTTCTTCTTCTTCTTCTTCTTCTTCTTCTTCTTCTTCTTCTTCTTCTTCTTCTTCTTCTTCTTCTTCTTCTTCTTCTTCTTCTTCTTCTTCTTCTTCTTCTTCTTCTTCTCCTTCTCCTCCTCCTCCTCCTCCTCCTCCTCCTGGGTCTGAGAAGGCAAGAGAATAAACAGGTAAGACAAACAGTGATACATAAAGAAACAAGATGCAAGTAGCGTTTATGGATGAAAGGGCGATGATAAACAGTAGAAGAGAAGGAAGAGGAGGAGGAGGAGGACGAGGGTGAAGAGGAGGAGGAGGAGGAGGAGGGTATACGCAAAGGGTACGAAGTGTGTTTGTCAATGGAAGGGAGGAGGGAGATAAGGAAAATATTGACAGACAAACGGCAGGAAGAGAAGAGAGTTTGTAGGAGTGAGGATACACACACAATGTAAAGTGGAAAAAATACGTAGGTGTTACTGATACGTGGAGTGACGATTAGAAAAAAAGGCGAGATTGATACGATGAATTATTGTGATTGGTAATAAAATGTGCTGGGGGAGAAAGATAGTCGGTCAGTATTGTAAGACAGTGAAGTATTTATGTGAGGAAGAAGAAATGATAAATAAATAAATATGAAATGGATGTGATAAAATATTGTGATTGGTAATAACATGTAGGGGAGGGGGAGAAAGATAGTCAGTCAGTATTATAAAAACAGAAAGAAAAAGAAATGAATATTGATAAGTGATTTACGTAAGTTAATAAAATAAATGTGAAATTGATACGATGAATTATTGTGATTAGTAATAAAATTGTGGGGATGAAGAGAAAGATAGTCAGTCAGTATTATAAGAGAGTGAAGTATTTAGGTGAGGAAAAATAAATGATAAGTGATTTAAGTAAGTTAGTAGATGAATATGAGATTGATGTGATGAATTATTGTGATTGGTAATAAATTGAGGGAAAAAAGAAAAATAAGATAGTCAGTCAGTATTATCAAACAGTGAAGTATCTATGTGAGGAAAAATAAATGAATATTGATCAGTGATTTACGTAAGTTAGTAAATGAGTATGAATGAAGAGGATAAGATTGAGTTACCACATGAAAGGAAACTAGAATATAACTTAGGAAAAAGTGAATTAAATATAAAAAAGCTAAAAAAAAAACATAATAAAAGATAAATATACGAAACCAAATGAAAAATGTGCGGTAAAAGAAGGAAAAAAAAAAAAGATTGAGCAGTAACTTCAAACACATACAAAAATATAACTTACGACTAATAAAGAAAAAAATATCTCTTGAGAGGAACGCCTTTATAAATCACGCCACAGGATGAAGAGAAATGACTTGAATTGCGTAAAGAAAACGGGAGGAGGGGAGAATTACGCAAGAAAAATCAATCAGAGAGTTAGAGAGTGTAGAGGAGGAGGAGGAGGAGGAAGAGGAGGAAGAGGAGGAGGCGGCGGCGGCGGCTACGTTTCTGGAAAGTCAAACATCCAGTGGTGTGAATAATTTAGTGTATGTATGTGTGTATGTGCGTGTACCTGTATGTGTGTGTGTGAGAGAGAGAGAGAGAGAGAGAGAGAGAGAGAGAGAGAGAGAGAGAGAGAGAGAGAGAGAGAGTTGTGTGTGAGAGTAAGAGTGTGTGTGTGTGTGTACTCTCATCCTCTCTCCTTCTTTCTCCACCACTCCTCCAGCCCTCTATCTGTCTTAGCCTTTCATCTAGCTCTTATCCTCCCTTCCTCTCCCCGTCACTCTCCCCATCTCTCCCTCCTTCCCTGACCTATCTCTCGCCAGCGCTCTGTGGCCCAGTTTGTGGCAGTAACTCTCACACTTTTCCTGCCTTGATTAATGCTTCCCTTTAGTCTCCTGTTCGCTTTACGTCGCCTAAACCCTTCCCTGTTTGAAACCTTCCCCCGCCGCCTCCTTCCTTCAGCACGTGTCTTTAGGGTAGAGGAGGGACAAAAGGATGAGTAATGGTAGTAATGTTCCTAAACGCTTTCCTTTTTTGTTTTTTTCCCTCCTTTTCTCCTTCCTCCTTCTTTTCCTTCTCCTCCTCCCCTTAGAGTGAGAGAGAGATAGAAGGAGGTATAATGTTAATAATGTTTCCTATCTGAGAAGTACATGGCTGGAAGAAAAAAAGTTTAATTTCGTTAAGTAAAAGAGGGTGGCACTAGTCTGTCAGTCAGCCGCCGCCTCTGTTGCCTCTGTTGTCTTTCCTCGCCTCACATCCGCCACTAGCACCTCACCAAGACCCCAGGACCAAATTCTGAAACACATCTGCGCTGCACCTCCACTGTACTGTATTCAAGAGGTTATCGTTAGTTGAAGTTACACTGGTTTTCAAGGGTGTTTTTTTTTTTCACCGTTCTACTGAAAAAAAAAAAAAAATCGTTGATCGTTTCTGCAGGTTACTGAAAATAGTCTAGTTGAAATTATATTGGTTTTTAAGGATTTTGAAGGTCTTATCAGGAAAACACTCCTGAGAATTCTGTTGATAATTTTTGTATCTTTCTTTAAAAATTGTTGTGGTGAGAGAGAGAGAGAGAGAGAGAGAGAGAGAGAGAGAGAGAGAGAGAGAGAGAGAGAGAGGAAGCAAAAAGTTTCACAATAATGGTCACATGATTTATTAAGACTGTTTTTATAGTTTAGTGATTCATTAACAAAGTTTCTAGGTCCTTAACAGAACAAACACTCATGGAAACTTTGCTAATAATCCCTATCTCCCTTTAAACATAGTCGGAGAGAGAGAGAGAGAGAGAGAGAGAGAGCAAAGTGTTTCAGAATACTGGCCTTAGTGTGGCTACTGCTCCTCGTTCACGGCTTTGCGTCTCTCAATCCTCCTCTTTACTGCCGCCACTCGATTCAAGACAGCTCTTATCTGTTACCTCTGTCTCTGTCTGTTTCTCTGTCTCTGTTTATCTCTCTCTCTCTCTCTCTCTCTCTCTCTCTCTCTCTCTCTCTCTCTCTCTCTCTCTCTCTCTCTCTCTCTCTCTCTCTCTCTCACACACATCACGACTATTTTCAAAACCGACAGAAATTATCAGAGAGTTCTCATTAGTGTTTGTCCTGTGGGAACTCAGAAATTTTGTTAATCTTCATTTCTCTCTTCCTTATCTATGTTTCTTTCTCTCCCATTTGCTTCTTCCTCTTACCTATCGTATAATTCCTCTTTTTTTCTCCCCATCTTCGTATCCTCTGGCTCCATCTTCCTTTTCATACCTTACATTCCTCTCCTCTCTTACTTTATGTTCCTTCTCCTCCTGCATGCACGCATCCTGGAGGTGGTGCTGGGTAATGTTACGGGCAGTGTCTGGGAGATGGAAGAGAATGGCGGTGTATCACTGGTTCTGAGGCTCCCCTGGTGTACTGTGGGGCCCGCTGCTACCTCCCTCTCAGTGTTGTAGCTGCTGTAGTTGTTGTTATGGATGGTTTGTGTGGTTCGGGTGGTTTATTGGTTAAGTGTTTTGGATGATAAATAAGAAATACGTGTTTTTCTTGGTGAGGTGTTAACCCTTCAGTACCAGGACGCTTTTTTACAATGAGTTTTAAGTATGATTAGACTATTTCATTTACATTAGGAAGGGTCTGTGGTAGTCAGAAGATTTATGGCCAGAGTCTTCACTGTTTTAATCCCGACATAAGTTTCTGAGGCTGTGTGAAACCACCAAACAGTAACCAACCAGAATGAATATGGAAGCGCGTCATGGTACTGATGGTGTTCACGGTTTCTTTGTTGTTTTTTTACTCTTTTTTAGATGGTTTTATACATTCTTTTTATTTTCTTTATTCGTGCTGCTGTTATTATCGTGCTGTTGTTATTAAAGTTGATAATTGTGGTGTGTTTGTAGGAATTCATGTATTTCTAATTTCTCTTATTATTGATTTATATATTTTCCTTTTTTATGTATAGGTAAGTATTTGAAGTACAGTGTGTTTATTGGTTTGTATTTAGTAATATTTGTATCCATTTTCTGATTCATGAGTTGTACTTCCATGTTAAGATGAAATAGTAATGAGTAATGTATATTGTTACAAAACTACTACTACTACTACTACTACTACTACTACTACTACTACTACTACTACTACTACTACTACTACTACTACCACCACCACCACCACCACCACC
>NC_059292.1:23630703-23655703 GCF_017591435.1 Portunus trituberculatus | reverse complement strand
GAAAGGTTAGCAACAAGAGAGAGACAGTGGAGAGACGGAGGAGGAGGAGAAGTAAGAGAGTGTTGTAAAGAGTAGGTAGAAAAGGGAAAAGAAGGGAGAAAAGAGTGACAGATAGAGGGAAGGCTGAGGAAGAAATGAGTGGAATAAGAGAAGGTAAGGAAAAGATAAGGTACTAGTGATATGAAAGAAGAGAAAAAGAGTGTGTGAGGTGGAGGAGTTTAGGGAGTAGGTGCAAGAGGAGGAGGAAGAGGAGGAACAGGTAGGGGAAAGACGGTAAGGTAGAAGAGAAGAGAAAGTAGAGAAAAAGAGGGTGTGAGGTGGAGGAGCTTAGGCAGAAGGGAAGACAATAGAGAGAAAAAAGCTCTAAGAGGAAAATGTAGGGATGGGAAAGATAGGAAAAAAAATGTTATAGGCTTATCAATTTTTAATTCCTATATCCTCAGAGAGAGAGAGAGAGAGAGAGAGAGAGAGAGAGAGAGAGAGAGAGAGAGAGAGAGAGAGAGAGAAACTATATGACACCAATTTTCTTCAAGTGTGAGAAAGAAAATATCGAGACAAGTATCATCATAACATACGAGTATAGAGAGAATTCATCCTCCTCCTCCTCCTCCTCCTCCTCCTCCTCCTCTTCCTCTTCCATCGCTTTATTTTTGCCAGGCAGAAATTTATGGGTGCTCCCTTCCTCCCCCTCCGTATTCTTTCTCTTCACTTCCGAGACATGAATGACGCTCCGTTTTCTTTCTCGGTTTTTATTCATTGCTTAAGAGGATTGCCTGTTTGTCTGCCTGCCTGTGTGTGTGTGTGTGTGTGTCTGTCTGTCTGTCTGTCTGTCTGTCTGTCTGTCTGTCTGTCTTTCTGTCTGCCTATCTGTCTGTCGCTCTCCGTCGTGATTCACTTGCACAAAAAGGTAAACGAAAAAGAATAGTAGAGAAATAATTGTATCCTTGTAATCTTGAGACTCTGATTGTACTAGTGAATGAGCGAAAACTTATGTCTGTATGTCTGTCTGTCTGTCTGGGTCTCTGCCTGTCTGTCTGTCTGTCTGTCTGTGTCTCTGTGTCTCTACCTATCTGTCTGTCTGTCTGTCTGTCTGTCTGTCTGTCTGTCTGTCTATCTTATGATATAATTCAGGAAGAGAAAGCCAGAAACGAAGAATCTTAGAAAAAAAAAAAGGTATTCTTATGATGAGTGAAGGAAATTTTGCTGTTTACTTTTAAGCTCTGAATATTCTGCGAGTGAAGGAAGAGGAGGAGGAGGAGGAGGAGGAGGAGGAGGAGGAGGAGGAGGAGGAGGAGGAGGAGGAGGAGAACACAGAATAGTACTTCTTTTTTGGCAATATTTTTCATCCTCCCGCCTCGCCTCGCCCGCCTGTCGCTTTTGTCCTGCTTAAACTTATGACCGCGAATATTTATGCGCGCAACGGCATGCAGACAGCGCAGACCAGAGCAGAGGAGAACAGAGAACAGAACAGGCAGTCATTTTTCCATTTTGCCTTAAATTCAATGTGCAAATCGCAGACTCTCATTTATCCGGAAGGTTTTCATAACAGTCTAGACTCGGTCGTGTTAAGCTCTCCCTCTAGCTCTCTCTCTCTCTCTCTTTCCCTCTCCCTCTCCCTCTCCCCTCATAGTGATTTTTCATTTGCATTCATGTAATATTCTAGGAAACTGTAGCAGAGAGAGAGAGAGAGAGAGAGAGAGAGAGAGAGAGAGAGAGAGAGAGAGAGAGAGAGTTAATTGGTTTTGATGGATATTATATTGTTTCGGTTATATGGGGTTGGCATTTTTATTTACATATTTATTATTGATTTTATTTTCATTTTAGCGAGGAACTTGTAGCACGTGCCAATGATGTATTGTGTTCCTGCATACCTTGTGTGTGTGTGTGTGTGTGTGTGTGTGTGTGTGTGTGTGTGTGTGTGTGTGTGTGTGTGTGTGTGTGTGTTTGTTTTCATTGGTGTTGCTTTTATTGTTGTTATTGTTTCTGCTATTGTTAGTAATGATAATAATGATGATGATAATAATAATAATAATATTAATAATAAAGATAATAATAAAGATAATAATAATAATAATAATAATAATAATAATAATAATAATAATAATAATAATAATAATAATGATAGTAATAATAAAAGTAATGATAATAATAATAATAAAAAGTAATAATAATAGTAATGATGATTAATCCTTTCCTTTTCATCTCACTCATCTCTAACATTTCTATAAGTATTCTGCATGAACTAACATATCTTCTCTCATTACATATCTATTAGATTAACACACACACACACACACACACACACACACACACACACACACACACACACACACACACACACACACACACACACACACACACACACACACACAGCCGGTGCCTCCATCTCCTCCTCTCTTTCCATCACCCTTTGAGTAAACAGGGAAAGTCATAAGTTAGTCAGCCTATTGCCTCGCCTCCCTTCACATACACGCTTCATACTTCGCATTTATTAAACCGTGGCGCTCTCGCCCTCTTCATATCCTCTTACCCTTTGCCCCGTCCTTCTCATTCCCACACGGTATATTCCCTTCCTCCTCCTCCTCCTCTTCCTTCTCCTAACAGAACGAGGTTGTTGGAACGAGTGACTTTGATCCTGGAGATTTACCCTCGGCTGTCCGTCCTTCCCCTGAACCACTATTGGCCTTGTAATCGATAGGGTTGTCTGATTTACGCAGCGCGACCTCTCCTCAGGCTGCCGAGGAAGAAAACGCGAGGCACTGTCGGGTATTTTGGTGGAGTGTTCGTGGTGGTCAAGACGTGTGTCGGGAGAGTGGCTGCTGCATGGGAGGTTGGATGGTGTACTGCAATGTGTTCTTTAGGAGTTTGTGTGTGTTTATGCATGAGTGTGTGTTTGTGTACGTGTCTGGGGTGTAGTTAACTGAGGCTGGCATATAGTTGAAGATACAGTTAATCCTATCCAATATCAGAGTTTCTGAATTGGTACAGTGGAAGTTCAGTAGTTTGGGCAGATGACCATTGCTTAAAATACAAAAAAGGAGTGACAGAATATTGTTGGTGTTTTGGTGTCCATGGTTTTGTTATTGTTCAGTTGTGTCGTGTGGAATTACTCATGTTAGGTAGTAAAGTGACAAACTGGTATCATTCAAAAGGTTGAAAAAAGGTAATATAATAAGTATGTATTAAAATTCACGTGGTATTTCGTGGATCTTCTTTACACTTTAGATCTTTTCATATACTTTTTTTTTGTATTTCGGTAAGCTTTAGGAAAAGATCACACAAGGTTATGACGTCATCTGTTCGAGAAGGATTCTTATCTGAGTGTGAAAAAGATTTTTGGTTTGTTGGGTGAGGCTGGATGTTTCGTAGGGTAGATTGAGTGTTACAGGTAAAGGTATTGGATTAAACTGTAAATATAAAGGGGTTTTCGTTGTGTATGGTGTAGAACAGTGTTTATACATGTGTGTGTGTGTGTGTGTGTGTGTGTGTGTGTGTGTGTGTGTATTTACCTAGTTGTATTGTACAGGGTTCGAACGGGGCTCATAGTGTCCTGTCTCCATATCTCAATTATCTAATTTTTCTTTAAAGTTATGCACACTATGTGCTGCAACAATTCCATTATCCAATGCATTCCATTTTTCCACCGTTCTGTGTGGAAAACTGTATTTTCCAACATCCTTCACACACTGCCTCATCCTGATCTTTTCATGTCCTCATGTCCTTCCATCCTCTTCCGCCAACAGCACCAGGTCTTCTTTGTCTATCTTTTAAATATCATTTACTATCTTATACATTGTTATTAGGTCCCCGCGTTCTCTTCTATCTTGTAAGATTGGCAGTCCCATTTCCTTCATATGTGAGGTCCTTTAATTCCGCCACCATCTTTGTAGCAATCTTCTGTATCCTTTCCAGTTTTCTTATATCTTTTTTAGAGCTCGGAGACCATACCACTGCTGCATATTCCAGCCTGGGGCGTATCATGCTTGTGATGATTTTTTTCATCATATCTTTATCCATGTAATGAAATGCCACTCTTATATTAGTCAACATCCTATATGATGGTCCAAATATCTTGTTTATGTGTTTATCAGGGCTCAGATTTTCTTATATGATCACTCCAAGATCTTTTTCCTCTTTAGTTTTCGTTATTTGCTCCTCTCCCATCAGATAGTTCCATACTGGTCTTCTCTTACTCTTTCCTAGTTCCATTATGTGACATTTCTTGGCATTAAAGTCCAATTTACACTTCTTACTCCATTCATAGATCTTATTTAAATTTGCGTGTGTGTGTGTGTGTGTGTGTGTGTGTGTGTGTGTGTGTGTGTGTGTGTGTGTGTGTGTGTGTGTGTGAGTGAATGATGAATATTGTCATCTGTGAAAGGGATGCAAAAAATATGTCATGTGGAAAGAGTGCCAGCTTGAAGGGAAAACACGACTGGAATACACACACACACACACACACACACACACACACAAACAATAAAATACAAGAAAAAAAAAAAACAGAAACGTCAAAATGAAAGCAAACATAACGTATGAATAAACCCCCCAAAAAACAAAAAGGAAGAGTAACAATAAATGATTAAGCAACGGAGAGAAAAAGCCACACGGAGGAAAAAAAAAGCAGAGAGAAATAGAAACGGTGCATAAAAACAATCATCCATTTCTCAAAGCCTCTTGTTCCTGGCCATTGAATCGCGTGTTTGGGGGAACCACATTGTTTTGTTTTCCAGTCTGCTGAACGAAACGCGAAGCAAAAAAAGGATAAAAAACACGAAAAAAAGAGAGAGGAAGGGATTGCGAAAGGATTAGAGAGAAAGAGAGAGAGAGAGAGAGAGAGAGAGAGAAGAGAGAGAGAAATGATTATGTATGAGAATGTATGTATGTGTGTCTTGACAGTTGACGTTTATATATTTTTTTGGTGTCTGTTGGATCTTTATTAATATTAATGCATCCGTGTGACTATTCATGTGTGTGTGTGTGTGTGTGTGTGTGTGTGTGTGTGTGTGTGTGTGTGTGTGTGTGTGTGTCTGTGTGTGCGTGTGTGTGTGTGTTGGTATAGACAGATACAAGTTTTGCTGACTTGTTGGTGTTTGAGAGAGAGAGAGAGAGAGAGAGAGAGAGAGAGAGAGAGAGAGAGAGTAAAAGTAAAGAGAAAAAGAGAAAAGGAAGCGGAACAAGATCAAGAAACCACGCACGAAAGAATAAATCAACAGAAAGAAAGAAAAAAAGATAAAAAAAAAGGAACCGAGAGAAAAAAAGACAAGAACGGGAAAAGACACGGACACAGAAGAGGAAAAGAAAAGCAAGAAGAGAAAGAAAAACAAAATAAATAAAAGAAAGCAAAGAAAAAATATGAGGGAAACTAGAATTGAACACACACACACACACACAAAGGGACGCAGCGGAGAGAGACAAAGAGAAGACAAGACGGTTCAGGAGAGCGAGACGAAGCTTCATTTCGCGGAGTCTTGTGGTTCGAAGCGTCGCATAAAGCCTCGTCGAGTTCCAAGTTTGTAGGGCACCAAACTTCTGAGTGTCCCCCAAGGCGGCTCTCTTCCCCCCCCCCCTCCCAAGACTACTCTAGACTCCACGGCCGCCCCAGCTTTCTCTCTCTCTCTCTCTCTCTCTCTCTCTCTCTTGGCCGGCTACAAGAGAGAGAGAGAGAGAGAGAGTTTTGTCAAGTTCCTTTTGTGATATCTTCTGTTTTTTATTTGAGCATTTGTGGTTGAAAGATGTAGGTGTATGTTGACTATAAGAAGGTTTAAGTAGAGAAATCAATGACTAAGTTTTGAAATTGAAATGTTAAAATGTGGATTGGTGATACCGTAGATATTGATTATTAAACGCGCTATCTACTACGTACACACACACACACACACACACACACACACACACACACACACACACACACACACACACACACACACACACACACACTTTCTCTTTTTCTACAGTACCGATCCATATTTTTCTTTTTTTTTCATTCTTATAGCTGCAACAGAAACACTTCCACGAGCTTCCCGCCTCTCAGTCTTGTGTGTGAGTCCCCGTAGCGCCTGGTACACGAAAGGGAGGACGTCTGGGAGCGACTGCGGCGAAGAAACGAGAAAGCAAAACAGAAAGTAGTGAATTGGTGTTTGTCTGGTGCAAAGTTTGGGTTAGAAGAAGTACAGTGATCGCGTGTCTTCTTGTATTGTGTGTGTGTGTGTGTGTGTGTGTGTGTGTGTGTGTGTGTGTGTGTGTGTGTGTGTGTGTGTGTGTAGCGAGTTGTATGTTTCACGATTATTTTTATATTTTCAAAAGTTTATAGTTTTATTAGAGATATTTTGATTAATTTTTGTTGATGTTATTACATTCTATATTGGATCATGGTTTTATGCATTTTTTTTGGTGTATGCAATTAATATCTGATATGTTTTATAGAATTGTTAATAATTATTATTATTAACAATTCTATAAAACCGAGAGATTATAATCTCTCTCTCTCTCTCTCTCTCTCTCTCTCTCTCTCTCTCTCTCTCTCTCTCTCTCTCGTTTATATGTGTTAAATGGAAAGTAATGTACTTTTCTTTCCAGGTAAGCGTGAACGTGACGACTGAAGAACACGGCACAGGTAACACACACACACAAACACACACACACACACACAAAACACACACACACACACACACACACACACACACACACACACACACACACACACACACACACACACACACACACACACACACACACACACACACACACACACACACACACACACACACACACACACACCTTTCTCTTCTCTTTTTCTCCAAGTAAACTCTTCTCTTCTTTGCACTCTTTAATTAAAACGGTAACTTCACATCCTTAAGCAACCGAGTCTCTTAGAAGTGACGGTAATGAAAGGGCATAAAAATCTTTAATATCTGACATCAGACAATCAGGGGTTCTCAACCTTTTCTCGTTAAGATCCCACTGAGTTAAAAGACCATCTACCCGAAACCCCATCTGACATCGAAGAGAATGCTAATGTAATGACTAACACTATCACTAACTGAGTATACAATGGTACTGCAAAGGATATTATTACATCAGCCATCTAAGTATCCCTGGAAATCTTCTAGTGAACCTCTTGGGATTACGAGAACCCCACATTGAAAACTCCTGTGACAAGGAATGAAGGGGGTAGAGTAAAATATTGATAAAAAATAATAACAGTGTAAAAATAAATGAAAAGATAGATAGGTAAATAAGTAAATAAACAAAAAATCGCTAAAAGTTTCAGGAATTGAGCTTTTCCTTTTTATGATGAATTAAACAATGCAAAATTCGAATCTTAACCACCACACACACACACACACACACACACACACACACACACACACACACACACACACACACACACACACACACATACACAAACACACACTGTGAAACAGTAAATTATGGTACATAATGGACAGAGAGAGCCAGGAAGGGAAGGGAAAGGAAGGCAGTTCGGAGGTTCCGTGACGTCACTGCCTGGCCCAGCTTGGTTGGCTGTCTGATGGTGTCACGGCCCTGGCCTGTGCCGGCCCGTCCTGGTATTTGCGTTACGTAAATAATTTAGAAAATGACCCATCTAAAAAATGCCGCCAGACCCGAATAGTCTACATATTCTGATTTGATACTTACTTTAACAAACACCAAAAATATAAAGAGATTCCAAACCTCAGTAATACTAAAAAAATTTCTAAAGAACTATAAATGAAATGTTGGAACCTTGACCCTTTGAAAAGCCGAAATGTCCGCCTTTTCTCACTTCAGAGGAATAAAGCGCACTTTAAAACTATAAACAGTCTTTTCCAACATTTTAGAGTAAGTTAGAACTATTTGATACTTACTTTAACCAACACGGGTAACAACAAAACTATTTTTGGAACATTACTACCGTTAGAAAACAATTCTACTCTCCACTAATTCCACTGACCAGGAGGACGAAACATTTGAAAGCACATCAGTTATTATTTTTTTTAAAGAATAACAACTTGATACTGGCGCAAACAAAAATTTTTCCAGGACGGTCCTGAAAATTTGGCGCCAAAAAACAACTTTATTTAACACACATAGAACGCCAACAACAACATGCATCCCCCCCCCCCACACACACACGGAAAGCAATTCAAACACAACCAAATACATGTTCAAAGCATAAGATCTTACTATTGAGCCCAAATAAACTCTCCAAGAATTAAAGAAAATAATCCTGGATCCTGCGGGGGCTGGGGTATACTATAGACATATCCAAGATGGCGGCGGGGCTGTGGAGGGATCGACCTCCCCTCCCCTCACTTAAACCTGGTCATGGCGGATGTATCTCAAAAGCTGAAATGAAAGCTTAGTAATGCGGGTGCATATTGTGGCAAGACAGATCTATAATAGTGAGAGATAAGACAGATATTGGTTGATGATAGAGGCATGGGGGTGGCGGGGGCCTTGTTTATACGTACATTAGCTAATGTTGGTGTTGGCGGGTTTCAATGTTTCAGTGGGGTTGATACAGTGTCAGTGGTGGTGGTGTGGTGTGTGGTGGTGAAGGTAGAGTAAGGCAGGACGATTCAACACCGTCAAATACTGAATCACTCACTAATAATAAGGTTAAATAAGGTGAAATGAGTCACGTCATTGTACTCCTGCCATTCTTCTAGCTTTCCCTAACCTTACCCTACCACTAACACACACACACACAATAAACAATGTGTGTGTTTGTGAGTAGCCACACACAACACCTTACCTCTCATAGAGGAGTATATTTTGCAATAACACTCCCGATCTTCACTGTAATAGTTACATACATCCACCACCACTGCCACCTCCACACTGAGCTCTCCATCTGTTACTGGCGAGGGTTCCCGCCTATCCACAGGTCACGTGATGCCGCCTTGCTCTCTCATTGGCCGGAAATCAAAGACAGTGTTTTGATTGGTGAAAAAGCGCGCATAAGTTATACACGCCATGAAATCAGACACACACACACACACACAGTAAAGAGAGTTTGGTTTGTTATAGTGTCAGAATAGCGCTGATACGATATTTTCAAACGTAACGAACATACATACATACTTGTACATAAATACATACATGCATACATACATACATACAAACGTAAATACACTACGATAAGGCAAGAGTTCTCAACCTTTTTCTCGTTACGAGCCCCTGAGTTACCCGAACCCCCAGTAATCTGTCATCGAATAGAATGTTAATCTAATGACTGACACAATTACTAACTCAACATGCAATGGTACTGTAAAGGATGTTATTAGTTCAGCCATCTAAGTATCCCTGGATTGTTAATTTAGTGACTGCCACTAACTCAATATACATTGGTACTGCAAAAGATATCGTTATATCAGCCATCTAAGTACCCATGGAAATCTTCTTGTAAGCCCATGGGGGTTCCCAAACCCCAGGTTGAAAACCTCTGCCTACATGCTTCTCACTATTTTTATTTCCAGACGCTTTACCGGGTTGCGTGTCTTGCCTCGTTCCCGGTAATGATCTGTTAGGGGAATTGCAGGCGTGCTGGGGACTCAGGAGAAGGAAAGTGGCAGGCAGGTAACGATAGAGGTAGCTTGGTGCTTGTTTGGCCTTTGTATACGTCTTTGTTGGAAATTACCTGAACTTTTTATAATTCTTTTGTTTCAAGAAGTAAGGAGACAATAGTAATGGATGAAATAGGTATGAGAGAGAAATAGATAGATAGATAGATAAATAGATAGATAGATAGATATATATATATATATATATATATATATATATATATATATATATATATATAGAGAGAGAGAGAGAGAGAGAGAGAGAGAGAGAGAGAGAGAGAGAGAGAGAATCAGATTAAGGTCAATAACTTTTAAAAGTAAAAACGAAAGGAAGAAAGAAAGAAAACTGCTTGTTCATAATTTCGTTCCCATAAAAGAAATAGACTAAAGGAACTTAGGTAGAATGTAAAAATGTTTTATGCTATGTTGTGTGATGTATGGTTACGTAAATTCTATCTATCAACACACTATCGTTATGTTTCTCGAGTAATGGCAAACAATGAAGTAATACAATGTTAAAGTGTCAATTTAGTTATTTATTCAGGAAGATAGTTGAGGTATATATATATATTTTTTTATTTAGCTGTGTTGCCTTGCTCTTCAACACTGGTGTCGACTTAATTGTATATGCAGTTAGGGTAAGAAAATAATATGACGTTATCCTGTGTTGTTATTTGATGCTATCTAGGACGGTTCATGTGTGTTCTCAGTATTGCATGGTTCCTCGATTATAATTATTTTTTCATCATCACAATTTTCATATTGGTTTCCCGCCTTTTTCCTCGAATAGATAACGTCTGTCAGGCATTCCCGGTAAAGGTAAATATTGTGTGTCCAAGTGGTATATATTTCCTTAGCATTTCTTCCATTTGGGTGAATTAAGAAACAAAATTATTAGTTTAAATGAAGAGAAAGGAAAACATTGAGAGGAAGAACGTAAAAGCGATATTATGACGTGGAATGAAGCAAAACGAACATAAATGAAAAATAGTAGGGAAGGAAAGGCAAGGGAAAGGAAGGATAGATTAATGAATGAGCAATATGGGAAGCAACTAGACATGGGAGAGTAATGAACTACCCAACTGAAAACAGAAGCATTATTCAATACTCCCTTCGCTGGTAATTGGGTAACGGGTTCAAGATGTATAAAGCTATATTTGAGTGTGAGACAGAAAGAATTGACCTCTAAAGTATAGTGGTACGTGACTGGAATCTAATCACTGATAAATCAATGAGATGATTTAAAAGATTATATAACTTGATGGATATTAATGAGTGTGGATAGAGGTATTAGTGTTCTATATAGGAATAACCACGTGTATGTCTGCTGGTGTCTTGCATCTTCCCTTATGTTCTTACTTTATGTTCCTAGTATTTCTGACTGGATCTCTCAACACCACTCTTTACTCAAACACTTAGACTCATCATGTGTGTTAAGTCAAGCTTGCAGGCCAAACAAGGCTGGAAAGGTTGAGCTGGCAGGGAAGGAAAGGAAGCCTGGTAAGATGATGCTGGCAGGGAAGACAAGGAACTCTGGAAAAGCTAAAGTGGTGAGGAAAATGATAAGGCAGGTTTGGAAGGGAAGACAAAGAAGAATGGGGAAGGGGAATTGACAGGGAAGATAAAGAAAGGTAAGAAGGTAAGAAAGTTTCGACCTGCTAGAAAGAGAAAATAAAGCTTGAGAAACTAAACAGTGAAAGCTGGTCCGGCAGAGAGAACAAACAAGACTGTGGAAAGGGAACTATCAGAGGAAAGTAAGGGAGTATAGAGAGGCTGGATTGGAAGAGGCAGGGCAGACTGAGAGGCAGGTCACTAACGAGTATTTACTACTAAAAGCCTAGTGAAAGGAGAGCCCTAAATACCTTATGAATAAAGAAACGTGAATTAGCCGTGTGTTCATGCATGGGGGTGATTGAAAGGCGAAGGAGTGAGTGGAATGAGTGAGGCAGAGTCACAATTAGGGGAAAAGAAAACAGTTGGAAGTTGGCGAATGCTCGGGAGGGATGGCTGGCCGGGCGGTGGCGAGCCTAGGACGCGAAACAGGGAGATTGGATGCCCCGCGTATGTAATCTGGCCAGAAGCAGAGTGAGACAACGAGGGACTGGCTTACACGACTTATTGTGCCAATTATGTTAGGGCATAAAGGAGATAGCCGTGAATGGCCGCCTTGTGCAGACAGTATCGGTCTAAAGTGTGATTATGTGTAAGAGAGAGAGAGAGAGAGAGAGAGAGAGAGAGAGAGAGAGAGAGAGAGAGAGAGAGAGTATGGGATAAACTCACATCTGGTACACAGCATCACGGAAAGAGGATAAGTGAGTGTGTGTGTGTGTGTGTGTGTGTGTGTGTGTGTGTGTGTGTGTGTGTGTGTGTGTGTGGGTGGGACGTGCAATCCGTTGAGTAAAAAAGAAATGGAACGAAAATATTTTGTAAAGGGAATGGATGTGCGTGGAGCGTTTATAGATCTGGAAAGACGGATACTGGAGGTGGAGCTTTTTCTGTCTGTCTTTCCTATTTTCTTTCTCTTATCTTAGCGTTGTGTGTGTGACGCTCTTCACTTATCGAGGCGTAATGGCAGTGTTGTTTATGCTTTTGTTGTTTGTTTGTTTGTTTGTTTGTGTGTGTGTGTGTGTGTGCGTGCGTGTGTGTGTGTGTGTGTGTGTGTGTGTGTGTGTGTGTGTGTGTGTGTGTGTGTGTGTGTGTGTGTGTGTGTGTGTGTATTATTTTTTTTTCTTGCTGTTTTTCAAATTCTTGTGTCACTATTATTGGCGTATTTATTAATAGGATTTAAGTAGATTTAGTATAAAATAATTGAAAATTTGATATATAAAAGAAAATATTGGTCCCAGCTCTTTAAGATCTTTTTCTATCTACTACATTGTTGTAATGTCGATTGTAAATAGAATTTTACTGGATTTTGTACTTAAACAGTAATAGTACTGGAATTGAAACTAAAAAAAAAAAAAAAAAGAAACTATGGTTGGAAAATGTTTACCTCGTTCTCAGGAAATTTTCAGGTAGATTTTTGTAATGTTCTAGAAATAACAGAACCTCGATTTGTATATTAAGTCAATTAGGAAAAAAATAAATAAAAACACATTATACAGTTAAAATGAAAAAAAGGGAAAAGAAAAAGGAAGATAAAAAACGATGAGTGAAAAACGAAACAGATATTGGTGGAGACAAAAGAGAAAATAGAATGGTAAAGAGAAGTGGAGGAAAGAAAAACGGTATTAAAAGCAAACCTGAAACAGATTGGGAAAGAGAAAAACGAGATGAGAAAGATGATAAAAGGAAAAGATATAGGTAGATATGGAAGAATGGGAGATATTGGTCGAGTGAATAGAGAGAGATGGATAGTTAGATAAATAATGATAAATGGATAAATAGGTACATAGAAATAAGAGAGAGAGAGAGAGAGAGAGAGAGAGAGAGAGAGAGAGAGAGAGAGAGAGAGAGAGAGAGAGAGAGAGGTACATAAGATAAATGGCATTGTGAGAAATACATGCATATATAAGGAAGGGAAGGCAAGATGAATGGGTGAATCATAAATCGGGGCAGAGGGAGAAGAGATGAATGCAGTGGATAAAAATGAAGGAGAAAAAGAATGAGAAGCTCGTCATGAAAGATGGTATTGAGATAGATGGAAGGCAGAATTGAAATAGCGAGACGAAGGTGAAAATTGTAAACGAGGAAGATGTATTGACGGCGAGACTGGATTGGAAAGATAAGGTTGCATTGAGATTTTGAGAATAAAAGTAAGGAGAGAATAGTTATGGATGAAATACTTATAAAAAGAACCGGGGAGAGAGAGAGAGAGAGAGAGAGAGAGAGAGAGAGAGAGAGAGAGAGAGAAAGATCAGATTGAGGTCAATGGCTTTTAAAAGTAAAAATAAAATGCAATTGGATCGAAGCGAAATTGAAATCACGACAGGAGCTAAAAAGAGAGTGCAGGACACACACACACACACACAGAGAGAGAGAGAGAGAGAGAGAGAGAGAGAGAGAGAGAGAGAGAGAGAGAGAGAGAGAGAGAGAGAGAAAATAGAGGTAAAGAATTTGACAAGTAAAATAAAAATCACGGAAGGCAAACTTTAAATGCTACAAATATTATAATACAATTAACAAATACATATTTTTTTTCTGAAGTTACAGCACATTACTTTTCACTTCCCATACATACATACATACATACATACATACATACATACATACATACATTTTTTCTAACCCTAAACTCAACACAAACCACAACAACAACAACAAAAAAAAGTAGATTGGAGAATATGTTTTTTTTTACTTCACAATTTTTTTTTTTTTTTCATCACACCACCAGTTTTGCCTCGTGCAGAAAAAAAAGAGGGTTGGAATACATTTGGACAAAGGGGACGTATGGGATCGTACGGCACAGACACATGAAGGACCTGAGGGTGATAGATGATTGAGATAGAACGGCCCCGTGTTAGCAAGGGAAGAGTGGAAGAGTGCCAATGTTTTGCTGGGGAAATTTGAATGGCAAGGGACGCAAGTGGTGAAATATTGCCGGGGAGACATGACTGGAGAGTGACGCGTGAGAGAGAGAGAGAGAGAGAGAGAGAGAGAGAGAGAGAGAGAGAGAGAGAGAGAGAGAGAGAGAGAGAGAGATGGTATGAGTGAAATGGAAACAAAATATCAACGTTTACATTCATAGAGATCGATGGAAAGTGTGTGACAGAGAGAGAG
This sequence comes from Portunus trituberculatus, assembly GCF_017591435.1. NCBI lineage: Eukaryota > Metazoa > Arthropoda > Malacostraca > Decapoda > Portunidae > Portunus > Portunus trituberculatus. The sequence continues at coordinate 23,641,415 of NC_059292.1, read as the reverse complement.
AGAGAGAGAGAGAGAGAGAGAGAGAGAGAGAGAGAGAGAGAGAGAGAGAGAGAGAGAGATGGAACTGGTAAATGAAACTATGTAACAATAAAGAAAAAAAAAACGACATCAAAGTTCACACACACACACACACACACACACACACACACACACACACACACACACACACACACACACACACACACACACACACACACACACACACACACACACTAACAACACATATACAAACATCATCTCGTTGCCTCATAACTGGACCATCTTCTCCCACACCCGCAGTCACATCACCAATAACTCACCGCACGAGCCTGGCATCTCTCTTCGCAATCTCTCTCTCTCTCTCACCTCTCTCACTCACACCTACTCATATTCACACGGTATTGCCTGGGGGAGTGTTGGCCATTAATCAAGGGAGTCCGCGCCTTGCATCAGACACAGGCCGGATGCTGCATGAGAGCCGCTATTGTATGAGGCGAATGAAGAGCATCGCCACTATATCACGCAGGTCTTGTCATTGTTGCCTTGCTCCTGTGTCCGATGTTGCTGTTCCTGTTGGCTGAGTGTGTTGTAGTATGGCCCAGCTGGTTCTGCGTGTTTGCTGGTATAGTTGTCTTTAGGGTTTCTGTGGCTTTGGTGAGAGTGTATCAAGTAACGTGTTGTATCTTGTGTTGTGAGGTGTTAGGTTGTGTTAGGATAGATGTGTCTGTTTGCTTTCTTTACATTTGTTTCAGTTGGTTGTGTTGTGAAATGCCTCTATTGTGTCAGGTTTGTGAAGGGTTGGACGCGCCTTATCATCTGTGGTCGTGTTTGTTGTTTATCTCGCTCATTATGGAACTATCACGTCTGCTGTTGGAGAGCTGTGCGTAAAAGACACCCTTGATTTTGTTTGACTTGCTCTTTTCATTACTTTTTTAAGCTTACCTCTGAGAACCATCTATTTATCTTTTCCTCTATTTTTTTCGTATTCTTAACTACCATTTACTCGTTTCGTTTGCTTTGAATTACAACATATTTCTTTACCTTGCTTTTCCAAAATAGCTCGCATTCAGATACATTGTCTATTGTGAGGTAACGAAACCCTTATTACACTGGAAAAGAACGCTGATAAAAAGTTTTACATTCATTCATATACTTTCCAACCTACATACTTTCGTTCCCAAGACAACAGGGGATGCAATACGCCAAACACAAGCTAGCTGTCAACTATCCACGAAAAAGACGCTACCTCCTTAATAAATTCAACAAAAACCGAGAAAGCTGCGTATTTTTTCCTCACCACATGCCTTAATATTTCCCAGTCCCTCTACATGTTCCTACAACAAAAATTATTCTTCGGTCCCAGAGGATCTAAAAGGGGGAATGAGCGAGGGGAACATGGGCGGGGAAGAGGGAAGGTTGGCTTGACTCCCCTCGACTGAACAGCGTCGTTAAGGGTGCGCTGCTGCTCCCCTCAGGCCGTAGTGATCAGCTAATTGCTCTCCTCCCCCTCGTGTCAATGGAAGGCAACGCGTGTAAAACAATGGAAGAAACGCTGATAATTGTGACCGATGACTCTTCCTCCTCCTCCTCCTCTCGTGGTGTTGGTGTTTTTGGTGTTCTGGTTTTACTTTGGTTTTGTTTTGTTGCTTGTGTTCTATTTGTATGTTTAAATTCATTTAAATATATAAAATGGGTGCTACTACTACTACTACTACTACTACTACTACTACTACTACTACTACTACTACTACTACTACTACTACTACTACTACTACTACTACTACTACTACTACTACTATTAGTACTTTTACTATTTTACCACACCTACCATTATGATTACTTTAAAGAAATATACTTCCTTTTTTTAGTTTGTATAAAATATGTAGGAAAATTTAAAATAATCCTGCGAGGTGCAAAAAAACAAATTCCCCATTTGATGAGTGTTGGCACACCAAGGAGTGTCTTCATCGCTGGGGTGAGGTCGTTGGGTGCTTGAGGAGGCCAGAAGACTACCATCCTTTCTGCCACTAACCACCTCTCCTGCGACATTCTTAAGGGATGCTAATCCCCGTCCCAGACAAAGCGTTTCTTCAGCCTCAAAACTCCAGCGTCAGTACATTCAGTTCGCGCCGCCTCGCCTCCTGATGACGCGAAGACCACATTCACTACACTCACCTTGCTTACTCCAACTCTTTACCGATGCATTAACCTGAGAAGGATTATGCAAATCACATCGCATGGCCCTTTGAGAGGATCCAGCCGCCTAACACTCGCTCTGCTTCTCTTTGCACGTTTTTCCTCGCTGACAATGTAGAGTCATTTCAGGAGGTCTTTTATATTTACTTTCCAAGCCATTCTCCTCTCTTTCTGTCGGTTCTGGACGCCTCGGGGCCTCCACATTATTCCAGCCACGCCTCCCGCTCGGCACATAACACTCAGCAGCCACTCAGCATTCAGCACCATTCCTTCGGCACGTGGCATATTAAGCTAATCAGTATTTCCATGCAAGACTCGGGTAACAATTAGGCATGAATGGCGGGGTATTTGAACAGTAGAGCTCTTGCACCTCGCTCTGGCCTTGAGTGTAGGCTGGTGAAATATAGCAATGTAGTAATGTAGAGTTCCTTAAATCAATTGCTCTCTTCTTCACATGGTTGCTTTTTTCCAGTTGCACCTCGCCCTTGCTTCGCCTTGGAAATACGATAGTGAAATATGGCAATACATTACCGTAGAGTTGCTGTGTTACACTGTACTGGTTTACGTGATTAAGTTTGTCGACTATGTTTTCCTCTAGAGTCTGATGGTATAGTGTGGTAATTAAGTGCATTGTTGTATGTATCATTTGTTAGTTACCTGCACCTTCCTCCTTTTTTTTTGTATTTGGAATGTGGCAGAACAAAAAAGTTAATTCAATAAAGCCACCATTCTATCTCTGTAATTTGCTTCTGGTGACTGCTTCCCTCTCTCTCTCTCTCTCTCTCTCTCTCTCTCTCTCTCTCTCTCTCTCTCTCTCTCTCTCTCTCTCTCTCTCTCTCTCTCTCTGTGTGTGTGTGTGTGTGTGTGTGTGTGTGTGTGTGTGTGTGCGTGCGCGTGCGCGTGTGTAATTCACCACGGTCTTCTGCTGGTCACACAGCCAGTCTTCCTCATTACGGAGCGAGCTCAGAGCTCATAGACCGAGATTCGGGTAGGATTGAGACCACAACACACTCCACACACCGCGATAGCGAGGCCACAACCCCTCGAGTTACATCCCGTACCTATTTACTGCTAGGTGAACAGGGGCCACACATTAAGGGACGTGCCCATTTGCCTCGAATTTGGACTTGAACCCGGCCCTCTCGATTGTGAGTCGAGCGTGCTAACCATTACACTACGCGAGTGTGTGTGTGTTCACTGTTTGATCTGCTGCAGTCTCTGACGAGACAGCCAGACGTTACCCTACGGAGCGAGCTCAGAGCTCATTATTTCCGATCTTCGGATAGGCCTGAGACTAGGCACACACCACACACCAGGACAACAAGGTCACAACTCCTCGATTTACATCCCGTACCTACTCACTGCTAGGTGAACAGGGGCTACACGTGAAAGGAGACACACCCAAATATCTCCACCCGGCCGGGGAATCGAACCCCGGTCCTCTGGCTTGTGAAGCCAGCGCTCTAACCACTGAGCTGCTGGGCGGTGTGTGTGTGTGTGTGTGTGTGTGTGTGTGTGTGTGTGTGTGTGTGTGTGTGTGTGTGTGTGTGTGTGTGTGTGTGTGTGTGTGTATGTGTGTGTGTGTGTAAAAGAGAGAGAGAGGGAGAGGTAGAGGGAGAGGGAGGAGGAATTAGTGGTGTTTAGCACTAGCACACCACCGACATTACTATCACAGCAACGTATACACACGCTCTTTGTCGATCTGCGGTGCTGGGCGTAGAAATAAGAGAGTCCAAATGAAACTCATTCGGTGTAGCACATAATCAAATGGCATGTTTTACGTCACTGGTATAAATGGCCGCTAAATTTCTTTTACCACGCGTGATTCTATTCTCCACACATTCGTTCTCAGTACCAGAAATGAGAAAGTCAGAATATCATACTTATTGAATCAAAGGAGGACAAAATGATGTCTCAGTATTTTTTTTCTGGTACAAACATCCCCTAAATACTTCACATTCAACGTGATTCACTTTCCTTACATATTTGGTTTCTCTAATAGTAAAGAAGAAGAAACAAAAAGAAAAGGAATCAGTTTTCGTACAGAACAGCAAAATAAACAAGTCTCGAGTTTTCAGGGAACGAGCAAACACACTAATTGAACTCTTTCCTCCACGTGATTCTGTTCAAACGACACTCACTCTCTGATAAAGGAAAAATAACATCAGGTTCTGTACACAATAAAGAAAGACACAATGAATAATACAAAGCTTTGTGTATATGATTTAAATTCCTGGTTGCATTCTGTGTGACTCTGTTTGTTCCCTTTACGCCACTCTGCTAACAATCACTCTCAAACTGAAAAAAAAAGAAATATGGCATCACGTTCTGTACACAAGAAAGGAAAACACAAATGTATCATCCATTTTTACGTAAGTGATTTAATTTCCTGTTTGCATTCAACGTGACTCTGTTCCTTTCCCTTCCCTCAACTCCCAGAATATTCTCTTTCTCTCTGTAATGAAGAAAAAACACCAAAATCTGTACACAACACATAACACACATTTTTACGATTGTGATTTAGTGCCCTGTTTGTATTGATCGTGACTGTTCCCTCCGCCCCATCCTGCCAGCATTCAAACATTCAGCCTCTCTAATGGGAAAGAAAGAAGCGAGGAATCAGGTTCTGCACACAACACTTCGGGTCGTGTGTCGCCACGGACAACGCTTTTTATAGCCGAGAAGTGTGTGAGTCTGGGTGAGCGAGGCTGTGCGAGGCTCTGGGAAAGTGAAGTGCATTGGGTGTCTGCCTCCCAGCGCCCTCACGACCCTTGCCCTCTCGCCTCGCATCGAAAAAGTGCGTGTAACCTGCATCCGGCTATCCAACCCCGCCACTTCAAGGACAAAAAAGCTGTGATGCGAAGCGAGGGAGAAAGTAAAGGAGGAGGAGGTGGAAGTAAAGATGAATGCATAGAGATAGTAGGAAGGTAGGAAGGAAGGAAGGAAGAGAAGGTAGGGATAAGCGAGAAGAGGAAGTAAAGATGAATGTATGCGAAAAGGAAGGAAGGAACGAAAGGAAGGGAAAGATTAAGAAAAGGACGAGGAAATTAAGATGAATGTTTGAGGTAAATGGCAGGAAGGAAGGAAGGAAGGAAAGGTAGAGATTAGGAACTAGGAAAGAGAAAATACAGAAATACAAACAAAACAAGGATATCAAAGAATTTGAATGCAAAAATGAAAATTGAATATAGAATGAAGAGAAAAATAGAATGAAAGGAAGGAAAGTGTACATGATAAAAAGAAAGAAAATGTGAAGGATGAAAAGGAAGCGAGTACTGAAGGTAAAAAGAAGACAAAAAACAAATACAAGGGAAGAAAAGAATGCAAGAAATGACAAAAAAGAATGGGAGAAGAAAGCAGGAAATAGAAAATTGAGGAAGAAAACATAAGAATAAAGGATGGAAAGGAGATACGCCGAAATAACAAGCGTTGGGAATGGAGAAAACGAGAGAAAAAAGAAGATGGGAAAGAGGAAGAAAAAATAGAGAAAAAGTAAAGCTGTATAAGACTGGCGATCGAAAAGAAGATATGAAGGAAAAAAGAAGCAGAAGCAGGAATAGAGAAAAAAAATCAAATGAGGGTCAGAAGATGGAAAACAAGTGGAAGGGAAAGGCGAAGAGAAGGAGAGAGAATAGAAGAAAGAAGGAAACGGTAGGAAAAAGCAAAGTGAGGATGAAGAGGAGAAAAAGAAAAAGAAAAAGAAAAGAAAGATACGTAAGATGAGGAGGAAGAAGAGGAGAAGATTGAGAAAGATTAAAAGTAGTGGCATGCAGAGGAGGACGAAGACAAATAGGAGGAAGAAGAAGAGAAAGACGAAGAAAATAAGAGGAAAAGAAGAGCAGGAACAAGAAGAAAAGCATGAGGAAAAGAAAAAAGATCAGCATTAAGAAGAAAATGAGAAAACGAGAAAGAGGAACTAAGAAAATCAAACGAGCCAGAAGAAAAGAGAGAAGGCGAGGAAACGAGGAGAGACGATGAGACGAGACGAAGCAGAGAGAGAGAGAGAGAGAGAGAGAGAGAGAGAGAGAGAGAGAGAGAGAGAGAGAGAGAGAGAGAGAACAGAACCAACCATCTTGTCAACACCAAGGATCGGGGCAGAGATGGAGATGAGAACATTAGCATAACACCACGACCCAGCCAGCCAACCAGGGAGGGAAGAGGAAGACAAAGGGGAACGAGAGACGTCTGAAAATGCCAAAGACACCTTGTAATAAGAGTAATTGGGTTAGCCACCAGTGGGATTTTGCTCTGAATAATGAGGAAGCCGAACAAGTTAATGTAATTAGACCTAGGGAGTGTTAGGGCGCCCCAAGGCAATGACAGTAGGAGGCAGCGAGGAAGGGAAGGCTAAGACACTGCAGGGAGTGATGTCGCTACATTCTGTTGCAGCGAAGGGAAGTGATTTGGCAGGTGACGAGATGACAGGAGTAGGACTTACTGGAGAAGGAGGAGGATGAAGAGGAAGAGGAGTAGGAAGTGATGGAGGGGGAGGAAGAGGAATGGAAATAACGCAAGAAGTAAGATAAGACAGGAGGAGTAAAAGGTGATGAAGAACGAGGAATAGGAAGGAAGAGGAGGAGAGTAAGAAAGAGGATAAGATGATAAGACAGTTGAGGAGGAGGACGAGACCAGGAAGAGGGGAATGAAAAAGAGGGAGAAGAGAACAAGATAAGAAATGCAGGATAGGGAGGAAAAGGAAAGGATAGGAGAGGAAGGAAGATAATGGAATTGGAGAAAGAGGAAGAAGAGGAGGAGGAGAACAAGGATGATGACGATGCAAACTACAGGATAGGAAGAGTAGAAGAAGTCAAGTGTTGGAAGATAAGAAAGAGAAGAAGAAGGAAGAGGAGGAGAATGTAGAGGAGGAGGAAGAGAAGAAGAAGGATGAGAAGGAGGAAGAGGAGCAAGAGGAGCAAGAGGAAGACGAAGGATAGAAGGATGAATAAAAAGATGAAAAGAATGACGAAAAATGAAGGAAATAAAAGAAAGAAGAAGAGTTAAGGACTGGAAAGAGAGAGAGAGAGAGAGAGAGAGAGAGAGAGAGAGAGAGAGAGAGAGAGAGTTAAGAAAAAATAGAAAGAGAAGAAGAATGAAGGAACGCAGGTGAAATGAATAATGGGAATGATCAAAGGAAATAAGAATAATATAATTTACGGTGAGATGGAAGAAAGAAGAATAATTGCAGGGAATAAAGAAAAAGAGAGAGAGAGAAAAAAAAAGAGTCGGTGGGGAACACTAATGAGCAAAAAGAACAAAGAATATCGGATAAAGAATAAAGAGAGAGAGAGAGAGAGAGAGAGAGAGAGAGAGAGAGAGAGAGAGAGAGAGAGAGAGAGAGAGAGAGAGAGAGAGAGAGAGAGAGAGAGAGAGAGAGAGATTGTTGCGTTAAGGAAGAAAGAAATGTTAAACTCATACGAGGAAATATAACAGTTGGAGAAGAAGGAGAGGAGGAAGAGAAGGTGGAGGAGGAGGAGGAGGAGGAGGAGGAGGAGGAGGAGGAGGAGGAGGAGGAGGAGGAGGAGGAGGAACTAGATATTGGGACTGGAACTTCATCGAAAAAATTATAAACTGACTTAGATACGATAAAATATATATATATATATATATATATATATATATATATATATATATATATAGAGAGAGAGAGAGAGAGAGAGAGAGAGAGAGAGAGAGAGAGAGAGAGAGAGAGAGAGAGAGAGAGAGAGAGAGAGAGAGAGAGAAATGCTGAATCTAGTGAAGGTTATAAGTAAAATGATATTGGACATTTTTCCTGAAAGGTTTCTAAGACTCACACCAAAACTCTTCTCCTTTGTTCCTCCTCCTCCTCCTCCTCCTCCTCCTCCTCCTCCTCCTCCTCCTCCTCCTCCTCCTCCTCCTCCTCCTCTTCTTCACTCTGACTTCCTTACGAACCCTATTACTTTACCTCCTCTTCCTTCCTCCTCTTATCCTTCCTTCATTCTCTCTTTACTCTTGTCACCTCTCTTTCCTGTCTCTCTTCCACTTTCCCTCCCTCCTTCTCTCCCACATTTTATCGGTTCTCAGAATGTGCCAGGGAGAAGCACCTGACAAGTGGAAGGACTACTAGTGGTGGTGGTGGTGGTCGTGGTGGTGGTAAAGGGAAGAATAGTTGTTGTGGTGAAGACAGGAATAGTGGTAGTGGAGAAGTGGAGGTGGTGGTGGTGGTGGTGGTGGTGGTGGTGGTAACTGTATCGCTCCCTCTTTTTTCAGTCTCACGCCTCATGTCCTTAGTAAGCCTTCATTCACTGCAGGAGGAGCCACTCAAGTAACCTGGTGGAGTGACGTGTAGACTGAATAGGTGGATTAAAGTTAGGTTAGTACTGGAGTTGTTAGGGTTTTTTTTATAGTTAGGATGGAATCAATAGCATTTCCTCTAATTAACTCCTCTCTCTCTCTCTCTCCTCTAACTAACCGTCTTTACTTTCTCTCTCATCTCTGCAATGTTTCATATCTGGCCATCTTTTTCCCGCTATTTTCTCGCTGACTTCTCTTCTCTCGCTATCCGCATACCTCCCCTTTTTCTCGCGGCCTTACTGCGCAAGACTTTACACATTCTCTAACCCCTGTGTTGTCTATTTCACTAATGGAAAAGTTAACTAGTATTCCCAATCATTCATCCGTTTGTCAGTTAAGCACTGGAACTCTCCGCATGCTCTTATATTTCTTGCTTCCTATGACATTGAGTCTTTTAAGAAGTTTTCAAGACGCTTACCTTTCAATAGTGGATGATTCTTTTGACATTTGTTTAGGAACTTCTACCTTAGTGGGCCTCTTTTACGTTCCATACCTATCCCAAGGCAGCGCTCCTGTTAAAGAAAAAAATATGAATGCCTGGGGAGATCTGGAAGGGGAGAGACAGGAATAGACAAAGGAGGTTAAGGTTTGGCTGGGAAGAAAAAGGCAGGGCGGGGCGAGGACGAGAAAAGCGAGGCAGGGCAGGAAGGGGCGGGGCAGAGGCTAGTTCACACTGTCATCTGGTCGGGAGGGAGTTGCACTTTTAATCACGCTGAGTGCCTGACGCTGCCCACGACCACCAGAGGAAAGGTCTGGGCTGGAGAGAGAGAGAGAGAGAGAGAGAGAGAGAGAGAGAGAGAGAGAGAGAGAGAGAGAGAGAGAGGGGGAGGGGTAGGAGGCTACGGAATGATAATTTGCACTAGTAATATATATGCATTTAAACTCGTAATCTGATACATGTACGTCGTTTTGTTAATGCTGCCATGATAGAAAGCGGCGGTGGCGTGTGGCTGTGAGTAAATGTAATTCTAGAAGTCTCCAGCTCTACCTCTGTTTGTGATTTGATGTAGTCACTGATGGACGGTCGTGGTGGTTCATAGTGTTGCTGCTAAATGAAGTATCGTAGGAAAGCGTCAGTGTTCAGCAGAGTTGGTCAGCTGTTTGTGATTCAAGATTAATGAATAGATTAGGCGAAGCAGTGACCTTGAAACACCAGCTTGTCGTGATTAACTGGTGACCGTGAATGTAATACGTGTTGTTAATGTTTCTGCTGTTGCTAGTGATGGTTTTGCTACTACTACTATTATTACTACTACTTACTTTACCACTACTACTATTGCTACTGCTACTGCTGGCTGCTGCTGCTGCTGCTGCTATTACTGTTACTGGTACCACCACCACCACCACCACCACCACCACCACCACCACCACCACCACCACTACTACTACTACTACTACTACTACTACTACTACTACTACTACTACTACTACTACTATCACTACTACTACTACTATAGAACATAACCAATAACAATTCACCAATTTACAACCTTATTCAAAAAATTTCTTCCCTTCTTATACACACACACACACACACACACACACACACACACACACACACACACACACACACACACACACACATACACCAGAACATCTATCATCAAGACTTCCATACTACAAATTATTGCTTCATTTATTTTATTCTTCCCTTCCACCACCATCACCATCACTACCACCGTCACCACCACTGTATGAATCCTCCCTAGCGAGCGGGCGACAAGTCAGCCGTAGAGGTGGCGGTGAAAAAGTTGAGAAGTTGATTCCCCAAGACCTTCTGGCGGCACAATAGACAGCGAAGGCACAGGGAAGGTCTCTCCGAGTTCGCTCCTCAACTATTTCCTGGTGTTGACTCCCAAGTTACCGCGCCTTGATCCGGGCCGGGCGAGGCGTGTTAGAGCGAGGCGCAGAGTGAATGAGACGCTGAGAGGATGAGAGGATGAGAGGATTGAGGGCAAGTGAGGTGGTGCGGGATGCGTGGAGACGTGTAGGACGTGTGGCTGATGTGAAGTAGGAGGTAGTGGTGGAGAAGGAGATGGTGGAAGAAAGGGGAGGAGAAGATAGACGAGATAAGAAAAGGAGAGATAAAGAACGTCAGTAAGAATAAGAAAGAGAAGGAGAAATAAGAGAGGAAGTGCACATGGTGAGGAAAGATAGGGTAAGTGTAAAGAGATTAGGAAGAGGATAAGAAAAGGTGTATTATGGAGACAAAGAGAAAACTTATA
>NC_059292.1:23623203-23628203 GCF_017591435.1 Portunus trituberculatus | reverse complement strand
TGAACATTTTACCTCGAAATTGAACACAAACAAAGAAATAAACAAACACATGGAAGCAGGAGCATGCAATTGAGCGCATTCCTGTGTGTGTGTGTGTGTGTGTGTGTGTGTGTGTGTGTGTGTGTGTGTGTGTCGTAGTTAAAATGATTCACAAGTTTATTTTCTCTTTATTTTAATTTTCCACTTTCTGACGACAAATAAGTCTTGAATGTTGGTTTTGTTTTTTGTTCTGTGATTTAGTTTTATAAATATTACTTTTTTTTCTATAAGTTTTGTTTTGCTGTGTATTCTTCATCATGGTAGAATGTTAAAAAGGGTATATGTATATTCTCTCTCTCTCTCTCTCTCTCGAAACATTACGCCCAGAATTGAATGAGTCGAGGCTTCATTTTTTCGCTGTGTCGAAGCTCCGAGGTGTCATCGTGGAGCTCATGGTTGATGTGAGGTGGCCGTGCGCTAACTACATCCCTTCCTACGGTCCCCATCCCCCCTCCACACCTTTTCCTACCCGACCTCTTCCCTTTACGCTTAGGCTCGTATGCAGAAACGCTATTTTCTAAGGCAACAGAGATGGTTAGCGGAGTTTTCGAGTGTTTCTTTAATTAATAATCAAGAAATCTAGTCAGTCTGCCGCTAGAATCGTAAAAACACCGTAAAAACCCGCGTAAAATTGAGTAAAGCTTTCTGAAATAGAGAAGGTGAAGTACAGTAGTGTGTGAGAAGGTTTAGGTGACGAGAAGGTGGTGATGGTGTGGGTGTGAAGGTTTAGGTGAAGAGAAGGTGGAGGTGACGAGAAGGTGGTGGTGATGGTGTGGGTGTGAAGGTTTAGGTGAAGAGAAGGTTTGGGTGACGAGAAGGTGGAGGTGATGGTGTGGGTGTGAAGGTTTAGGTGAAGAGAAGGTGGTGGTGATGGTGTGGGTGTGAATGTGTGTGAGAAGGTTTGGGTGACGAGAAGGTGGAGGTGGATGATGATTTTTTGTATTTCTTGTTTCTTTTCTTTTTTTTTCTTCTTTTTCATTTTACTCTTTTTCTTCATTAATTACATTTATTCTCATTCATGTTTTGCTGGTTTGTTTTTAGTTCCTTCTTTTCCTCTGTCTCTTGGTAACTTTTTTCCTTTTCTCTTTCACCTTTTTTTTTTTTTTCTTTATGTGTGTTTGTTTGTGTGTTGTTTGGTGGTGGTTTTGTTTGTGTTACTGTGTTTTTTTTATATTTTCGTTAGTTTGTGTGTCTAGAGGTCCTAGTTTTCTTGTTTTGTTTTGTTTTCTTGTTTTCTTGTTAGCTGTCCATACCTATTTCTTATTTTTTACCCATTGTCTCTTCACCCTTCTCTTCTCCTCTTTTCTCTTCTATTCTTTTCTTTTCTCCTTTCTTCTCCTCCTCCTTCCTACGCCTCTTCCTCCTCGTTCTTTCCTCATTCTTATTTTTCACATTTCAAGATTCAAGATTAATTTCCTCCTATATCATATTTTGTCTTCCGTTTATTTTCTCTGTTATCTCTCTTTATTATTCCTATTTTCATTTTTCCATTTTCATCACCGTTTACTACTCATTCCTCGTTCATACTTTTTATTACACATGCTTCATTTGTTTTTATACTTAATCATTACACTTTATTCTTCCTTTAAGTTTTCTTTAATATTCTCTCTCTCTCTCTCTCTCTCTCTCTCTCTCTCTCTCTCTCTCTCTCTCTCTCTCTCTCTCTCTCTTCTTCTTCTTCTTCTTCTTCTTCTTCTTCTCCTTCTTTCTCTTTCTCTTTTTTTTCTCTCCTTTTTTAAATCTTCATTATTTTTGCCAGAAAGGATCACGTTTCCCATCTTCTTTAAAACTCAACTCTTGTCTCATTTTATGCTACTTTTTTATTATTATTATTATTATTATCTAGTGCTTTTTCCTTACTATATTTCCGCCTCTTGTTTTTTTTTTTTTTTTTCTTATTTCTTCTTTGCTTTTTATATCTTTCGTGTGTCTTGTATTTGCTCCATTTTTTTTTCTTCTATTATCTTATGTTTTTTTTTTGAGGGTCCTGTTCATTCTTTTATTTATATATTCATTCTTCTTTATGTCTTATTATGTGGGTCTGTTTCCTATATTTCTTGTTTTTTTTTTCCCCATTTGTCATTGTATTTTAGTGACGTTTAAGTATTTTTTTACTCTTTTTTTTTGTTCATTTGATATTTGGCTTGTTTTATGGATATGTATATATATTTTTTTTTTGTCTTTTACATATACGTTATCTTGATTTTTATTTTTTTTTTGTCTAATTTACTTATAGGGGTTAATGTTTTGTGCGAGAAAGTTCTTTATATGTTTTTTTTTTTTTTCATTTGGGTGATTTGCTTCATGAACAATTTATTTCCTTTTCTTGATCTTCTTTTTGTTCTCTTTTCTTCGTATCTCTTTCTTTCTCCCTTATTTTTTTTTTATATAGCTATGTAATATCTATCATCCAATCTTTCTATCTATCAACCATTCAATCAATCTATCTATCTATCTATCTAATCTATCTGTTTATCATCACTTTTTTCTTCTCTCTTTTTCCTTTCATTTCCTAATATATAACTATACACTTTCCTGCCTTCCTTCTCCCTTCCCACATTCCTAGATTAATTTTCCCCACCCTAATGTTTTCGTATCTGAGCTGAATCTCACTAATATCTCTGTTCCTGGCGCCGCTCCAAGGTGTTCTGATCACGCACGCTCAAACGCCATCCCGTTCACCCACACCAGGCCTCACATCAGCCCTATCCCATCTCCCATCTGCCCATTTCCTCCCTTCTCCTAGTCTCCAATCCCCATCAGTCCCATCTCATCTCTTATATCTATCTCTTTATTTCTCCTCTCTCTCTCTCTCTCTCTCTCTCTCTCTCTCTCTCTCTCTCTCTCTCTCTCTCTCTCTCTCTCTCTCTCTCTCTCTCTCTCTCTCTCTCTTTTCACTACCTCTACCGAATTCACACACCAACCAACTCCCACATCCAAGACACCCACCCGCCCACCCACCCACCCAGACACCCACCCTCACACACACACACACACACACACACACACACACACACACACACACACACACACACACACACACACACACACACACACACACACACACACACACACACACACACACACACACATCCAACCCCACCACGCTCCCCATGCACACACCCACACTCCCTTCTCCCGACACACACTCCAGCTCACCCTGCAATATATATTAAACCCCAGTATCAATAAGGAATCTAGGGTTAGGAGGCAGCTTTCTCGGCACAGTAGCGCTGGGTCGACCTTGATATTGAATCGCGTCTGAGGCTGCTGAGGCGAGAGGCAGATTAGATACGGCAGGGCGAGGCACGCGTCTGTCAGCTGAGTGATGGTGATGGCGAGGCGGCCTGTGTGTGTGTATGTGTGAGTTTGTGTTTGTGAGTGTGGCGCTTGAGGAGACGGGAAGGAAAGTGAAAGGAGGAAAAACAAAGATGGAGGTAAAGGAAAGGAAGAGTGAGGAAGTGAAGAATTAGTTGGAAGTAGAGAAGAGGGAAATGTAGAGGGTACGGACGGAAGGAAGGAGGTATTTAGGGAAGGTAAAAGAAGTGATTGAGATAGTTGAGGTAGGAAAAGTTAAGGAAAGACGGTAAGGAAGGGAAAAAGGTAGGGAAGGGAGAGAATAAGGAATGGTATGGCGGGAAAAGTAGTAGATAAAGAGGGAAAGTTTGGGGAAAGAAGGACGGTAGGAAGTTGGTGAGGAAAATTTAAGTGAAGAAGGTAGGGAAGGAAAAAAAAATGGAGTGGAAGATAAGTAGAGAAAAAAAGGAAGATGAAAAAAAAGAAGAATTAAAATAAGTGAGAATGAGAGAAATCTAAGTAAGAGAAAGGATTTAAAAAGATAAAGAGATGGAATAGCATGAGAAGGAAAAATCGGAGAGAGAGAGAGAGAGAGAGAGAGAGAGAGAGAGAGAGAGAGAGAGAGAGAGGAAAAATAGACGGGGAAGGAAGAAGGAAGAAGGGAAAGGAGTGATACATGACACAAGAAACAAAGAAGAAGTCGGGGGAACAATAAAGGTAGATATCGATGGAAAGATTTAAAGACGAGGGAAAAGAATGGAAGGATAAAGTTGAGTAATGGAGGAGGAGGAAGAAGACGAAGAGGAGAAGGAGGAGAAGGAAGAAGAGGAGGAGGAGGAGGGATAAAACGATCTCGATTCCAATGTCTTCTTTGTGTGTTGAAGAGGAAGGAGGAGGTGGAAGAAGTAGATGGAGAAGAAGTAGAGAAGGAAAAAGAACAACAAAGATTCTATTGATAACGGTAATGAAAAGAGAAAGGACAAAAAGAAGAAGAAAAAAAAAGCAAGAAGAGAAGTACTTAGATAATGATAACCAAAAAACAAGAAAGAAAGAAGAACATGAGGAAGAAAAAGAGAAAGACAGTTGCACGAGGAAGAGAAAGGGAACAAGAAGAAAAGGAGAGGCACAAAAACTACCAGAGCTACGGCAATGACAATGACAATGAGGAGGAGGAAGAGAATGAGAAGGAGGAGGAGGAGGAGGAGGAGGAGGAGGAGGAGGAGGAGGAGGAGGAGGAGGAGGAGGAGGAGGAATTCCAGGTAAAAGCTTATAAAGAGTTATGGAGGAAGCGGAGTGGGCACGAGAGATGATTCAGCGCCAGATATTTGAAGATGAAGATGGAGATGAGGAGGATGGAGATGAAGCCTCGCGGGAAAGAGAGAGAGAGAGAGAGAGAGAGAGAGAGAGAGAGAGAGAGAGAGAGAGAGAGAGAGAGAGAGAGAGTTTTATCAAGATAGTTTTTTGTAATAGTTTTCATTGTGTTTCTAATTTGAAGTATAGAAGGTAAAACATGATTATAAGAGAGAGAGAGAGAGAGAGAGAGAGAGAGAGAGAGAGAGAGAGAGAGAGAGAGAGAAACTAATGTACTGTTGTCAAGTTAGCGGAAAGCATTAACCGATTATACACACCGCCACACCACCACCACCACCACAACAACAACAACA
>NC_059292.1:23603203-23618203 GCF_017591435.1 Portunus trituberculatus | reverse complement strand
ATGCAACACTCCTGCTTCTTCTTTCCATACACGCAACACAATTTTTCCCTCTCTATATACACGGTACAGAGTTTTCTTCTCCCATATACGTAACACAGTATTTCCACAATTCATACTTTTTCTACTCTTCTTGTACGCAACACATTTGATTCTTTCGTTATTAATATACGCAACATTTTTTTTTCCTGCTTCGCTACACACAATACACTCAAGACCTGTCTGTACCATTGCTCTACACAGGACAATGTTTCTTTCTACACTCTATGCGGAACACAATAGATATTTCCTTTATTGCCAGTTACAATGCGATTCTTTTCCCACTTCCTTTCATATGCAGACGCTTAATTCTTCTTATATTTTTTTACGTATACACTTCAAAACCTTTCTGTTGCATTCTCCATACAACACAATGAATCTTTTTTTTACAACTCCTTGCAATACAATTTTTTTTTTGTCCTTCAAGATGCAACACATTTGTTTTTTTTAACCATTTTTATATTCCCATCATGCAATTTTCTAAGTTTGCCAATATTACATGCAAAATTTCTCTTACTCCCTTCATTTTCATATGCAACATTTCTTATTGTAACTGCAAAACCTCTGTCTTTCTCCCTCATACATCAGTACTCTCGCCATGCAACACAACCCACCGTCCCTTATAAAAACAATCCACTAAGCTCCCTTCGTAGAAACACCGTCTCTTCCTCCTCCTCTTGCAACACATCCTGCACTTCCCTCTTCGCTTCACAACACTCCCAGTTCTCTTTTTCCCTCCTCTTTCACATACAGAAGACTTACTGCTATCCATTCCTTCCCTCCATTACGTGTAAAACTAAAATGCATGTTTCCTTGACTCACAACACAATGGTACGCCTCTCAGCCTCTCTGCCTGATGCGTGTGTCTCTCCTGGTAATCATTCTTTACAAACACGCGAGCGGTGAGCAAATATGAAAAGCGTCAGCAACAATATTTTTTCCCTGATCGGCTTAAGGGGAGCGACAGAGGGAACCCATCGCGCTGCCCTGTTGTCTGTGCATGTGTGTGTGAGTGTGAGTGTGAGTTTGAGAGAGACGTAAAAGGACACAAAGAAAGGAAGGACAAAATAGATAGATATGTTAGTTACTTCAAGGTTGTACTACTGCTCTTAAGGGTATTTTGTGAGAGGAATATGAGTGTAGATAGAAATGCCATTCTTAGTCAAACCCTTTAAATGAGTGAAAGAAGTGTTTGTAATGGGTTGTTTAATTGCTAGAAGAAATGTATGTAATGTTCTCAGTTTCACTATTAGAAAATGTGCTTGTAACGGGTGTGAAGGGGGAAGACGCTGAAGAAAGAGAAGGAACAGAGATAGAATAGTATGGAAAAACTGACATGGAATTTTCACATGAAAGGATGAAAGGAAATTCTATTATTCACTCTACGGTGAACTCTACATATCTATCTATAAGAAAGTTAATATAGTATCATGTTTAATTATTCGGACAAGAAGAGAGTTTGTTGCGGGTTATTCTTTAAATATTTATCAATTTTGATTTTGGATGATGCAATGGAAGTACTGTTTAATATTTCTGAAGAAAGCTTATTCCAAATGTTAACAATTCTATTACAGAAAAAGTGCTTTGCCTCGTGGGTTTTAAAGCGTTTTGGTGTAATTTTAAATCCATTATTCCTTGTTATGGTGGAATGATCAATAGTAAAATATTTATTGACATCAAGGTTGTTGTATCCCTGAAAAATTTTGAAAACTTCGATTAGGTCTCCTCTTATCCTGCGCTTTGTTAAGCTGAATAAATTTAATGCTTCCAGTCGTTCCTCATACGGCTTGTTTCTCAATCTCGGAATCATCTTGGTCACTCTACGCTGGATCCTTTCCAGTTTTTCAATGTCTTTTCTGTAATATGGTGACCAGAACTGCACACAGTATTCAAGCTGAGGACGCACCAATGAGTTATATAAAGTAAGGATAACTTTTTCTGATTTAAATTCAAAGGTTCTTCCAATGAACCCAACTAATTTATTTGCATTCTTTACTGCTTCTGTGCAGTGTTTGCTCGGCTTGAGATCTTTAGACACCACAACACCAAGATCTTTTTCATTCTCAGCACTTTCCAGAGGTACATTACTCATTACGTATTTTGCTTGTACATTGTTACTTCCAATGTGTAAGACTTTACACTTTTCTATATTGAATTTCATTTGCCATTTTTCTGCCCAGCGTGTCAGTTTATTTAAGTCACACTGTAGTTCTTGCCATTGTGACGTTGATGTAACTTTGCTCATTATTTTGGTGTCGTCCGCGAATTTGCTTATTTTACAAGTGATTCCTTCATCAATATCATTAATATAAACAATGAAAAGAACTGGTCCTAATACAGAGCCTTGAGGAACACCACTTTTCACATTGTGCCACTCTGATTCTTTTCCATTTATAACAACTCGTTGCTTTCTGTCAGAGAGCCAGTCTTCCAGCCATTTCAGGGTATTTCCAGCTATGCCGTGAGCTTTTACTTTGCTGATTAGCCTCTTGTGAGGGACAGTGTCGAAAGCTTTCTGGAAATCAAGATAAATAACATCCACTGCTTTTGTCTCGTCATACGAGTTAAAAACTTCATAAAAGAAGTCTAGTAGGTTTGTTAAGCAGGATCTCTTGTTTCTGAAACCATGTTGTGAATCCTTCATGATCTTATTTTCTTCTAAAAATTTGACAATCTTATCTCTGATTATCGTTTCCATCAGCTTGCACACTACTGAAGTAAGGCTGATTGGTCTGTAATTAGCTGGGAGTGATTTATTTCCTTTCTTGAAAATGGGCGTGACATTTGCTAGCTTCCACTCCTGGGGACTTTCCTGCTTGTAAAGTTTTATTGAATATAATCGTGAGTGGTTTCACGAGCTCATTTTTCGCTTCTTTGAGAAGCCTGGGTGATATCTTGTCTGGTCCAGGCGTTTTGTTTACGTTCATGCTGTTCATGACTGTGAGGATTTCATTTTCTGTAACTATGAAGTCAGGCAGTGTTTTGCCTTGTGCCTGAGGCTCTGGCATGGGCAGACTATTTTGGACATCTTCAGTCGTGAAGACTGTTGAGAAGAATCTATTTAGGACGTTTGCCATTTCAGCTTCGTTATCTATTTGGTTTCCGTTTTCTGTTATGAGTGGACCAATTGTTGAGGCTAAGACTCTTTTGGATTTTACATAACTGTGAAATTCCTTTGGGTTGGTTTTACAGGAGTTTGCGATCTGAGCTTCTACAGATTTTTTGCTGCTTTTTATCAACTTTTTTGCTTTTCTACGCAATCTGTCATGCTCTAATTTATCATTATTATGCTGTGTTAATTTGTATTTGTTGTATGCTTCTTTGGAATAGGTAAACGGTGAGAAAGAGGACAAGGAAAAGGAGAAGGAAACGAGAGACAGAGATGTAATTGGAATGAGTAAAATAGAAGCTGGTAGAAGAAAGGAGGAGGAGGAGGAGGAGGAGGAGGAGGAGGAGGAGGAGGAGGAGGAGGAGGAGGAGGAGGAGGAGGAGGAGGAGGAATAAGAGAAGAGTACACGAGCTGCAAGTGACGCGGCGAAGAAACGTCAAATGGTTGTGGCGAGAAAAATGCAACTTTTGACGGAAAGAACACCAGAGTATACACCGCCCCCTTTACACCCCCTCCCACTACAACACCACTCCACCCAGCCCGCCACCCTCCCTACCACCACTGTACCACCACTCTTCCCTCCCTACGAGTACCAGCTTAGAGCGGCACGTGTATTCTGGTGAGGTTTTTGGTGGGAGTATCAATTCAGCGATAAAAACAGTATCGGCAGACTCGACTCGTGTAATCAAATGGTTTCATGAATACATGCAAATTAGCGAGCCGCGTATTGTGTCTGGCCGCCATGAGCCTGCCCCGCAAATTAACTAATGAATTATTATTTTTTGTGTGTTGTTATTACCATGGTAGTCAAGTACAATAATACACTGCTTATATACATAAATGCATATATGTAGGTCAGTGTGTGTGTGTGTGTGTGTGTGTGTGTGTGTGTGTGTGTGTGTGTGTGTGTGTGTACGGGAGAGAGAGGAAGTGAAGGTGAACACACACACACACACACACACACACACACACACACACACACACACACACACACACACACACACACACACACACACACACACACACACACACACACACACACACACACACACACACACACACACACACACACACACACACACACACACACACAGGCCTATCCGAAGATCGAAAATAATGAGCTCTGAGCTCGTTCCGTAGGGTAACGTCTGGCTGTGTCGTCAGAGACTGCAGCACATCAAACAGTGAAACACACACACACACACACACACACACACACACACACACACACACACACACACACACACACACACACACACACACACACACACACACACACGTCTCCCCGCCCTTCCCTGTGGCAGTAAGCGGCAGCACCATCAGGCGGCAATTTGCATAATGAAGTAGCACGTGGCGGGGATGCGTCAAGGCCGCGTGGGGGTGGAAGGGTTGGGCGCGTGGGAGGGATTGGATTATGGGAGAGGAGTGTGTGGTTCGCCGCCCGCCTATCGCTAACTTTACCTGCCTTACCTGCCAGGGGGGATAGAGAAGGGGATAAGTGGCAAAGGGAGTGTGTGTCTTAAGCTCGTATTCTCAAACTCTTCTGTGCTTTACCTCCACTATTTCAAAAGGGTTTTATTTAAGTGTATACGAGTTTTAAAGATGATTTTACGGTTCTAGAGGCAGATTGACAAGCTTTTTATTTTACTAACACGAGAAACGCCCTTGAAAACCCCGCTAAACATCTCCGTGGCCTTGGAAAATAGTCGTGGTGAGAGACAATAGCGTTTCTGAATATGGTCCTTAGTTGTGCAGGTAAATTAGTCGCCTCGCATCTTGGAACACCTGGTGACGTGAGGTGTGTTGTGTGGTGTTTCTAAATTCTTACTTGCGTCCTTCCGGTATTGTGCCGTTTTGCCTGTGTTTTGTTTGTATGCTGCCTGTATCCTGCCTGTATCAGTAGGTTTTGATTTGGTTTTCTTTTTTTTTTTTTTTTTGTCTTTAGAGCAGTTCTGAAAGTGTATCGATTTGCTGTTTTATTTTATTTTTTCATTATTTCTTATTCTTTCCATCACCATCGTTAACTAAATACAAGATTACCATTGCTAGCTGTATCGTCACTACTACTACTACTACTACTACTACTACTACTACTACTACTACTACTATTACCGTCATCACCATCACCACCATTGCCATCATCATTACCTTCATTGCTTGCTATCATTGTTATCACCACCACCACTTCTATTCTCTTTCAATTTTCCTACACCTATTATGTATATTTTTTGGAAACGATATTATAGCTGAGAGTTTTTTTTTTATATTATATGTCCTCTGAATTAATAAAAGAAGGTAATTATAAGCTAGAATTATCCTACAACGCTTATTTTTATTCATCTTGTTTATTTTATTCACACATATATTTAATCTATTTAGTGAACCGTACTTTTTATATGATATTTCCTCTTAAATTGATGAAAAAAAAAGAAAAAAAGTCAACCTAACCTTAAACTAATCTTACCACGCTTATTCCTATCTATCATGTTATCTTTATTTACTCATTTATTCATTTATTTATTTTGGTAGCGTAATAAAACAAATGCCATGATACCACCACCACCACCACCACCACCACTACCCAGCTAACAGTCAAGACGGTATATTTATAGAAGGAATATTTCAACCATCCTTCACCAGCTTGCCTTCTTGATTCCTTAATGGTCCAAGCCCGCAGGTTTTTGCTTCTTCCTCCTCCTGCAATATTAATTTTAGATTGTTATTTAGGTCGGTTCGAAAATATTGCGTCATGATGGATGTGAGTGGTTGGTTCCATTGGCCTCTTTTATACGCTTCTTGTTTGTCCGTGTGTGTGTGTTTGTCCGTTTGTTTTGGGTGATTTTGTTTGGATTGTTGTCCTTTTCTTGTTTGTTGATTCTAGTTTCTGTTTCTGGGCTGCTCTCTGTTTGTCTGTCTGTCTGTCTGTCTGTCTGTCTGTCTGTCTGTCTCTGGTTATTTTTTTGTGATTTTCTTCCTCTTTTTCCAACCTTCCTTCTTTTTTCCTTCTTTCTTTTTTCTTTCTTTTCTTCTTTTTTCTTTCACTCTTTCTTTCCTTCCTTTCTTTCTATCTTTCTTTCTTTTCCTTCTTCCCCCTTATTTTCATTTTCCTTTCAACTTTATTACCTTTACACACACACACACACACACACACACACACACACACACACACACACACACACACACACACACACACACACACACACACACACACCAATAAGTTGCAACATTGCCGTAAATTTTAAGACTTTCCAAAATATTAAATCTCTCAAAAAAACACGTATTTCACGCAGAAAGAGAGAGAGAGAGAGAGAGAGAGAGAGAGAGAGAGAGAGAGAGAGAGAGAGAGAGAGAGAGAGAGAGAGAGAAATATATGACACCTACAGCACACTTTTAAAAGGACGAAGAGAAGGAAGGAAGGAAGATGTAGGAAAAATTATGAGAGAGAAAGATGCTGAAGTGGAGAAGGAGAAGAAAGGGAAGAATAAAGAGGATAAGAAAAGAGAAAAAAAAGAGATGAAATGTATATAAGCTGAAAAATAAGGAAAATGAAGAAATAACAGAGAGAAGAAGAAAATTGTAACAAAGTGTGAGAAGAAGAGGACGAACACAAAGAAGACGAGAAGGAGGGAAGGTGGACGAAGAATAAAGGAAGCAAGCAAGAAGATGTAAAGGAAGGAGGAGGAAAGAATGTATTTGAAAAAGGAAGGAAATACGAGAAAAGGAGAGGAGAAAAGTAGTGTGTTATGCAGATGAAACAGGTGAACAAGAGAAGGAAAACAAGAAGTAAAGAGAAAAGGAAGTAGAGGAGAGTAGAATAGATTAGGAAATTAGAAAGTTTGTAGGTATGGGAAAAAAGAGGAGGTGGGAATAAGAAAATAAAGAGAGAGAGAGAGAGAGAGAGAGAGAGAGAGAGAAAGAAGGAAAGAAAAAAAATAGAAAGTGGAAGATGATCAGAAGGAAAAAAAAACAAGAATAAGAAGAAGGAAAGGAACCGAAAGAGAGAAATAAAAAGAAGAGAATGAAGGAAATTTACCAATCATGAAAGAAGAATCGTAACTTTTGATGCATTTTCCGCGAGTGTCGTAAAGAAAACGGGACACTGAAAGAAAATGGGGGAACTAAAGAAAACCGACGGATCATGGAAGGCAATAAAAGGATGACTGACTGACAAAATACTTCAAGGTGCCGGGAATACGAGGTGATAGAGCGCTGGTGAGAGGCAAGTTGAGAGTGTTTGTGAAAGATTATAAAGGGTGAATTGTAAAGGGAACTAAACTATAAGAGATATTTACGTCTCTCGTGCTGTGTTCAACTGCGTAACTGCTCTGTAATTATTTGTAGATATATGAAGGAGTAGAATGAGAGAAAAAGAGAGGAATGGAAATAGAAGGAACATAATGGATAGGTAGATTAAGAAATTATGGATATGTAGAATAGGAGAATGAGAAAAAATGGAAAGCAAGCAGTAGATGTAGAATGAACATAAAAGATAGGTAGGTTAAGAAGTTATAGATGTGTAGAAGAGGAGAGTGAGAGAAAAGGAAAGGAATAGAAGTTGTATGAATAGAAAAGATAGATTAGGAAGTTACATGGGAAGGACCACAGAAGGTATATTTACAGCTGTTTTTGCTATTTCTACTTCCTATTGCTTCTATTACTACTACTACAACCGTTATACTACTACTATTACTACAACAACAAGCAGCAGCAGCAACAACAACAACAACAACAACAACAACAACAACAACAACAACAACAACAACTACTACTACTACTACTACTACTACTACTACTATTATTATTATTATTATTATTATTATTATTATTATTATTATTATTATTATCATTATCATTATCATTATCATTATTATCATTACTACTACTACTACTACTACTACTACTACTACTACTACTACTACTACTACTACTACTACTACTATCTACTCCTTTTCCTTTCCTTGTCTTTCCTTGTCTTTTGTGCTCTCTCACACAACCTAAGCACGTCATGCATTTATTACCTAACACAATATTAATCTCAAAACATATCATCCTACAGTGCACCCTTACATACACACACTGGCCTTCCTTGTAACCCAGTATTTCAGTGTCCCATTTAGAATTCATGCATCCCTGAAACGTATTATGCACCGTCATTTGTTATCACTGCATGGTACACGAACATTATGCCAATAGAGGGAGAGTGGTGGGCGATCATGATGTGTTAGTAGCGCCGGTCACGTCAGGCTGGGCATACTCGTACATACAAGAAAATAAAGATTGAGTGATGGAATGTTCAGAAGGTCGCTTTGTTTTCTGTGGTCTTGTGATGTGAAGACGTAGAGGTGGTGATGATGGTGGTGGTTGTGGGGATGATGTGATCTTTATGCTATTTGTCACGACTAGTTTCTACTACTACTACTACTACTACTACTACTACTGCTGCTACTGCTACTGCTACTGCTACAACAACAACAACAACAACAACAACAACAACAACAACAACAACAACAACAACTACTGCTACTACTACTACTACTACTACTACTACTACTACTACTACTACTACTACTACTACTACTTTTGAAACCATTGAATTTCCTATGTGATGGAATTTTTACATCCCACACACGCAAATGCAAGAGAGAGAGAGAGAGAGAGAGAGAGAGAGAGAGAGAGAGAGAGAGAGAGAGAGAGAGAGAGAGAGAGATTAATGGGGCTGTAATTCATTGGGGATTAGCAGAACCAGGAAACCAGAAGAAAGATATGAGTGGAAGGGAGGAGGAGGAGGAGAGGAGGAGGAGGAGGAGGAGGAGGAGGAGGAGGAGGAGGAGGAGGAGGAGGAGGAACATAACGAGAGACAAACTTGAACGAGCAAAACTGTATTTATATCATCTCGTGACTAATGGAAGTGGTGAATGCATGTATGTATGTATGTATGTATGTATGTATGTATGTATTGGTGGTAACTCATATATTCTTTCCTTGCCTTCTTTCAGGTACGTACGTGTGTGTGTACGTCTGTCTGTCCGTGTGTTCGTGTGTCTGCTCCACGGACAAGGAATGTGTCTCAGGTAAATACTTATTAACGTTTTTTTTCTTTACGCGTCGTTATCACTAAGAAAAATGGGAGCCTTTCTTTTTCTTCCCATCATTATTTCTTTCTTCCTTTCATTTTTGTTTTCTTACTAATATTATCACCATCATCATCTTTGTCATCATCATCATCATCATTTTTTCTACGTTTATATAAAGTAAGCCAACAGAGAGAGAGAGAGAGAGAGAGAGAGAGAGAGAGAGAGAGAGAGAGAGAGAGAGAGAATAAAAGACAGATCAAACTTTTACCTACGCGGAAGAAAAGTGAAAGTAAGACAGGGAAGAATAATAAAAGAAAGAAGGAAGGACAAGAAAAAAGAAGAAGAGAGAATAAAAAGTTAGTCTGATCTTGTCATGTCTTGTGAGTGTGCGTAGAGAGAGAGAGAGAGAGGGAGAGGGAGAGGGAGAGAGAGAGAGAGAAAAGAGAAAGACAAAGACACACACACACACACACACACACACACACACACACACACACACACACACACACACACACACACACACACACACACACACACACACACACACACACACACACACACACACACATGCCAAAGTGAAAATCTTACTTTCCCTGGACAATCTAGTTTACCTCTCACAGGAAACTTAATTCTGGCGAGGGGAAACAGGGAACCGCCACCTTCGCCTGACTGAACTAATAGGATAATAGGAGGAGGAGGAGGAGGAGGAGGAGGAGGAGGAGGAGGAGGAGAGGAAGAGGAAGAAGAAGAAGAAGAAGAAGAAGAAGAGAGGTAGTAGTAGAAGTGAATGTGATAGAGAAAGAAAAAGGAATGAAAAAAAGAGGTTATATGTGTGTCAGAGAGAGAGAGAGAGAGAGAGAGAGAGAGAGAGAGAGAGAGAGAGAGAGAGAGAGAGAGAGACATTACCTGCACCGCCACGTAATTAATGCCTCCGGGACACGATAATTCAAGTCATTCTTTCCGCATTGAATTGAATCGCCGAATAATAACAATGGGAAATGTTTTTAGTAATTTAGTGCCCCTTCCTCCATTCCTTCCTTCCTTCCTTCCTTGCATCCTTCCTTCCTTGCTTCCTCCTTTTTTTTTCTTCCTTCTTTTCACTCTTCCTTGCTTTATTTCCTTCTTTCCTTCCTTTATGCTTTCTTTCCTTGGTTTCTTTTATTTCTTCCTTCCTTCATTCCTTCTCTCTTTCTTTCTTTCTTTCTTACTTTAATTTTTTCCTTCCTTCCTTCCTATATAAAAGTTTTCTCTGGTTGTTGGGTGATTCTCTCTCTCTCTCTCTCTCTCTCTCTCTCTCTCTCTCTCTCTCTCTCTCTCTCATTTTCTATTTTTTCATTTGTTTGCAAGACGATTTTACTTTTTCTTTGACATCTGGAGAAAGAAGATAATATTTGTTATTGTATGTGTATTTTATCAACGTACATGCGTATCTAGTATATATCTATGTGTGTATGTACATATGTATTTATCTATCTATTTATCTATTTATCTATCTTTCTGTTTATCTATCTATCTCTCTACCTACCTATCTATCTATCTATCTTTCTTTCTTTCTATTTACCTACCTACCTATGTATCTATCTATCTATCTATCTATTTATCTATCTATCTTTATTGAGTTATCCGTCTATCTATCTATATATATATCTGTCTATCTGTCTACTCATTTATCGATCCATCCATCCATCCATCTATCTATCTATCTATCTATCTATCTATCTATCTATCTATCTATCTATCTATCTATCAATCTATCTCTTCATCTATTCACCTTAAAACTTACCTACTTATCTATCTACCTGTCTATCATTTTATCTAATTATCTATGTCTTTGTTTCGGTAACTGTCTGTCTGCTTACACTTATCCTTCTCTCCTCTGTATCTACTTTATTCTTCTCCACCCACCCCTCTCATTCCACCCACACACCCACCCACCCACTCATCACCATTCATTCACGTATGCATCTTCCTCTCCGTCTCTCTAACGCCGTCTGGAATGTGAGAGGGAGGCAGAATATCGGGTTTTTGGTGGGGAATTGGCACATAAATAACTGGAAAGAGACTGCTCAGATCACGTGTTCCTGTAGAGTGTGATTGAGGAGGTGGTGGTGGTGGTGGTGGTGGAAGAATAAGATGTTTGATTTTTTTTTTTTCGTGTTTGTTTTTTTTTTTTTTTTTTTTTCTTCTTTTCTTCTTTTTTTGTTGTTGTTCTTATTTTCTTCTTCTTGTTCTTCTTTGTTCTCTTCTTGTTCTCGTTATTCTTGTTTTTTTTCTTTTTTTTTCTCTCTTCTTCTTCTTCTTCTTCTTCTTCTTCTTCTTCTTCATCTTCTTCTTCTTCTTGTTCTTGTTCTTGTTGTTGTTCTTTTTCTCATTATTATCATTATTATTATTGCTATTATTATTATTGTTGTTGTTGTTGTTGTTGTTGTTGTTGTTATTGTTGTTATTTTGTTATGATTATTAAGATCTTATGATATTAACATTCACATCAGCATTTAACACCTCCATGATGAATAAAAGATCTTTAATAACCACCTCTCCTTTACTTTATGGCTATGAATTAAAACATGAATGAAAAATGTAAATGAACAATGATTAAATATTCTCTCTCTCTCTCTCTCTCTCTCTCTCTCTCTCTCTCTCTCTCTCTCTCTCTCTCTCTTTCTCTTTCTCATACGTTTTCTTTTTCCCTCTTTTCTCCCTTCTATCGCTATTTTCCTTTTTTTCTCTCTTATTTCCTTCTCTATCTGTACGTTCACATATATTTTTGCTTCTATTTCTGTTCGATAAGTTTGTCTGAAGTTCTTTTCATCTTTGGATTTTCTCTCTGTATCTTTTGTCTTTCTCTCCACGTTCCTTTTTATTTTCTGTTTGTATCGTTCTCTCTCTTTTTGTCTGTCTGTCTGTTTGTCTTTTCTTAAACGATAATGTGTTTTCGCTTACTTCTTTTCAACTTTTCTTATTTTGACGGAAGGATAAGAGGATATTTTTTTTCTGTTTTCTCCTTTTTTTTGTTTCATTCTACCTTTCTCGCTCTCTCATTTTTACGTACGATAATGGCTCAGTGTCTTAATTCTATCCTTCGTGCACATCTTCCTCTTCCTCTACGTTTTTTTTTTCTTCTTATTATTTTCCTCTCTAACTTTTTTATATATTTTTTTCTTCTGTTCTTTTTTTTTCGTGTTTAGGCGGGATAATGGCTTCCTTTTTTTTTTTTTTTTTTTTTTTTTCATGCCTTCGTCCTCATCTACCTACTCCCTCCTCCTCCACTCCCCTACCTCCCTCTTTCCTTCCTGCTCCCTCCACTTGTTCCTCCCTCCCTCTTTTCTTCCCTACAAAAGCGTCCATTTTCACCCCCCGCGAATGGAACAGTTTCCCCTTTTTACGCAGTTTGTTTTCCCCTCTTAAGAGTCATTAAGAATCTTTATAGGTCGTTCCCATTTGAGTTTTTTTTTTCTTTTCTTTTCCTCTTTCCCTCTTTCCTCCCCTCACTTTCATAAACTTTTTCTTTTGTCTTCTTGCGTGTTCTCTCTCTCTCTCTCTCTCTCTCTCTCTCTCTCTCTCTCTCTCTCTCTCTCTCTCTCTCTCTCTCTCTCTCTCTCTCTCTCTCTCTCCCCTACTTCCCAACCCTTCCCTCAACCCTTACCTGTCTTCAAAGAGAAATGTAACTCACTCTTCCTAAGGTGTTCTCGTACAAGTGACAATCAATACGGCCACCTGAGGGTCCCCGAGGCTGTTTGTGCTTGCAGGTGCGAAGGGAAGGAGATTCAGTGACGTAGGGATTGGCAGAGAGACGAGGGTTGGCGCTCACTTAGACCTTCGTAACAATTGACACTGTTGACACTACGCTCTCTGCAGAATTCTTAGAAGCAGCTCTGAGTTGAAATAATGGAAGTGGTGTTTACTTAACTATTGTAACGGCTGAAAATACTTAAGATTATGGTGGAGAATGTATATAAGGTGTCGCAGTAAAGGAAATAAAGGTTGGAATAGAATTTGTGTTTTTGTTGTCAGAATAATGATTAGAGGTGGGTGTAGAACGAAAATTCATGTCCGTCTGTTAGTAAGAAATGGTGTGGTGAAAAGCAGTGAAGTGTGGTAAAGGAGAACATTTGCATGAATGATTTAGTTTAGGGAGTTTGAGTGAGGACAGATGATAGGATGTGGAAAAGTACGAAGTTGAAATAGTGTTTTGTTGTTGGAGGAAGAGTTATGATAGTTATACAAGAGATAATTTAATCCCATAAATTCCCGTGAAAAGCCCACATGGTATAATTAAAAAAAAAAAAAAAAATGGTTGTGGTCACTTCAGGAGGAAAGAAAACATTTGGGTGAGAATTTAAGTCAAGATTGAGGATGGGTAGGTGAAAAAATGTTGGCTGTTTAGAATACTTTGTAAATCATGAAAGGATTGGAAAAATGTGTGTAGTAAGTTATAAAGTACAGAGATACGTGAACAATACAGGGAAGGGATTCTTATATATCACCATCATGAATGTATATAAAAAGACAAATAAAAATACTCTAAATAGAGACGAAAAGAAAACATGGATTGAAGAATAGTAATAAGTAAAAACTGTACAATATTTCATGAAAAAGTAACATAATGACACAGCATTAAGAAGAACAATAAGAAACAAAACAAGTCTCAAACATTTACACACACACACACACACACACACACACACACACACACACACACACACACACACACACACACACACACACACACACACACACACACACACACACACACACACACACAGGTCAAGCTGGTCAAGGAAAGAAGCTGGACGAAAAGAAAAATACCACGAGAGATCTTCAGGCGAATCGCTTGAAGAGGGAAAAATGAAGACAAGCCTCTGATAAGCCCCTGGAAAGCGAAGGAAAGGAGGAGCGGGAAAGAGAAAAATGGTTAATTAAATAGACTTAAACCCGTTTCCTTAGAAGACAGAAGAGGCCTTGTAAACTCCGTGAAGGACCTTAAGACTTAGAATAAATAAGATAAGTAAAATGAAGCGACGTTGGCTCAGTATATTTAAGCCTATGCGGAGAGAGAGAGAGAGAGAGAGAGAGAGAGAGAGAGAGAGAGAGAGAGAGAGAGAGAGAGAGAGGGCGTATAGTGGGCGAGAAGAGGGTGTCTTGCCTACTGAAACATTCATATAGTAAGAGGGAATAAGCAGCGATGCCAACTAACTGTATTGACCTAACCTAATTGTTCCCTCTTCTCAAATGTTTGGTTAATTAGATTCCTTTGTTTTTATTATGGTAAGTACTAGAGGCTTTCCGTCTGTGTGTGTGTGTGTGTGTGTGTGTGTGTGTGTGTGTGTGTGTGTGTGTGTGTGTGTTTACGATTGTGTTGTTCCCCTACGTTCCTTCCTTCTTGATGAGGTTGTTGTGATTATGTCCAATTCTTTTTTTTCTTTTCCAGTATATTCGTGTGTATTTTCTATTTTCTACTTTTTCTTTCTTGCTTACCTCCCTTGCTATCTTTTTGTTTCTTGTATTTTTCTTTAATATGGCTCGAATTCATAGTTTTTTTTTCTGATATGTTGATGTGATTTGTAATTCTGATTTTTTTATTCCTTTTCTTTAGTTTCCTCTTATTTCCCCTTCTTTTTATTTACCAAGGCGTGACTCGGAATTGTAGCTTTTCCGTATTTTTTTCTTCTTAATGTGTTTCATCCTGTTTTTTTTTTTTCCAGTATTTTCTTGCTTGAGCAGATGAGATTCAAGATGTTAGCGTTCTTTTCCCTTGTCATGCTTAGATGTGATTCACAA
>NC_059292.1:23573203-23593203 GCF_017591435.1 Portunus trituberculatus | reverse complement strand
GATGAGAGAGAGAGAGAGAGAGAGAGAGAGAGAGAGAGAGAGAGAGAGAGGGAGAGGGAGAGGGGGAAATTTGTTGTTACTTGTATGTATCGTTGTTATTTTATTCATTGCTGATATTGTTTGTTATAATGTTAGTTTGTAGTTTGATGTTTCTCACGTGACTTGCTTTACTGATGCTGCTGTTGTTGCCGTTGTTGTTGTTGTTGTTGTTGTTGTTGTTGTTGTTGCTGTTGCTGATGCTGATGATGATGATGATTATAATAATGATAATAATTTGATACAGTACCGAAGAAAATCAATAAAAGAAACAGGATAAGGAAATTTGAGTAAGATGGATATCAAAAGATTACATGTCGAATTATGTTATTTTATACACACACACACACACACACACACACACACACACACACACACACACACACACACACACACACACACACACACACACACACACACACACACACAGAGAGAGAGAGAGAGAGAGAGAGAGAGAGAGAGAGAGAGAGAGAGAGAGAGAGAGAGAGTTGGATATGAACAGAAGTGCGATGAATGTTGGATAAGAACAATGAATAGGAAGGTTGCAATCATAGAAGATGGAACATGTACACTTTTTAACTTTGCGTGGCAGACTTTTTAAAAACTGACAAATCCAGGAAAGCGGAATATTGCGGTAGGAAAAGCGTTACTCTTTTTAAGGAAAGTAGGAAATCGGGTTAACCATCGGCACGGGAAATAATAAACGAAAAAAAAAGAATCACACAGCAGACTTGAAACTGAATCAGATAAAAGAGGTAACAAGGGTAATGAAGAAAGAAAGGAGAGGGAGAGATGGAAAAAAAAAAAAAATCTCTCCTTCATAATGGAGGCGAAAGAGAATCTGAACCGGTACTGGAAAACGGGAAATGGCGAAACATCCAAGAAAAAATGGCTTGGGTGTTTTTTTTTTGGGAAATGGAGAAAGGAAAGCCGTATAAGGGAAAAGTAGTAATGTTGCTTTTTTTTTCCTCTCTCTCTCTCTCTCTCTCTCTCTCTCTCTCTCTCTCTCTCTCTCTCTCTCTCTCTCTCTCTCTCTCTCTCTCTCTCTCTCTCTCTCTCTCTCTCCAGTTTCTCCATCCCACCCTCCCTCTCCTTCGTTCCTCCTCCTTTTCCAGTCTCTCTCTCTCTCTCTCTCTCTCTCTCTCTCTCTCTCTCTCTCTCTCTCTCTCTCTCTCTCTCTCTCTCTCTCTCTCTCTCTCTCTCTCTCTCTACTCTGTGATGGTGCGGACAGTTAAGAATTTATTCCATTGAGTAAGTGAAATGTAGGTCACACGTACCGTAGACTTTTACAACAGTTTTTAAGGGAATCTTACTTATTTCTCTTACTTTTTAATGTCTTGCTATGAGTTCAAGTGGAAAGGGTTTTAGTAAGTGAAATGTGAGTGTGGGATGCCGTAGTAGACCTCCACTTGTGCTTAAGAGGGAGTTAGGTGTGTTTATTTATGTCACGTCTTTGTGTGGAGTGACTCGGTTGATAGGAATGAATCGAGTGAGAGCGAGTTGTGATATTTCGTATGTTTTGTGTACCTGCATAGAGGAAAATATTCTTAAATTTTGCTAGTATAGGTTAAAAAAAAAGTAAGTAATTTGGACACCTACTTAACGGTGAGGTACACTGAAAACAAGGAAGCAGAAGAATGTTTATACATAATCTTGATATTTTGATCTTTTTGTATATACTTTGATGAAAAACTACTCCTTATATAGAAAAACAAAGTAATAACATATGTGTAATCACTTAACAAAAATGTATAGACTACTTTGAACAATTTTTTATCGTGTTATTCTTAGAGATAATTAAGCAACCATTTTTAATTCCAATTTTTATTTTACCAATGGACAAGTTCCTTTACACGTAAAAAATAGTGATGTGAAAATAAAAAAAAATATTATGTAGATGAATTGCATTGGTATATTGCAATAGCCCGTTTGTTAAGTGACGTAATTTTAGAGTATAATACGTCATCTTAGGTACGTGTCTGTTTGTCTGTGTAACTTTCTTGGCTTTTAGTTACGCCAGTATCTTCAGTTTTATCCTACTTCATAACAATTTCATCCACTGTCTCTCTTTCTCTCCCTGTGGCCTCCATCCTTTCATCTTGCCCTCTTTCACCTCAGTACAATATCAGCAGAGTAAACATGTATTGAAGTGGAATAATAAAGTGTGGGGAGTGAAAAGAAGCATCTCTACGTGGAAGCCGACATCCACCACCACCACCACCACCACCACCACCACCACCACCACCACTAACATCTTCCATCACCACCTTGTTTGCTTTCCCACACACCACGTTCCTTCCCCCGTGCAGCACTACACAATGTTTCTCTCTTACCATCGCCACCACCACCGCCACCACTATACATATCACACACTGTCCTGTACATCAATTGCTGCATCACTCCTACATCTCCTCCATTGACACCACCCACCATCACCACTGTTCTTTATCCTTCTCCCACAATAACCACCCTGGATCACTCTACTCCACCACCACCATTACCACCACATCCCTTACCTCCACTACCCTATCTATCTTCCTCTACACCTACACCACAATTTTTCTCTTCTACTAACCCTAACCACCATCACCACCATCCTCTATTCCACTATAACCATTCTGCTTCCTTCACCTCCATCACCACTATCACCACCACTACCACGACTACCAGCCTCACGCCCTGCCTCATCTGAGATTCATATTTCCCCCACGAGAGGAAGCTGCGCCCGACTTCTAAGAGGGAGAGAAAAATTCATTTCCATAATTTATCGTCGGCGAGCGGCAGTGCAATTTGGGGGGTTTATATTTGCTTCTTACGTCATGAACTCACCGTGTCAAATATGTCTGCGGAGAAAAATCTTGCTGGGCCTTACCGCCGGGAGATTAACACGGGTAAGTGACGGTGCCATATTTTGACGCTAAAGGTGAGATGTTTATGCATTTTTTATTGTAAGTAATAAGTTTGTCCCAGAGCAACAAAAACGACTAAACAATAGGACCCACTTAGATACCAGTCCCTGAGTAAGTCCGAGAAAGTTAGCCAAAAAGAATGGGATATATATTTTTAAACCTCCCTCGTAAACGAATTTAGGTCATAACACAATGAAAAATATAGAAATAGGTAGGGAGTTTTATAGTGTATCATGCCTCGTTGCCTAAGTGCTCATATCCTTCTCGTTAGTGTTAAATAAAGGTGTAACTATTTGGATTACTCTGACGATGTTAGTGTTGCAGAGACTGACTAGGAATGTTTGTTTAGTTCTTCAGTCTTTCGATGGATCTGTGGACGTGAAAGACAAGTCACTGTGTTGATATGTGCTTGAGGTTATGATATTTTCCGTACCTGTATGTAAGAAGTGGATAGATAGTACCTGTGTCTGTCTCACCGTTTGTCTCTGTGTGTTTTAGTTGCCCTGTGTGTCTGTCTGTCTGTCTGTCTGTCTTTCGGTCTGCTTGTCTGGTTGCATGTGTCTCTCTATTTTGTTTTGTTTATCTCGATCTCTGTTTCTGTCTCTGTTTTTCTGTCTGTCTATCTATCTGTCTGTCTGTCTGTCTGTCTGTTTGTGTGTGTGTCTTTTTTCTGGCTCTCTCTCTCTATGCCTCCGTTTCTCTCTCTCTCTCTCTCTCTCTCTCTCTCTCTCTCTCTCTCTCTCTCTCTCTCTCTCTCTCTCTCTCTCTCTCTCTCTCTCTCTCTCCGCCTTAATGGAAGTATTGATATTAGTGTTTTCCAAATATTCAATTTAATATTTTTGTTTTAACGGGAGGAGACGAGATTATGTTTCTCAATTCAATTCCCAGTACTTCGTCAACTCAAGTGTTTATTCATTTATTGACAGGTAATTATATTGTGTTCTTTCTCCGCTTTTTCCTTCACACACTTCGGGATTACATTTCTCCGTGCGTCATTTCTGTT
Organism: Portunus trituberculatus; assembly: GCF_017591435.1. Lineage (NCBI taxonomy): Eukaryota > Metazoa > Arthropoda > Malacostraca > Decapoda > Portunidae > Portunus > Portunus trituberculatus. Next base: position 23,589,255 of record NC_059292.1, on the reverse strand, counting down.
TACTTGTGTCAATTTCACCAAGACAAATTGGATTAATACAACGCTTGATTTTTTTTTTTTCCTTTTCAGTTGTTTTATTTTAATTCGTATGTTTACCCCATAATCTGTAAGTGATATCTAAGCTATATTTGGTATAAATCAAACGTCATTCGAGAGGTTTTTGTTTTCTTTTTGATGTGCGTTTCTATTCCGCGTATTACAGGAGGAAGTTATGTCTGAGTATAGAGGAGAATGATTAAGAAAAATACAAGAGAGGAGAGAATTGTTACCGAGAGAAGAGTAATACCTTTGAAATTGACATTCATTAGAGATACCAGTAATGAAGAAATCTGATTGAGATATTTGAATAACGGAAGAAATATAATAAAGAAGACGTAAAGAATGTTGTAAAGACCAGTGATCAGAACAGTTTAACGTTAGATGAAGTAAGATTTAAGAAAGAAATAGTAAAAAATTGGTTCTGAGATAATGGTAGAAGTGTGAGATAAGGTCATTTATCAAGCTGCTAGTGCTAATAGTGTTCAGATAGAAAATTAAAAGAAGATTAGGTAAATTTATGTGTAGGAATGAAGGGTAGGCGTAAATGTGTTGTATAGATGGAATATAGTGTGCATGTCTGAAAGCTTCTTACTACTTTCTCTCTCTCTCTCTCTCTCTCTCTCTCTCTCTCTCTCTCTCTCTCTCTCTCTCTCTCTCTCTCTCTCTCTCTCTCTCTCTCTCTCTCTCTCTCCTTCCCTTTCCCGATCCCTCCTTCCCTCCCTCTTTCTTCCTCTCATTCCTCAAACTCTCACTCCCTCTCAGCTTCACCCTCTCACCACCACCACCACCACCACCACGTCACCCCAGCTGATATCCCAGGGAAGGGGCAGCAACTCCACCAGCTTACCACGCCAATCTCGCTTGGCTGCCCGGGGGTCGACAAAGGGTGCATCGGCCTCGGGGGTCTGGCAACAATGCGGCGCCGTGATCAGCTGATGGGACGACCGAAGCTGATGCATTATGGGAAGCTTTTAGGGCAAGTCCTCTTTTTATGGAGGGAAATTAAGAAGACGAAGAGGAGGACGTGATGGTGATGGTGGTGGTGGTGATGGTGATGGAAGAAGAGGAAAATGGGTGGAGCAGAAGGAGGAGGAGGAGGAGGAGGAGGAAAGGTTAATGGGAAGAGCGAGGGAAGGTCCGGATTGAGAGAATGGTTAGGTTGGGGCCATTTAAATACGCACGTGTACTCTCTCTCTCTCTCTCTCTCTCTCTCTCTCTCTCTCTCTCTCTCTCTCTCTCTCTCTCTCTCTCTCTCTCTCTCTCTCTCTCTCTCTCTCTCTCTCTCTCTCTCTGGGACTCTCTGTCTCTCTCTCTCTCTCTCTCTCTCTCTCTCTCTCTCTCTCTCTCTCTCTCTCTCTCTCTCTCTCTCTCTCTCTCTCTCTCTCTCTCTCTCTCTCTCTCTCTCTCTCTCTCTCTCTCTCTCTCTCTCTCTCTCTCACACACACACACACACACACACACACACACACACACACACACACACAGAGAGAGAGAGAGAGAGAGAGAGAGAGAAGAGAGAAGAAGAATAAAATAGAATGAGAGATTTAAAGAAAAGTACGCCTGGTATTTTCCTCATTAACTCTCTCTCTCTCTCTCTCTCTCTCTCTCTCTCTCTCTCTCTCTCTCTCTCTCTCTCTCTCTCTCTCTCTCTCTCTCTCTCTCTCTCTTCCAGTTAAATTATTAATATTCTGCCTATTCTTTTGCAGGTTAGTGAAATGAGAGAGATTCTGCCTAGAAAGAAGAAGAGAGGAAATGGAAGATAGAGAAAGGGAATGAAGAAGAACAATAGGTAAGAAGAAAGATGGTGCACATCCCACTGTTTTACTTCCACCACCACTACCACCACCACCACCACCACCACCACTATTGTTGCCACCACCACCACCACCACCACCACCACCACCACCACCACCACCACCACCACCACCACCACCACCACCACCACCACCACCACCACCACTGCTGCACCACCACAACCACCACCACTTGCTGCCACCACCACCACCACCACCACCACCACCACCACCACCACCACCACCACCACCACCACCACCACCACCACCACCACCACCACCACCACCACCACCACCTGCCACCACCACCACCACCACCTGCACCACTGCCACCACCACCACCACCACCACCACCACCACCACTGCTGCCACTGCTGCTGCTGCCACCACCACTGCCACCACTACTACTACTACCACCACTACCACTACCACCACCACCACCACACACACACACACACACACACACACACACACACACACACACACACACACACACACACACACACACACACACACACACACACACACACCTAGATTAGTTATTAGAGACATTCCCGGAAGCTGCGAAATGCTTGTGAAATAGACAAACTGAAAAAAAATGTGTGGGATTTTTTAGATTGTCTTAAAAATGAGAAGGAATGAGGGAGAATTAATGCACCGTGTGTGTGTGTGTGTGTGTGTGTGTGTGTGTGTGTGTGTGTGTTGATGTTAGTGTTGTTGTTGTTGTTGTTATTGTTGTTTTAATAATTTAGAGTGTTTGTAGAAATAGATTTTGGTGGTGGTATTGGTGATGATGATGATGATGATGGTGATGACAATAATGACGATGACGATGATGGTGGTGGTGGTGGTGATGGTGAGTGTTGGACAAAGATAAATAGAAATATATTTGTTGACAAGATGACTAAGAAAAAAAAGATGATTGCAGTGGTAACGACGAACAATGACGATTAAGTAAAGTGATTGGTGACTGACTGGTGAATGAATGGTGACTGGTGACTGGTGATTGGTGTGTGAATGGTGATTGGTGACTGACTTGTGACTGGTGACTGGGGACTGATTTGTGACTGGTGTCTGATTGGTGATTGACTTTTGACTGGTTCCTAACTGGTGACGGAATGGTGACTGGTGTCTGAATGGTGACTGGTGGTTGGTGATTGGTGTCTGAATGGTGACTGGTGATTGGTGATTGGTGTCTGAATGGTGATTGGTGGCTGACTGGTGACTGGTGCCTTTATTTCCTAATATATTTTGCACAATTCCTTACCTCTTTATCAAATTTTCTACCCCTCCACTAACAACATTATTACATTTTCTTCTTTACCATCCTATTTATCATCTCCATTAATATACTCGTGCCAATTCTCTCTGTGTGTTCTCTTTCTACATCTTCATTCTCTTGTTTGTGTTTCTCTTTATGTCCTTGCCTCTCTTTCTTCACTGATCAGTTATTTTTGTTCTTGTTTGCTCTTTAATTGATCTTTATATATTTGCGAGTCAATTTGTTGTCTTCAGTTATTTATGGTTTTATCAATGTTGGGAGTTCTAATTTTCAATGTTACGGATCTTTCTGCTTTCTTTCTGTTTTTCGTTCCTTCCGTCCTTTTTTCCTTCCTTCTTTCTTCCTTCCATCCATCCCTCTTTTTTTTCCATCCTTCCATTCTCTCTCTCTCTCTCTCTCTCTCTCTCTCTCTCTCTCTCTCTCTCTCTCTCTCTCTCTCTCTCTCTCTCTCTCTCTCTCTCTCACATTGTTGTAATTTTCTCAGAATATTATTTTCTTTATTTCTTTTTCTTTTTTTTCAGAAAATTTTCTCTCTCTCCCTTTACTCTTATTGAGTCCAAATTGTCTTTGTGTTTGTCTGTTTGTCAGTCAGTCTGTCTATTTAGTTGTGCGTCTGTCTTTCTATCCTTCTACTTCTGTCAGTCTGTTTCTCATATTCCTTCTTTGATTTTATTTTCCTTCGATTTTCATTATTTTACTTATTTTTTTTCTCCTACATCCTTCTACTCCTGTTTTCCGACCTCTCTCATTGACATTTTTTTTCTCCCTTCTCCATTCTTTCCTCTTTCATATCTCTTCTTCCCTTGCTTCCTTTTTCTTCTTTCTTTATTTCTCCCACACATCCTCTTACATTATCTCCCTCCTCCTCCTCCTCCTCCTCCTCCTGCGCTGGTTGGTAATGAAGGTTTATATTTTATGTTCAATTATTTCCCCCGTAAAAAAAGAATACAAGGGCTGAGCGTGGCGGCTGAGTCAGACCAAGGGAATTTTACGGTCCATGGTTTTGTCTGTAATAATTATGTATATATTTTTAGCCACGTGCGTGTTTGTAGGCAGGTGAGGTAGGGGTGAGGGAGTGCTCTTTTGTTGTCTTTCTCTTTTTAATGTGCTGTCTATTTTTCTTTTTTCTTTGTTGTTTTTATCTGTATAATTTTTTCTATCGTGGTATGTTTATCAGTGTCTGTGTTTGTGTGTTGGTTCGTTTGTTAGTTTGGTTCTGCTTAGGTTTAGTTAGTCTATTATTATTATTTTTTTTCAGGTAATAAATCAGTAAGTCTTTCATTTATGTTTATGTTTGACTTCATGTTGCTATAGATATGTTTCTTAATAACGTTTTTTATGGTCTTGGAAGAATCACGGAGCATAATTGCGTGTTTCATACATACAGGAATTTGTATAAAGCACTTTTGTCTTATTTTTTTTTAAACAATATACATGTTTTTTTTTTTTCATTATTTCATTCTTGACTTTATTTGTATTCGATCCTGTTCTCTACTTTGTCTTCCATTCTTATTCCCATTTTCTGTGTTGCATTTTTCTCACGTGATCTTGTCCTTTTTGCCGTTTCTTCGTATATTTTTATTTGACACTAAATTAAAGCAGCTTAGAATAAACGAGTAAATATGCTTGTAAGAGAGAGAGAGAGAGAGAGAGAGAGAGAGAGAGAGAGAGAGAGAGAGAGAGAGAATGGGGGAGGGGTCCTTGTTCCATAGACTCGTCACAAACCCACAGAATTGCTCCTCTATTGTGATGCAAAGTATACAGATGGCTTCCTCTCCACTTTTTTTTCCATCACCACATTGATAAACACACACACACACACACACACACACACACACACACACACACACACACACACACACACACACACACACACACACACACACACACACCATACATCAAGTGAATAATGTTGAATAATAAGGCTAGAGAGAGAATAAAGTGAAGAACATCCTTTCCTCCTCCTCCTCCTCCTCGTCCTCGTCCTCGTCCTCGTCCTCGTCCTCGTCCTCCTCCTCCTCTTCTACCTCCTTCTCCTCCTCTTCCACACTCTCTGTTGTCGGGCAGAAATAATGAGATCTGTTTGAAAAGTGGTTTGAACTTATTAAAGAAAGTCCCTGGAAACATTTATTCTTTTCTCTCTCCTTTTTTCTTTTCTTTTTTTTCCGTAGTCTTAGTTTCTCATTTAAAAGTTTCTTCATCTCCTTTTTTAATTCGTTTTTAGATTCCTTGTTAATCAGGTGTTTTCTTTTTATATGTCGTGATTTTTTAATTGGATTATTATTCTTGCTGAGTGTCGGTCGTATAATGATTTTTTTTTTTTTTATTGATTTCCTTTGTTTGTCCGGTATGTTTGTTTTCTTTCTGTCTTTTCCTTTTCTCTATTTTCATTCCTTTTCCTTAGTTTTTCTTTTGCTTTATATTCTTTATTTTCCATTTTTTTCCCTTTTTCTCTTTTTCTTTTCTGTTTTTCCGGTCATCTCTCCATTCTATTCATTACATTACATTTTCCTCTTCATTCATCTCCTCTTTTTTGTCACCCTTTATATTCCTTCTCTTCCTTTACATCTTTCCTTTTCTTTTTTCTCTTATCTTTTCCTTCCTCTTTTAAATCTCCACATACTCTTATATCTGTACTTTTCTTACCTTTTCCATTCCTAATTTCATCGATTTTTCTCATCTCCTTTTTTGTCCTTTGATAACTGGGACAAGAAAAGTTGCAGAGGTGACCAGAATATTCCTCTTCTCTCTATTCTTCTTCCTCTTCTCTTCTCTTTTCTGTCCTCTCCTCCCTTTCACGTCCTCACTGCCTTATGCTGTAATGATTAAAAGAGGAGAGAGAAAAGTGCCAGATGCTCCTGTTTCACCTGTCTCATTTTTCTTTTCCTCCTTTTCTTTTATCTTTTTATTTTTATATCACCTTGTCATAATTAGAAGAGGGAAGGAAGGAAATAACAGATGCTCCGATTTTTTTCTTTTCTCTCTTCTTGATTTTGTTTTCCTTTTTGATCCTACCTTCCTTCGATTCTCTTTTTTCTCTCTTTCTTCTCTTATTTTTTTCCTATCTCTGATTTTTCCTTTCTCCTTTTGCCTCGTTTTCTTTTCCTTTCTTCTCCTTTTATTTTTTTTTTCCCTAACTTCTTTTACTTCTCTCCTCTCCTCTCCTCTTCTCTTCTCTTCTCTTCTCTTCTCTTCTCTCTTTTCCTCTCCTCTTTTCTCCTCTCATTTCTCTTTTTTCCTCTCCTTTCCTCTTCCAGCTATTTCATCCTCTCCTGTTTCTCTCTCCCTTTTTTTCCTCTTCCCTCGTTTTCTACTCTGTCTCCTTCGTCTCTCTTTCTCGCTTGTGTCTTTTGTTGCAATAATCATTCTGTCCATTTCTTTTGTAGTAATTAGGAAGGGAAAAAAAGAGATTTGTCGGGTTTCTGCTTATCTACCATCTCTTTTCTAGGTTTCTCCTGATATCTCTCCTTTCCTTTCCTTTCCTCTCTTCTTCTGTCCTCTCCTCTGTCTTATGATAATTGGGGAAACAAAAACTGCCGAGGTGACCAAAATATTCATTCCTCTTCCCTCTTCTGTTCTTCATTTTCTTTTCTCTTTTATCTCCTTTCCTCTCTTTTACGTCTTCGCTGTCTTATGCTGTAATGGTTAGAAGAGGAGAGAGAAAATCCGGGATGCTCCTATTTCACCCAGTCTCTTCTTTTTCTCCCCCTCTTTTTCTTATTTTTGCCTTTTCCTTTTACATCATCGTGTCATAGTTAGAAGAAGGAAGGAAAGAAATGCATGATTCTCCGGTTTCTTCCTCGTCTTGCTCTTGTCTTCCTGACCTCTCCTTTATCCTCATTTTCTCTCTCCTTTCTAATGTTTTGTTTCTCATTTTCTGTCCTATCTTTTTTTTTTTTTCCTTCTTGTATCCTTTCCTCTTTTTATTTTTTTCTCTTTTCATTTTGTTTTCTCTAACTTCTTTACTTCTCTTCTCCTCTCCTCTCCTTTCCATTTTTCTGTTACTGTCTTCTTTTGTTTTCCAGCTATATAATCTCCTTTACCTCTCCTCCCTTCCTTCCTTTTCCCTTGTTTTCATTTCTCTCTCTCCTTCGCCTCTCTTCTTCCCTTGTGTCTTTCATTGCAATAATAATTCTGTCCATTTCTCCTGTGATGATTAGAAGAGAAAACGAAAGAATTGTTGGGTTTCTTCACATCCACCTTCTCTTCTCTTGGTTTCTTCACTTATCTCTCCTCTCCTTTCCTTTCCTCCTCTCTCCTCTCCTCCCTTCTAGCCTGCAGTGACGTGATATGCCGCTTCTCCCTCACAGGACGTCAAAAAATATCCCGACTCTTTCCTTCCCCCTCACAGCGCTGTCTCCCTTCAAGGCCTTATCTTTCTCCTTACCTCCCTCCCTATCTCTCTCTCCGCCGCACCTTCTTCTCGTCATTCCTGCCTTTATATCCCCATCGCCTTCGTCCTTTCCTCTCCTTTCCTTCTGTTTCTGCCTTGTATCTCTGTCTCCCTTTCTCTCTCTAGGTCTATTTATCCCTTCTGTGTATGTCTATCTGTCTCGAAGGGATATTTGAATACTCAAGCACTGCACCACTTCTTTGTAAAGGCTGTAGTTAAAAATTGATGTTGGTTTTTGTAAAGTTTTTTTTGTTAGTTTTAGTGATCGATTAATTGTGTTTTTGCATTATTAACAGGTGGGAATGTGGCTTATCATCTCTGTGGCCTTGGGAAGTTGTCGGAGAGTGAGAGAGAGAGAGAGAGAGAGAGAGAGGGTGGGAGAGTGGCTTATCATCTCTGTGGCCTTAATAGAGAGAGCTTGATTAAGATGGGCTTGATTAATATCTCTCTCTCTCTCTCTCTCTCTCTCTCTCTCTCTCTCTCTCTCTCTCTCTCACTCTCACTCACTCCTCCCTCCCTCCCTCCCTCCCTCTCCTCCATAATATATCTTTGTTTCTTCATCTCGTTTCTATTATTTCCTTTTTTTTTTTTCGATCTTTTTCATCTTGCCAACTCTCTCTCTCTCTCTCTCTCTCTCTCTCTCTCTCTCTCTCTCTCTCTCTCTCTCTCTCGTGTCTGGTGGGCGGCTTGGGAGATGGTAGGCCGAGTCACACAAATCCTGCGGTCGTGTTCATGCGTCAGTCTCCTGGATGTGTGGCGAGGCTGCTGGGAGAGATCTGTGCTGGTGACTGACGCCTTCCTCCCATGCCTCTCCTGTGTGTCTCGTCTCCTCTCGTGCTTTTGTGTCTCTTTTCCTGATCTTTGTTGGTGGTGGTGGTGGTGGTATTTTGGTTATTATTTTTTTTTTGCTGCTTTTTTTCTCATTTTTTTTGTTCTCCATCTCCTTTTCCTTCTTGTTCTCGTCCTTGTCGTCGTCTTCGATCCTCCTCCTCCTCCTCCTCCTCCTCCTCCTCCTCCTCCTCCTCCTCCTCCTCCTCCTCCTCCTCTTCCTGCACCTCAATCCCTATCACTGTTTCCCTCACACTAAGCTCCCTTTTCCCTCTCTCTCTCTCTCTCTCTCTCTCTCTCTCTCTCTCTCTCTCTCTCTCTCTCTCTCTCTCTCTCTCTCTCTCTCTCTCTCTCTCTCTCTCTCTCTCTCTCTCTCTCTCTCTTGGTGACAGCATCCAGTCCTCTGTTGGTGAGCAAGGGATTGGTTCCTAAGCCAGCAACAGCGTGAGGAGGAGGAGGAGGAGGAGGAGGAGGAGGAGGAGGAGGAGGAGGAGGAGGAGGAGGAGGAGGAGGAGGAGGAGGAGGAGGAGGAGGAGGAGTAGTTGGTGGGTACAAGATATAGGAAGATTTTAGGAAAGAAAACTGAAAAGAAATTGTATGTAACCGTGAAAAAGAGTTAAAGGACGAAGATAGAGAGAAACAGAAAGAGGAGGAGGAGGAGGAGGAGAAGGAGGAGGAAGAGGAAGAGGAAGAGGAGGAAGAGGAAGAAGAAGAAAATTATGATGGTGATGAAGAAGAAGAAGAAGAAAAAAAAGAAGAGGAAGAAGAAAAAAGACAATAAATAGGAGTAGGATTTAGAGAAACAAAGCTGAAGAGAAGATAGAAATCGCTTAGAAAATAAAGAAAATGTAGAAAATGAGGAGAAAGACAGAAAGAAGAGGAGGAAGAAGAGAAGAACAAAAACATTTTTAAGGAGAAACATGAACGGAAAGAGTGAATAATGAAAAAGGTAATGAATATAGAAATAAGAAAAAAAAAGGAAGAGAGATTAAGTTAGAAGACGATATGCAAAGAGAAGAATAGGAAAAAAAAAAGAGAAGAGAGAAGAGGATAGATAGGAAGTTACAAGAATTAAGAGGTTAATTTAAAGGAGTAAAGAAATGGAAATGAATTATAACACCGATAAAAAAAGATAACTGGAAGAGAGAAAAAATATAAATTCAGATGAAAAGAAAGAGAGGAAAGAGGAGGAATGAAAGAAAAAGTTGAGAGGAAATGAAGAGAACAAACTTGAATCAATAATAAGAAAAAAAAACATCCAAAAAAGAAAGACGGAAAAGAAAAAAAATATTGAAAAACAAAGAATAAGCAGAAAGAAAAGGAAAAACAAGAAAAAAAATTTTCTCGTATAAGAAAAATAATTTGTAAAAAGAAGAAAAAAAAATCAAATCGAATTTAAACGACTAACAGAAAAAAAGAGGAAAATAAAAGGAAAGAAAGACAAAACAGAGAAGTAAGAAGAAAAATGGTAATGGAAGGGGTGAAGAGAGTTACACGAAAAATAAACAGAAAGAAAACGAGAAACAGGAAAAAAAAAAGACTCGTAGACAAAAAAAAAAAAAAAAAAAAATGCAAAAAAAAAAAAAAAACAAGAAAAGAAACAAGAACCGAAACGACTAACGATAAAAAAAAGAAAAAAATAACTACGAATAAGAATGATAATGGAAGTGGAGAAAAGTAAATAAAAAAGATACAAAAAGATAAAAAAGACTGAAAAAAAAACATTACAAGAAAAATGGCAATGGAGAGGAAAGGAGTAGAAAAAAAATAATAAAAATGACAAAAAAAAAAGAAAAGTATGAAGAAAAATGGAAAAAAGAAAAAAAATGGTGATGAAGAGGAAGAGAGTAGACGAAGAATAAACAGAAAGAAAACGAGAAACAGGAAAGAAAAAAAAAATTGACTCCTACAAAAAAAAAAAAAACTCATAAAAAGAACAAGAAAAACAAGACGAACTGAAACTAACAAAAAAAAAAAAAAAAGACAAAAAAAGAAGAGTAAGAGAAATGGAGGATAAGGAAATAGATAAAGAAAAAATAGAAAAAAAAGAGTAACAAGAACAATGGTAATGAAGAGGAAAAGAGCGCATAAAAAAGAGAAAAAAAGAGAAAAAAATATACAAAAGAGAAGAGTATGAAGAGAAATGGTACTGGAGGGGAAGAGAGACAAAAAGACAAGGTTTAGGGAGTAACACCATATGAACATCAAGAGGTGTAGTTACGTCCGCTCTGAAAGGGTTGTTTGCTGTTACAATCTGCATATTTATATAGATTTTTCACTGTCAGTAAGAGAGAGAGAGAGAGAGAGAGAGAGAGAGAGAGAGAGAGAGAGAGAGAGAGAGAGAGAGAGAGAACAACGATAACAATGACAAGGAGAAAAATGTAAAAGAGGGGGAAAGAAACAGTAAAGGAGAGAGGAAAGATGGAAAGAAAAAAAGGAAAGAAGAAAGATTATAAACGAGATGAAGAAATAAAGAGACAATATGGAAGAGAGAGAGAGAGAGAGAGAGAGAGAGAGAGAGAGAGAGAGAGAGAGAGAGAGAGAGAGAGAGAGAGAGAATTCCCATACATGTTAAGAATATATATATGGAAATTTTTGTAGGGCAGAGAGAGAGAGAGAGAGAGAGAGAGAGAGAGAGAGAGAGAGAGAGAGAGAGAGAGAGAGAGAGAGTTCCTGTAGGGCATGCATAGTAAGAGGTCCTTATATAAACCAGGATAAGGAAAGACGTACAGAAGGGTGACATTACGCTCAGAATTCCTTGTCTTATCACCCTTATGACACTGTGACACGCTTTATAGACCCTACATCATGCCACATTACACTGTTTATATTCATACTGTTGTCTCTGTGCCTGTAGACGTTTCTTTGGCAACGTTATGTTAGTATTTGTGTTTTTATTAATATTAGTGTATTGTTTTTATACTATGTGGGGTTTTCACGGGAATTTATGGGCTAAAGGAGATACTTTTTGGGGCACCTCCTACCTCAAAGCCCACCCGCTAGGAAACCGTTGCCCCGAGTGAGGAAGCCTAACCTACACTCGGACCGTGGACAGGATTCGAACCCGTGCGCTTGGAGACCCCTCGGACCCCAAAGCACGCATGGTTCCACTGTACCAGCTATTATTATATATCATGTAAGGATTTGTGACCGGCTTGTATTTTTTCTAAGTAAAGTAAAGGACTTATGAGTGGCTTTTGTTTTGCCTCGTTAGTACTGAGTCATTAGAAGGATTTAGAAGACTAGACAGATTTGTAAGATTAGACCGATTTGGAAGAAGATCGAGAGGGAGACAAGGGCGTGAGATAGAGAATGAAATATGGTTGAAATACAAAGGATGGAAGACAGAAAGGAAGGAGCAAAGGATAGAGACAATTCGTACACCAACATCCTCACTCCAGGGACACAGCGAGAGATGACGATGAAAGGTGGAAGTATATGGACAGGTTGTATGTAGAGGGAATGCCACATGTAGGTTTCAGGAAATTTTGCGGCTTCTCTTGTTCTCTTAATGGTTGTGTTCTCTCAGTGGGTGTTTTGTGGGGGTGTGGTGAGGAACAAAAAGACAAAAGGTATGTTGCTGCTGTTTTTTTTTTTTCTTTTCTATTCCTTTGTGTTTCTCATGAGCAGCAAGAACAAAGGCGAGATGTGCGATTTGTTCTTTTCTTCTTAAATGTAACTTGCTTTCTTACCAATAAAAGGTAGTATGTGGTATCTCTCTCTCTCTCTCTCTCTCTCTCTCTCTCTCTCTCTCTCTCTCTCTCTCTCTCTCTCTCTCTCTGTGGCAGGGGAGAATCTTCTTACTTTTATACCCTTTTATACGACCAGTAAAGATTTGCCAAACAGTCTACTAGAGAAGGTAATCTTGTTGTGAGAAAAGCCATGTGCTTCTCCTCCTCCTCCTCCTCCTCCTCCTCCTCCTCCTCCTCCTCCTCCTCCTCCTCCTCCTCTTCCTCCTCCTCCTCCTCCTTTTCCTCTTCTTTTTGTGGTGAGGGAAACTGTGTGCTGGATTTGATTAATTGTTTTGGCGGCTTAACTCAGAGAGAGAGAGAGAGAGAGAGAGAGAGAGATACACAGCTTGACCAGAGTCTAAAGTTAAAAGGAATTCGTGCAGCACACACACACACACACACACACACACACACACACACACACACACACACACACACACACACACACACACACACACATACAGTCCAATATAAGAGTAAGAAAGAAATTTACTTACTTTTTTCATATTCAAATGTAATGTTTTCGGACTCAAGAAAGAAGTCTTCTCTCTTTGTCTCTCTCTCTCTCTCTCTCTCTCTCTCTCTCTCTCTCTCTCTCTCTCTCTCTCTCTCTCTCTCTCTCTCTCTCTCTCTCTCTCTCTCTCTCTCTCTCTCTCTCTCTCTCGTTCTTGTTTTATTTTCTCGTTTCCCCTTCTACATCTTTTTCTCTTCCTCTTTCCTCCTTTATTCTCTCGTTATGCCTTGCCCTATTCTGTCTTAATTGCTTCTACTCCATATAGTGTTTTATTCTCTCTCTCTCTCTCTCTCTCTCTCTCTCTCTCTCTCTCTCTCTCTCTCTCTCTCTCTCTCTCTCTCTCTCTCTCTCTCATTTAGTTCTCTTGTTCCTTGTGTTTTTTTTGTTGTTTTCGTTGTTGTTGTTGTTGTTGTTGTTGTTGTTGTTGTTGTTGTTGTTGTTGTTAATGTTGTTGTTCCTCCTCCGTTTCTGGCTGTCGTTAATTTGTTTTTTTCGAACTTTTACTTAAATTGTACTATTTATTTATCAAGGGCAGTTTTGTATATAAATGATTCAGTAATAATAATAATAATAATAATAATAATAATCTTTATTTCAGCTTAAATGCCATACAATGTAAATGGAGATAGGTAAAAGCTATCTTAAATTTAATAAAATACAAAATAAGTTTTTTTTTTTTTTTTTAAATCTCACTAACTTAATACACTCTATGACAAGTAATTGTCTTTGAGCCCTTGGCTAAAATCTACATACATTTTACATCAACAGTGTCAGTATAACTATTGCCTGGGATGTTGTATATACAGTAAAGTGTCCCACTGCTGCCACAAAGGGGATACCCAGCGGGCATCACTGTTGGTGATACGTTGCACCACTGAGTTGGTCGTTGCAAGTATCCTGCTCCTAAGACTGTAGCAACAACTACGCCTCAATTCGTAGAAACCTTTCATCCTTAGGGTTACAAACATCTCTGAGGCACTACTCCAAGGTGGGATGTTAACGAGTCGGCGAAGAACATTATTATAATTTACTCTTAGCCTATTTAACGTAGAGACTTTCACATTACTCCACAGGGACATGCCATACACATTATAACATAGAGCACGGAACAGTGTACATTTGACGTCGAAGGAACATGACTTAAATTTTCTCACAAGCATATTACCCCTAGCACATAATTTTCTATTTTGATTCATTACATCCTCATCATCTGTAAGATTACTTGATATTATATGACCGAGGTATGTGAAGTTGTCAACAAATTCCAACACTTTGCCACATAATTTAATTATTGGTTTTTGGTATACCGTGGAATGTCTAGAGTTAAACAGCATGCACTTCGTTTTCTTAGTGTTAAATATCATCAAATGATTCCGTGCAAAGGATTCACAGACAGCCAGCATACCACATAGGGCATGACTAGAAGGGGTTATAATGACTAGATCGTCAGCCCATGACAAGTTATTCATTGGGTTATTAGCAATGTGACATCCGAGGTTACTTTGATTTAACTTGATGTTCAGCTCATCCATGAACACATTAAACAGATACGGGCTGAGTATGGAACCCTGACGTATTCCATTCTGCATGTGAAACTTATGTGACAGTTGTTCACCCCAGCCCACACAAATAGTCTGGTTTACATACCAAACTCTTAAAATATTCACAATCTTCCTTGGTACACCTCGTTCTAATAATTTAGTAAACAATTTATAATAGGAGGTTCTATCAAAGGCTGACTTAACATCCATATAACATGCATATACTGGGGAACTTTGCTTATGGTAATAATTTACTATTTCTTTAAAGCTAAAAATACACATATCAGTTGAAATTTGGTTTTTGTATCCAAATTGGTTATCTTCAGTATGAAGTTCATTTTGTATTCTGTTATACATAATGCTCTCAAAAATTTTAGAAAATGAAGATGACACAGTTATGGGACGGTAGTTGTCACTAATTGCAAAATCTAAAAGCTTCCCTTTCAATAGTGGCATGATTTTAGCGTCAATGACAGCCTCTGGTAAAACTCGTGCACCAAAAACAATTCGACATAAGCGATAAAAATACTACAATAATAAAAGGACTCTCTCTCTCTCTCTCTCTCTCTCTCTCTCTCTCTCTCTCTCTCTCTCTCTTGCTCTAAGGTCAATAAGCAAGATTCAAAAGCATACCGTATTTTATTGACCACCCTCTCTCTCTCTCTCTCTCTCTCTTCTCTCTCTCTCTCTCTCTCTCTCTCTCTCTCTCTCTCTCTCTCTCTCTCTCTCTCTCTCTCTCTCTCTCTCTCTCTCCCTTTCTCTTTCTCTCCCAGTCTTTCCATAACACACCAATTTTAACGCACCAATGAGACAGCAGATGCTTACGTCACTCAGCCCGCAGCCAATCATGTTCTGGGAAAGGTGAGCCAGTGGATGACGTCATTAGGGAAGCAGCCAATGAGGTGTTAGAACTGGTAGGTTTTGCAAGATTATGATTATGTTTAACTGAGGTTTTGGTGAGGAAAGGAAGAGGATGATGATGTACAGAAAAGAAGAGAAGGGAAGAGAAGAGAATGGTAGGAAAGGAAAAGAAGGAAAGGAATGAAAGGTATATAGATGAAGGAGAGAAAGGGTGAGAAAATTAAGGTGTAAAAAGGGTCTGTATATAAGAAGAGGGGAGAGGGAAGGAGAGAAGGATAAAGGATGTTTGAGGGGGAGTAATGAAGAGTGGATGAGTCAGGGTGTGAGACATGAGGGATGGGAGGGCAATGATATGAATGAAGGGGAGAGTACGTGTTATCTCTACTTGTCATCTCTACTGTCACTCTCACTTCCTCTTGTCTCATCCACCTTCTTAATTTCATCTCGAACTTATTCCTAAATCCACTTATCATCTATCTCTGCCATCCTCATCCACTCCCTTATTTCTTACCTATCCATCAATTTCGTTAACCACTTCACCATCTTCTCCACTTCCCTCCTCTACTCACGTCAATATTCAATTCTACTACACCACGAAACTATCTCCTTTTTCCCTCCACCATCTCATTCACCACTGAAAGCTACATGTCTTCCATACCTTCCACTAAAACATCACCACTTTATTTTCACCACATCCATAACCACTACCTTTAACCTCCACCACAGGTCACCACCACACCTTTCACCTTCACTATTACATCCACCACTCCACTTCTTCCTCTTCTTCTCTTCACCACATCCATAACCACTACCTCCAACCTCCACCACAGCCCACCACCACACCTTTCACCTCCACTGTTACATCCATCACTCCACCTTTCCCTCACCCGCCACTAAAACATCACTTCTAAGCATCACCACTTCTCTTTACCACATCTATAACCACTACCTTGAACCTCCACCACACGCCACCACCACATGCCATCACAGCCCACCTCGCTTCACCGCCTCTTCACTGCCTCTCCCTCCGCGTGAATGCCTCCCGGCCCACGCACGTTTCCCTTCAGCGA
>NC_059292.1:23563203-23570703 GCF_017591435.1 Portunus trituberculatus | reverse complement strand
GGTTTTATTAGATCAGCCATTTCAGTACCCCTGGAAATCTTCTTATGAACTCCCTGGGGTTTCGCGCTGTCAGGATGGCCACTGTCCATGAGCTAACATCATTAGGTCTCTATGACGCTGAAGACGTCTATGAGAACGGTTTGATTGGCAATAGACAATCTCACTATCAGACTTTGATTTCTAAGTTATGAAAACAAACTCATTTACGGGGCTTCATATGTTCATGGTGTCTTGTAGTCTACTTACTAACCTACAAGGAAAGAAAATATCATACTAACTTCGAGTTATCAATTGAGGAACATGCAATTTCTGTCCCAGGAATAGAGCTAGATGGTATATGGAAAAACAATGCATAGTTATAACCTAACTCTACTATTATAGCGTTTCTTGTCATAGATACATGTTTGAAAATGCTTTATCTATCTTGATATCTCCTTATGTGACAGAAGAATATCCAAAAATATACAATATGCAGTTGACCATCTTTTCTGTGAAATATTACGATATCTGTTGAATCTGGCAACTTCAACGGGAGTTTGGGTCCTCTCCTAGTGTTTCCTTATATTTGAAACATTGATATTTACACGTCATTGTGATCAGGGAAATAAAGGAAACTAAGTTTGCTTTTTTCTAAGAGCATAAAATAGAAAATTATGTCTACAGGTGGCAGTTTATGTATAAGACAAGCAAACCTGTGTGTACTCATCCACTCTATCCAGAAGCTTAACTAATTTTCAAAAGTTCCCCAATAGTTACACAACTACCATTGGTCTACTGTTTCTATCCAGTTATCTACAAACACGTACACATTCACGGCAGCAACATGCAAAGTACACTAAATACTCCGGAGCAAAGCTGCCTCACCTTGTTTCATTAATCAGCTAACTCTTGCACACTTTCAGACCAAAGCTATTTTTCATTTACCATCGACGATTTTATATTCGAATCAAAATTTAAACGACGATTGAGAACTTTCGGCCTAAAGTTGTTGAGGGCCGTGACGGCCTTGGGCGCCGCACGGGGGAAGGAGGTGGCTGTTGGGTCCGGCCTGGGGCCCAAGGCAAGGAACTGGCTGCAGGTCCTTCTTTTCCTTGGTGGCCTCAAGCTTCACTACTAGTCGTCCACTTGCAGCGCCTCACACTAGGCAAGGGTCGCCATAAGCAAGAGATCAATGTCTACCACTCACCAGATGGTGCCGTGAGGGGCCCTAAAGGGGTGATAAGGGCTCCTTGCACAGAGTCTGATGGTGAGTGGTGTGTACGGGTCCCCTGCTTATAATGACACCGGGCTGAACAACTCGCCATGAACGAGGGCACGCTGTGCGCCATGAGCCAGGCACTGACAGTACCAGTGGTCCTTTACGTTAGGTTAGGTTAGGTTAGGTAAAAAGGACTCACTTCATGACAGTGTTTGGGGAGTGGTGTGTGGCGGGTCATTGCTCATGGCGACCCGTGTGAGGCATTGCAAGGTTGCATCGTCACTGCTCTCATAACCACGGGACTGGGGTTGACCCATTGGGGTGAAAAGTTTCGTCCCAGTACCTGTGTAGGTAATAATACTTTGAATCGTTTCGCCATCGCCATCGCCGCATCGTTAGCCTCGATAAACGGATCGTTATCCTCGACAAACACATCTTTACCGTGGACACTGGAATCGCAACCTGTCGTGGAATCCCATTGTTAACGTGGACTCATTTTCCTTTGCGGCTTCAAGCTCACTGGTTGTCGTCAACTTGCAGCGCCTCACACTAGGCAAGGGGTCGCCTTAAGCAGTCTGCCGTGTCTACCGTCCACCAGATGATGCCGTGAGGGGCCTTTAAGGGTGATAAGTGCTCCTTGCATAGAGTCTGGTGGTGAGTGGTGTGTACGGGACCTCTGCTTATAATGACACCGTGCTGAACAACTCGCCATGAACGAGGGCACGCTGTGCGCCATGCACCAGGCACTGACAATACCAGTGGTCCTTTACGGGGTGAAAAGGACTCACTGACAGTGTTTGGGGAGTGGTGTGTGGCGGGTCATTGCTCATGGCTACCCGTGTGAGGCGCAGTGAGGTGGCAGCGTCACTCTCCTCGCACTCAAGGGTCTAAGATGAACCCTTACGGGGTGAAAGGGTTCGTCTCAGTACCTGTGTAGGCAAGTGAACTTCAGTTGCGTCGTAGTGAGGTGGCAGCGCCACTCTCCTCACACCTAAAGGTGTGGGTGGACCCTGACGGGGTGAAAGGGTTCATCCCAGTACCGGTGTAGGCAAATGAACTTCAGTTGCGGCGCAGGAAGGTGGCAGAGTCACTCTGCTCGCACCCAAGGGTCTGGAGTGGACCCTTACGGGGTGAAAGGGTTCGTCCCAATACCTGTGTAGGCAAGTGGACTTCAATATTGTGTCATGAAATCGCATCGTAAGAACTGGAACCACATCGACATCGTGGAAACCCGCATCGTTACTGTGGAAACTGGAATTGCATCTTAATCGTGGAAACTGGATTATCATCTTTATCATGGAATGGCATAGTTATTTTGGAAACTTGCATCGCTATCGAAGAAACTGGAATGAAATTGTTATCTTGGAAACTCGGAGCGCTATAGAGGAATCTGGAATCACATCTTATCATACACACAGTTATCGTAGAAGCTCTCGTGATCGTCGTTCGTTTCGTTATCTCTGAATTACTTAATTAGTCTTGGTATTATTCTTAGCCTCCGTAATAATAAAGATGTTGGTCATTTTTATCTTATCTCTTTTACTGTATTTTTTCTCAGGGTATAGTTTAGTGTTCTTCAACCTTTTCTAAGTTCATGCACCTTTTCGAGAAGCAAGGAGGACTATAAAAGAAATGCATCAATATTTGTAATTTTTCCCTACTTTAAGGCTGAAAATCGATAGATAACAATATTGTATATCTACCTGAAGCTATAGTTTTCGGTCCTAAACAGTCGCTATATAGTGCGAAATGTACTATAACAAAATGCCACATCTCAAACACATCAGGCCCGTGTTCCGTCTGAGTATAATATATTACTATTGTGAATAAATCGTAATACTTTGATTAATGTCAATAGGAGAGGACCCAAACTGTCACATTTTCAGTGTTCGCAGGTTGGTTTAATTCAGGAGTGGGTCAGCATCGTCTCGCGGTACAGAGTAGTCGTCTCTAAACACTGTATTACGATGTATCTATTGATTTACCATGCTTTTACTCCTTCCAGTATTTTTCTGTTCTTATTCTACCATGGTATTTCTTTATAGTTACTTGAGTTTATACGACTAACATCATAATATAGAGCAAAACATAATTGTCTGGTGTACCAAGATCTTTAATTTCTAGAGACTTAAATACAGCACGGAACCTTAACACACATTTCACCTCGCTTCTGCACAGGTTAATTCTTCACAAGGAATGAGTAGAGCAATATTTGTTCGGTTTTCTTTATGAGAAAAAGAAAATTAGCGGCCGAAACATTAATAGTCCGAGGGTGCTGTAGTGTTTTCATCACCATGTTCCTAAGCTCTGTCTTGCCATAGCCTGAACATGGTATTCAGATCAGTTCAGTGTATAGGCGGAAGTGTAGCCTGGATATCAGCACTTCCTGATGTGTTTTGGTTTGGGTTTTGTCTGCGTCTGTAGCTGTAATTAATTAGTATTTAAACTTTTTACTTTATGTTCTATTATTTTCCAAAAATTATATTTTATTTCTTCATTTTCTTCTATACTAGATTTTTCATAAAGTAATTTTCCAATGAGGTGTTCTTTATTTTCTGGGTAAGGACGCTGACAATTGGGGTGTTTGGATCTTTCATTGGTGTAGGCTGAGCAATGTAGGAGGAAATGTTTATGCCTTTAGACTATATAGATCAGGGGTGCTCAACGTTTTTCTCGTTAAGAATCCTGTGAGTTATAAGACCATCTACCCGAACCCCCAGTAATTTGACATCGAACAGAATGTTCATTTAGTGACTGACACTAACTCAATAGGCAAAGGTATTCTGTAAAGGATGGTTCATTAAATCAGCCATCTAAGTACCCAGGAAATCTTCTGAACCCCTTGGGGCTCGCGAACCCCAGATTGAGAGAACCCCTGCTCTAGAGTATTACCATTAAGTGTCTTCTCTGAAATTTCATTTTCTTTTCATCTGGCTTCTTTCATGCTTTGCTTTCTGCCTGTTTTTTCTAGTCTTTTCACTTCTTTTATCTTATTTCTTACTTTCCTTCCGTGTTTTCTTTCCTTATCATTGTTATTCTGCTTTCCACGTTACTTGCTTTGCTTTAATTTCTTCCTCCTTCACTTACTTTCTTCCCGTTTTCTGTTTTCCTTGTAGAAAGAAAAATGGGAACTCTAATGCTCTACTATTCTCTGTGTGGGGGAGAGTGTCTTCGTGTAATCTGTTCATTAGTTGCAGATGCTATTAAGGTGACTTACCTGACTCGCCTGATTAATTAAGGTGAGGGGAGGTGCACTGCTTTCTTTCTTCTCTTTGTTCTTGCTTGTCTTGGTTTTCTTTGACTTACTTGTCTTCTAATGTGTTTCTTATGTTGTTTTTCTTGTATTGTTTTCCATATTTTGGTTTGTACTTGATTTCCTTTGGTTTCTTAATTAAATTTTTGCTTTATTTTCTTTTGTTTTTCTATATACATCAGACCTTATTCTTCAGTTTTCTTTCAGTTTGCTCCTTTTTCCTTTTCCCTCTATTTTATGTTTTTTGTCTTTTCTCCCATGTCTTTTTTTTTTTTTTTCGTTTGTTTGCCATTCATTCGTATATTTCTGCATTTCTACTTCTTTTACTTCCTTCCTTTTTTCATTCTTTCATTCATTCATTCCATCATTTTAACCTTCCTTATTTCCTTCCTCCTTTTCTTCTTTCCTTCCTTCCTTTCTTTTTCCTTCTTCCTTCCTTCCTTTCGTCCTTTCTTCCTTCCCTCCTTCCTTCCTTCCTTCCTTCCTTCCTTCCTTCCTTCCTTCCTTCCTTCCTTCCTTCCTTCCTTCCCACCAAGATCATCAACAACATTAACATCAATAGCTAAAATAAAAATAAAACGAAGACGAAGACGGAGAAGAACAAGAACAAGAGGGAAAAAAGTTTGTACAATATTAACAACAATAACAACAACAACAACAACAACAGCAGCAACAACAACAGCAACAACAACAACAATGACTTACAATTAGTGGGGAGGGTGCTAATTAAGAACAACTGTGGGATTTTCTGGGAAGATTTTGTACGATTGTTGAAGAACGACAGAGAAGAGGAGGAGGAGGAGGAGGAGGAGGAGGAGGAGGAGGAGGAGGAGGAGGAGGAGGAGGAGGAGGAGATGAGTTAGCTCTTGAAAGAAGAACCGATAAGACAATGAAGACAAAGAAGAATAGATGTCACTAGTTAGTTCTCTTCCATAACAACAAAAACAAGAAAACAAGAACAAGAACAACATGAAAGAAAGAAACAAATGTAAAATAAAGGAAATGGACGGAAACATTGAAACAAAGAAAATGACAAAAAAGAAGAAGAAGAAGAATAACAAAACGAGAAGAAGAAAAAAAAAAGAAGACAAAGAAGAAGAAAGAGAACATAAGACATAAGGATATGAAAATAAAAAGAAGAGAAGGAAGAAGAAGTACGAACGGGATGATAAAAACAAAAAAAGTGAGATTGAGTAAGAAAAAAAAGAAAGAAAAAAAAAAAGAGAAAATGGAGAAGATGAATAAAGGAAAAGGAGAAAAGGAAATTGACAAGAAGAAAAATCAAATAAATGAAAGAAATGAGAAAAAATAGGGAGGAAAAGGAATAAGAGAAGATGGAACAGAAGAAGAAGAAGAGGAGGAGAAGAAGGAAGAGGAGGAAAACAATAGCGTACCTCTGTCTTCCTCTCACTCATTGTATTTCAAGTTGTGAGAAAATATGGTGAGAAATCGACACCTGAACAGAGAGAGAGAGAGAGAGAGAGAGAGAGAGAGAGAGAGAGAGAGAGAGAGAGAGAGAGAGAGAGAGAGAGAAAGTTGTTGGAATATAATACTTGGGATTGAAACCAAACAACATCTATCTTAAAAGCCAAACTGAAAAGAAGAAATTGATGGAAGGAAGACGAAAAGGAATAACAAGAGTGAAGAAGTAGAATGAAATAAAGAATAGTGGAAAAGAAAATAGTGAAAGAGAGAATAAAATTAAGAAGAAAAAAACATAACTAAACTAAATAAATGAATGAATCTAGAAAAAAAAAAACTGGCAAGAAGGAAAACAGAAAGAAATCAGAAGAACAATGTGATAAACTATGAAAATATAAGAGAATGAAAAGAGAAAGATAAAAAAAGGTGATAAAGACGAGAAGATAAAAGAAGGAAGGAGGGCGAGACACTGGATTAGAGAGAGAGAGAGAGAGAGAGAGAGAGAGAGAGAGAGAGAGAGAGAGAGAGAGAATAAGAAATGAATAATCATCCCTTATTGACAGCACGAAAGACAGACACACAAACAGATAAACGAACAAACAAACTCTCGATTTCAGTTAAAAAAAAAAAAAAAAAAAGTGAAACGTGAACGAACAGAACGATAGAATTTGACAAAGATACGAACGAAATATTTTGGCCAAACGGAGGTGTGGAGGAAGTGGCCGATAAAGCAAGAGAATAAAAAATAACAGAAAAAAAACTATTGGTGATACGTTTAAAGGAAGAAGAGGAGAGAGAGAGAGAGAGAGAGAGAGAGAGAGAGAGAGAGAGAGAGAGAGAGAGAGAGAGAGAGAGAGAGAGAAGACATTAGTACATGGTGATATTTCCCTCTTTTCCCTCTCTCCTCACTTTCCTTCTTTTCTTTCCTTCCTCCCTCTCTCTCTCTCTCTCTCTCTCTCTCTCTCTCTCCTAATCATGTTAATCTGCTTTAATGAAGGAGTTGTTCAATCTTTACTATACTCTACTGTCTGTTTTATATTTTTATAGTGTTTTTTTTTTTATCTTATTCATATTTTTTTTATTTACAGGTATGTGTGACTTCCGGAGGCTGAGGAAAGGTGTGGACGTACAAGGTCATTCATATTTACGTACGTACATACATACATACATAAATCATATAATTAGGCACATACAAACCCAGAGTTTTTCGGAAGTAGGGATTGATGCCATGCTTTGCGTCTAGATAAAGGGACGTACATGTACATGTGTAGGGGTCGTGACGCATAGTGAGTTATGAACCTGATACTTGAGTAATATAAGGGATGGCTAACTGCTTTTCCTCAATAATGACAGTACTGAATAACTGCAGGGAAATTTTTGCAGTTTGAAATTAGGCTGTACTTTTTGGATGGGATTTTTTGTTGGCGGACAAAGGTTTAGTTGCCATACACAACAGCAAGTTTTGAAAGAGTATTCCAGACCTGATGCATGTACGAGTACATGTATTGTCCAGGGGAAGCAGTTTATCAAAGTAAAAGATTGGAATGCTTTGCGTTCCAATCTTTTACATAATAATAATAATAATAATAATAATAATAATAATAATAATAATAATAATAATAATAAT
>NC_059292.1:23545703-23558203 GCF_017591435.1 Portunus trituberculatus | reverse complement strand
CTCTCTCTCTCTCTCTCTCTCTTGTTTTTTACTTTAGTAGTATTTTGAAAGACAGTTAAAGAAATTCATGGACTTTTAATATGTTTGACTAAGAGATACATGTAGTAGTAGTGGTGGTGGTTGTGGTAGTGTTTGTGATGGTGGTAGTGGTGGTGGTGGTGGTAGTTATTTAAGATTCTAAGTAATATTTTTGTTGTAAAGTTTAGTATTGCGTTGGGAGACTTAAACTGTAGTGAGTATTAAGTGGATAAGTGAGGCCGTGGGTGACTTGGGTACAATGTGTGGCGGTGGTGGTGGTGGTGGTGGTGGTAACTCATAGGTAACTCACAATTAACACAGGTAATTCACAGGTAGGCACTCCATTACCTTTAAGTGGAAGCATTAAAGGTAAACAGTCCCGCACACACACACACACACACACACACACACACACACACACACACACACACACACACACACACTGCAAGGAACACTCCACTCCACCTCTCTCTCTCTCTCTCTCTCTGTACGGTAAGCTATTTCCATGTATTTCCTTCCTTCATTCTTTCTTTCCCTCATCTTTTTCCTCCTCCTCCTCCTCCATCTCCTCCTCTTTGTTTATCAGGTATTATTTAACCTTATATTAATCTGGTATTCTTTAATCACTTTTTTTTTTTTATTTTACATTGTTCTTCTGTTTCCATGTTCATTATTTGCATTTATCTGTAATTATGATTTGTTATTATTATCTTTCTTCTTTGTTCTTTATTCTGTTTCGTTCTGTCGTGTGTGTGTGTGTGTGTGTGTGTGTGTGTGTGTGTGTGTGTGTGTGTCCACTTCTGCTGTTACACGCAGGTTCCCCAAAAAGTTTTAGTTGGGGAGATAGAAACAAGGAGAGGGAGACAGAGAGAGAAGACAGAATATTCTCTCTCTCTCTCTCTCTCTCTCTCTCTCTCTCTCTCTCTCTCTCTCTCTCTCTCTCTCTCTCTCTCTCTCTCTCTCTCACTTTCTCCCCTCCAGCTGCCAGAAATCCCTCTCAAAACACAGTAAGCTTAGCTCTCACACACGCAGGTTTAGGAGCATTACGTATTCAAGCCTCACTGCGAACAATCAGGTAGGGAAGGAGCATTCAAAGGAGCATTCAAAGGAGCATTGTGGCTACTAAGGGAAACCCAGTCCATGCGATAACAAAGGTTCTTACAAAGGTTTACGTTCATACAAAGGGAATGTATGCTTTGACTTGTTGTGTTTACGGGTGTTTGGTGGTAATGCATCTCTCTAGTAGTGGAATGTGCGTTGTTTTGGTGTGTGGCTGTACTTGATATTAGTCTTATAAGGACGTAAGGTAAGGTGCAACAAGTCAGTAGGTGTACCCGTGGCTGTCCTTGTATAGAGGGTTTCATAGTCAGTGTTGATGTTGTAGTAGCACCAATTGTTGTGTTGATGTGTTACCGTTGCCCTGTTTGATTTCAGTCTCATTGGGACGTAAAGGAAAATACAACAGTTCGTTACTTGTGCAACTGGCAGTTCATGTGTTAAATATGCATACTTATATTCCCCTGTCTGCATTATCTATGTATTCATCCTTTCCTCTCTTAAAACACTCTATTGACTCGCTACTGAAAGCCTGATTATTGAGTCTGGTTTGTTTTGTTTCTGGTTTCTTTTTTCCTTTTTCATCTCCCAGTTCAGATGAGTTTATTTATTCATATTTTATACCATGTGGGCTTTTCACGGGAATTTATGGGCTAAAGGGGATACTTTTTGGGTACCCCCTATCTCAAAGCCCACCCGCTAGGAAACCGTTCCCCTCGAGTGAGGAAGCCCAACCTACAGTCGGACCGTGGACAGGATTCGAACCCGTGTGCATGGAGACCCCTCGGATCCCAAAGCACGCATGGTTCTATGTACCAGAGAAACTCGACGAAGGAAAAACACCCATTCACACAGACAAGAAGCAAATAAGTAGATAAATAAATTGATGAAATGAGAAAAAAAAGAAGAATACCAGATGACAAAAGTTGGTGAAATACTATAGGGAAAAAATGTTACTGAAAATATCGTAGTAAATAATTATGGTTCTCAGAATGAAGAGAGAGAGAGAGAGAGAAAAAAAAAACGTTTACTTTTTTACTTTATGTTAGGTCAGGTTAAATAATGTTAAGTTAGTTTAAGTCAGGTAGCATCACTTAAATATTATCCTTCCCATACCTTTATTTTTTTATGGCTTATTCCTTCATTCATTTGACTTTGGTTAGACTGAGGAGTGCAATGAATCAGATTGCAGGAGTTTGTGGCTATGGATTAGACTGAGAAGGGGTTTGTGGGTCAGACTGAGATGCGTTTACATAGCTTAGACTGAAAAAGGATGAAGACGACAAAGAGAAGGACAGAGGAGGAGTTTGACTGAGAGATAATGGATAAAAGTGAGAGAGGTTGTGTGTTAAACTGAGAGAAGTTGTGTGTTATATCGTGAAGGGTTATGGGGTTTCAAGTAAGTCCTTCCTGCTTCCCTCTGGACAGGAAGAGGGGACGGGAGGCAAGGGAGTAATGAGGCGGAACTTTTGAAGGACTTGGAAATACGAAAGGATTAGAAGGACTACTGAGTTTGTGGCCTTAATAAATGGAGGCTCAGTAAAGCAATAGTCTGGAGAAAAATATAAAAAAACACTAAAGAGGAAAAAAAGACATTAGAAAAGGTTATATGAATTAGAGAAGGAGAAAGACAGAGAGCGGAACACACACACACACACACACACACACACACACACACACACACACACACACACACACACACACACACACACACACACAAAATATTCACATACTTACAAAAAGAAATAGAAAAAAAAAAAAAATACACTTGATTTCTCCACTTCTGACTCGTTCCATGTCTGGAATCGACAGAAAAAACAATGAAACAAATACTTGAATAATTTACAGTCGATTAGAAAAAAATATTTACTAACGCTTGCAAGGAAAAGTAAAAAAAAAAAAGACTAGATTTCCGAATTTTTAGTCAGTCTCACGTTTGGAAATTCCTATATAACAAAATAAAAATGCTTGAATAGTTTATGATAAGAGAAAAGTAAAATTCACCACTAGAATCCTTGTAGCAAACTCGTATAAGAAGAAAAACAAGGATGACTATATATAACAATGACAGCCACTATAACTTTTACCAAGCCTCAAATCTGAACGTGGCTCTAAAACAGAAACAAATGTATAAAGAACAAGTTTCCTAGTCAAAAAAAAAAAAAAAAATCACTGTGGAAGCATAAATTAAACACCCATTTGGCTTGTAAGAGACGAAACAACCCAGACTGCTTTGTGTGTAAGGAAACAAAAGCCAAATGTCAGAAAGGCTTAACGCATTTCCTCCTCGTTTATTCCTTCACTCTAACAGACACTCGAGTTGCGCTGCACGTGATGGCTGCTGTGTGTGTGTGTGTGTGTGTGTGTGTGTGTGTGTGTGTGTGTGTGTGTGTGTGGGCGTATTCATCACCTCACGCTGCAAGACAGGTGGTGGCAGGAGCAGGAAATGTTGAGGGAAGGAAAGTTAATGCATCAATTCACATTTAATATTCAGTCCATTAATCGTGGTGTGATGTGAAGTTCCTGCGTCTCTCTCTCTCTCTCTCTCTCTCTCTCTCTCTCTCTCTCTCTCTCTCTCTCTCTCTCTCTCTCTCTCTCTCTCTCTCTCTCTTGTTTTTCTTTGTATTTTCCAGCATATATCACGTTTGGTATCGGTATTTCCTTTTGCTACACATATATACCTCTTTTTAAATACGTGAAGAAATCTAACATTTACTCTCAAAATTCCCCTTTTCCTTAATTAAATAAACATTGACTATCTTAAATCTAACAAACAAGTACCTTTCCCTAGACACTTAAATACCTGCCTTACCTATTTTTACATTATTCTAAGCATTTTAACCTTCTCTAATGTCCTTAAAACATCTGCCTATTCATTTTTAGACGTTTTCAGCACTTTACCCTTCTTTTCCAGTTCTCTTAAGCACCCAACGCTCCATTTCCCTAAACCTTTGTCTCTCCCTGAATCCCTGAGCTGCAGTATTACCACCTCCTAACTTATGTACTGTCTTGTGAGGGGCTGCAGTCTGCCCTAATCTGGTAACATTCCCCAGAGTTACAGTAGAGTTGGTAATACTGGGATTGGGGGTGTTTACGAGAGAGAGAGAGAGAGAGAGAGAGAGAGAGAGAGAGAGAGAGAGAGAGAGAGAGAATATACATACATATACTTACCTCCAAATACTGTGTAATACATCACCTATAAACTAACACTGTTTAAAAGAGAAATCCAATATCATATAATTAATGTATATTGTATTTAATCCTCCTTCCCTTTTGTGTGTGTGTGTGTGTGTGTGTGTGTGTGTGTGTGTGTGTGTGTGTGTGTGTGTGTGTGTGTGCGTGTGTGTGTTCTGTTTTGCATAACAATTTTACCTCGTCCTTTCCTCTCTCTCTCTCTCTCTCTCTCTCTCTCTCTCTCTCTCTCTCTCTCTCTCTCTCTCTCTCTCTCTCTCTCTCTCTCTCTCTCTCTCTCTGTCTCTTCATCATTCTCTTGCTCAATATTCCTCGGCTGATAATCTCCCTTGAGTCTCTTTACGCTTGATTTCCCACCATCCCTCACCCCTTCAGCTCATCTCTCACTCTCTTAACTCCGTCACCCCTTGCTCTCTCTCTCTCTCTCTCTCTCTCTCTCTCTCTCTCTCTCTCTCTCTCTCTCTCTCTCTCTCTCTCTCTCGTTTTCTAATTTGTTCGTCTCTTTATTTTTTTTATTTATTTGTTTTGTTCTTTGGTGAGAGAGAGAGAGAGAGAGAGAGAGTGAGAGTGAGAGTGAGAGTTTGTTTTCCCATCTTACACTCTATTTGCTTCCTTGTATTTCCTCCTCCTTCATGTTTCCTTCCTCCTTTCAGTAACTTGTTTTTCCTGTTCCCTCACCACTTATTCCACTTCCCCCTCGAGTCCATCTTGTGTGTTTACCAAAGTTGTCCTTGTTTCCCATTTTCTTTACTATGTTGGGAGAGAGAGAGAGAGAGAGAGAGAGAGAGAGAGAGAGAGAGAGAGAGAGAGATTACTTACTTTACAATATGTATTTTTTCATGGCTATGCTTAAAGAAAACCTCCTTTTTATAAGTAAGTAAGAAATTAACTCCTTTTCTTCACTCTTTCTTCATTTATGTTCCTTTCCTTCCCTTTCTTCTCACCTTTTCTTCACTCACCCTCTCCACACACTCATCCTTCTCGGCTCGTTCCTCACTCATTCACTTTCCTTCACTCTCATTCCTTTGCATCTTTCCTTCACGCCTTCTAGTTCACACTCTCATTCCTCCCTGCTCTAGTCACCTTCCTTCACTCCCTCTCCTTCACTTTCTATCTCCACACCATCATCCTTTTCTATCTTCTCCCTTATCTTCTTTCACACCCCTTCCTTCACATTTCCTTCACGTTCCAGGTTCACACACTCATTTTTCTCGTCCCTTCCTTCACTTCTTCATCTTCTTCATTTCCTTTCCTTCACTTTCCATCTCCACATCTTATTTCTTTGCCTCCACTCATTTTTCTTCACCCTTCCCGTCTCACCTTTCCATTTTACATCTTCATCCTTCCTTTCTCTCCCACTTACCATCCTTTACTCCCTTTTCTTTACATTCCATCTCCACACCATTATCCTTCTTTTCCTTACTGCCCTTTCTTCACACCCTTCTTTTCTCACCTTTTCAGTCTACACAGTCATCCTTCTTCTTTTCTCTCCCACTTACCTTCCTTTATTCCCTTTCCTTCACTTTCCATCTCCACACGCTCATCCTTCTCTGCCTCCAACCCTTCCCCTCAACCCACTACCGCTTTCCCACCCTCCCAAGCTTCCCTCATACTCAGAATTGCACTTAAAGGGAACATCTTGCGCCGCTGTGTCTTCGTATCTGTCCAGGCCGCCACGCACCTGTCTGCACACCTGACGTATTAGCGCCAGGTGAGGCCTTGCTGCCGCTGAGCCACCTGTCCACTCCCCAAGGGCCTTAAGAGCTAGGTGTCCGTCTGTCCGGCTGCGAAATGAAAATAATGTATGGAGGCTGAAATGTTGGGAAGGTGTGAAGTGATAAATGTTTCTGTCCTGGAAATACACGAGTGGTGGGGGAGGTGGAGGAGGAGGAGGAGGAGGTGGTGGTGGTGGTCAGGGAGAATTTAAAGAGAAAGTGCCTGGAAAGTTTATTGGTTTGGTGAGAAAATAGGATAAAAAAAAAAGATGGAAAGTAAGTTATTATTTATTTTGTGGTTATTTTTTTTTCACATATACGAGAAATAAGGGAGGGATAAAGGATGGCTAGAAACTTGTGTGTATTTGAGGGAAAGCATGATGAAGAGTAGGAGGAAGAAAAAGAGAAGGAAGTTTTAAAGAGAAAGTAGGTGGAAAATTTATTGGGTGAGTAAAGAGATAGAATTCAAGTTAAGAGTGATATTGATATTATCATATAAACAAAAAAAATGGAGAATGAAAACTGTTTCAAAGACTTACATATACCGAAGGCCATGAAAAAGAATAAGAAAACAGGATGGAAAGATTACAAAATTTAGCAAAATCATGAAAATATAAATAGAGAAAAAAACAAAACATGTCATAGAAATATATAAAAAGAAAAGAGAAGAAAGGAAGAGTTAGTATGTAAAATAAATAGTGAATATATACCAAAAAGAATAAAACGTACTGAAATGAAGAACAAAAATTAAAAGACATAAAAACTATTGGTGAACATCAAATAAACAAGAAGAAAAATATAAAAATAAAATATAAGACTCACGAGGCACGACAAAGCACAAAGACTACTGAAAAAAAAATCAAATAAAAACAAAGAGAGAAACAAAGAATAAAATATAAAGAAAAAAAAAGAAAGGAGAGAGAAAGAAAGACGTGATGTGACGCAAAAGTACTTAGGAAACAAAGAAACAAGGGAACTAAACTCATCAATTGCTCGAGTCCAAAAGGAGAGGGAAAAAAATACGTAAGGAAAAAAAAAAATACACAGGAGACGAATGAGGGAAACAATGAAATAAACAACAGTGACCAAGTGAAGAAAGAAACGAAGCAAAATAATGAAAGAAAAAGGAAAAAAAACACGAAGAAAAGAAAGTCAAAGGTGAACTAAAAGAAAAAGATGAAAAAAAAATAACAGAAAAGAAATTGAAGGATCGTGGATAAAACTTTGCGAATAAAATTTGAAAGGAAAAAAAAAGAAAAAGAACGAGAAAAACATCAACAAAGAAAAACACGGACGAAAGAAAGAAAAGAATGAAATACAAGAAAAAGAAAAAATATAATAAAAACAGAATAGCAGATTAAAGAGAGAGAGAGAGAGAGAGAGAGAGAGAGAGAGAGAGAGAGAGAGAGAGAGAGAGAGAGAGAGAGAGAGAGAGACAGAGGAAAAATAATTAAAACAACAGGTGCAGAATGACGAAATGAAAGAAAAACAAGGAAGAAAGTCATAGAGAAATTGGAACAAGAAAAAAATACTGAAATTACGACACAAAATAAGGAGGAGGAGGAGGAGGAGGAGGAGGAGGAGGAGGAGGAGGAGGAGGAGGAGGAGGAGGAGGAGGAGGAGGAGGAGGAGGAGGAGGAGGAGGAGAAGGAGGAGGAGGAGGAGGAGGAGACAAGAAAAGAAAAAGAGAAGGAGAAGAAGAAGGAGAAGGAAATATAAGAAGACAAAAGAAGGAGAAAGAGAAGGAGAAACACGAAGATAAATGCGAGGAGGAGTTTTAGGAGAACAGAGAAGGAAAGAAAAAAAAATAAAATGAGGAAGACGTAGTATAGGAGGAGGAGGAGGAGGAGGAGGAGGAGGAAGAAGAAGAAGAAGAAGAAGAAGAAGAAGAACAAGAAGAACAAGATTTTAATAAAAAGGAAACCCCAAATAAGAAAATATAAATAAAAAAAAAATGACAAAAATGGAAAAGGAAGAAAAAGGAGAAGCAGGAGGAAGAGAAGAAAAGGGAAAGGAAGAAGAGAACAAAGATAACCTCGAATAAGTTGAACGTATTTAAAGAAAGAAAAAGAAATAATAAGAGAAAAAGGAAGAAAAGGAGTAAAGGGAAGATGAAAGAGTAGGGAAAAGAAGGGGAGGGATGGTGGGGGGGAGGGGGATGAAGCGGCTCAATAGCATCCAATCCCACAAATGTAATATGGACTGGAATCAGATCACAGACAGGAGCATTTAATCCCTTGTCTCTCAGCCCCCAAGAGATCCTCCTCCTCCTCCTCCTCCTCCTCCTCCTCCTCCTCCTCCTCCTCCTCCTCCTCCTCCTCCTCCTCCTCCAACACTGGCCTTTCTAATTTTTTTTCTTTTCTTCTTCTTATCTGAAAATTCTCCTCCTCCACTTCATTGTTCACCTCCTTCTCTTCACTTTGTTGTTATTGTTGTTGTTGATGTTGATGATGATGATTATGATGATGATCTTCTTCTTCTTCTTCTTCTTCTTCTTTTTCTTCTTCTTCTTCTTCTTCATCATCATCATCATCATCATCATCATCATCATCATCATCATCATCATCATCATCATTTCCTCCTCCTCCTCCTCCTCCTCCTCCTCCTCCTCCTCTTCCTCTTCCTCTTCCTCTTCCTCTTTTGTTTCTTTTCTCTCCAATTCTCTCCTCTCCACTCCACTTCTTCGAACCGCACCACTGGGCTACTACATCCTCCTTATAAACATTCTCTCTCTCTCTCTCTCTCTCTCTCTCTCTCTCTCTCTCTCTCTCTCTCTCTCTCTCTCTCTCTCTCTCTCTCTCTCTCTCTCTCTCGTTCAAACACAGATGAATAAGGAAATCCAATATATAGAGGAATGAATTGATACGAGAGACATACGCAGAGTGAAGCGCAGACGGAAGGAATGAAGGAGAGGAGGGAGAAGCCACGATGGAGTTGAATTTTCGTGAAAGATTGACAGGTGGTGGGTGCTTGAATGTTTAATGTGGGGTCAGGGTTCCTTGGGAGAATAAAAGGACAGTAGAAAAAAAAAGGGAGATATGTAGATTATATGTAGGTGGGGAATAATGGATGAGATAGATAGATAGGTAGGTAGGTAGTGGGGAGAGAGAGAGAGAGAGAGAGAGAGAGAGAGATTTTTTATTTAGTCGGGGAAATCTTCAAAGAGAAAAGTAAGAATATGATGGGTTTCTCTCTCTCTCTCTCTCTCTCTCTCTCTCTCTCTCTCTCTCTCTCTCTCTCTCTCTCTCTCTCTCTCTCTCGTTGGTATCCTTTGTTGTATTTCTCATCACCTCACGAATTGTTGGTGTGACCGCTAGGGTGTTGTAAATACTGATCTTATGCATATAATTCTACTCTGTTCTGGGCAACAAACATTCTGGAAAAAAAATAACGTAGAAAATACATTATCTTTTTTTTCTCATTATTTTGCCCCTATTCTCTCCTTTAGGGACGGGAGCAACAGTGGTAATTTTTGTATTTGTATTCCTAGGTCAGTAACTCATTTGTATAGAGAAATTGTAGTTGTAGTAGTAGTAGTAGTCGTTGTTTTTGTTGTTGTTGTTGTTGTAGTAGTAGTGGTTGTGGTGGTGGTGGTGGTAGTAGTAGTGGTAGTAGTAGTAGTAGTAGTAGTAGTAGTAGTAGTAGTAGTAGTAGTAGTAGTAGTAGTAGCAGCAGTATGTAGTAGTGGTGGTAGTAGTAGTAGTAGTAGTAGTAGTAGTAGTAGTAGTAGTAGTAGTAGTAGTAGTAGAAGAAAAAGAAGAAGAAGAAGAACACCACCACCACCACTACTACCACCAGAGTTCTTGAAAAATAATGCGAAAAAAAAACGCTCTTCTCTTAATATTTCATTTGATATAAATTTCCTATTTCACGGATGGAAAGAAGGAACAGCATACTTCTTTTCCAGTACGGCTTGCCTGCATGAGAAGAGAATACAGGAATGATATAAAATTTACGTTCCATTTTCTTTTCTCCACTTGCATGAATTCAACTCAATATAAAAGAGAACATATGAAGTGTATCATCCTCAGCTTTTATTTTTCTTTCACTATTTTCTTCCAATGATAAAGAGTGATAACTAAAGGAGAGCCAAAATCAATATAATAATAATTCACCTCACTCTTCTTTATCAGCAGAACTTTCACACAATACTAAATAAAAAAAAACTCTATGAAATGCATCTTCCAATATTCCTCCATGATTATAAGTTACCAAAAAATAAAGATTGAGAGATAGAAATACTTAGCAAATTCACATATATTTTTTTTCTCCTCTGTCAACGTAACTTTCACTCAATATGCAAAAAGAAAAATGAACATTTCCACATTTTTTCTCAACGTAACTTCCACACAATGCATAAAAATAGAAAGAGGATCATATGAACTGAATCATGACATTTTTCTTCTTTCACTTTCCCTCCATCATTTTCTCCCTTACTCGAAGCACTAACCCAGGAGTTACCCTAAACGTTATACAAGTTTGCTGGAGAGAGAGAGAGAGAGAGAGAGAGAGAGAGAGAGAGAGGGGGGAGAGGAGGGGAAGCTTCTGTAATCTCATTTGAAGCGGGTGGATTGTTTCTAGATAGTAAAAGTGTGGCTTACGATCTTTGCCAGAACTCCTTCAGCTTATCAAAGTGGAGTAAGACGAGAGACTTTTGAAGACTTGCACTTTTAAAACTCTTCATATCCTCCTCTTCCCTCCCCGCCTCCTCCTCCTCCTCCTCTTCCTCCTCCTCCTCCTCCTTCTTTTCCTCCTCCTCCTCCTCCTCCTCCATGTTTTCCTTCTCTTCTCCTCTTCATATGTTCTGAATAGGTTCTGGATAGGTATTTCCCCACAAACATCAAACTCAGATCTAAATTAAATGCTGTTCTTTGTTCTTTCTTTATTTTTTATCGTGTTGTTTTGTGTTGGTTCTTTTTTGCCTGCTCCTCCTCCTTCTCCACCTCCTCCTCCTCCTCCTCCTCCTCCTCCTCCTCCTCCTCCTCCTCCTCCTCCTCCTCCTCCTCCTCCTCCTCCTTTTTCCTTCTTTTCATTTTTCATTCTTTTCCTAGTAATTTCTTTAGTTTTATTTGCTTTATTTTCTTTCTTTCTTTCCTTCTTTCTTCTTCTTCTTCTTCTTCTTCTTCTTCTTCTTCTTCTTCTTCTTCTTCTTCTTCTTCTTCTTCTTCTTCTTCTCCTCCTCCTCCTCCTCCTCCTCCTCCTCCTCCTCCTCCTCCTCCTCCTCCTCCTCCTCCTCCTCCTCCTCCTCCTCCTCACATCCCAGGGGAGAGTGAGAAATGAAGTGAAGAAGCAGTAGAGGAAAAAAAGCAAGCATGGAAGTTAGTAAGTAGAAAAGACGAGGAGGAGGAGGAGGAGGAGGAAGAGGAGGAGAAAAGAAGCTCCAGACATGCAAGGGAGTAATGGAGGAAAAACTTGTAACGTTGCAAATGAGAGAGATAAAAAAAAAGCACAAGTAAATGAGAAGGAGAGAGAGAGCGAGAGAGAGAGAGAGAGAGAGAGAGAGAGAGAGAGAGAGAGAGAGAGAGAGATATGCAAGAGTGTGCTTGTTGAAAATTGAAGTAACAGAGAGAGAAAGAGAAATAAAATGAAAACGCGGGAGAGAAATATTTCAGTTCCTCTCTTATTTCCTTCCTTCCTTCCTTCCTTCCTTCCTTCATCTTTCCTTCTCTCCTTCCCTCCCTCGCTTCTCTTTTTAGTTTACTTTGTAGTTTGGATTCTCTCTCTCTCTCTCTCTCTCTCTCTCTCTCTCTCTCTCTCTCTCTCTCTCTCTCTCTCTCTCTCTCTCTCTCTCTCTCTCTCTCTCTCTCTCTCTCTCTCTCTCTCTCTCTCTTGTTAACACACGAAAACGAAAATCCCTTGAAATTTGTGACTTTCCTTTAATTTTCTCGTTTTCTTTCACTGACGTGCATATTTTTTTCTATTTATCGTGCACGCCTGCCCTTGTCTTGGTTGTGCTGGTGCCGTGCGTCGCTTCTCTCTCTCTCTCTCTCTCTCTCTCTCTCTCTCTCTCTCTCTCTCTCTCTCTCTCTCTCTCTCTCTCTCTCTCTCTCTCTCTCTCTCTCTCTCTCTTTTTCTCTCCCTGGGGCACGCCGGCCTGCCTCTGTGACCTCGCTCATGCACGCCAGGCAGCCACGAAAGGAGATAGAAGAATGGAAGGAGGGAAGGAGGGACTAGCAGTATTGTGTGTGTGTGTGTGTGTGTGTGTGTGTGTTGCATTGATATTGTTTGTTTTTCGCATTCCTTTCTGGTTTTCTTGCTCTCTGTGTGTGGATCTGTGTGTCTGTCTGGTTGTTTGTCTCTCTGTTTGTTGGTCTTTCTCTTCTTCTCCTTTTACTCTTTCGTCTTTCTTATCTTCCTTCACCTTTCTCTTTTCTGTTTCGTATTCACTCATTCACTACCTCTTCTTCCTCCTTTTTATTTTCATTTTCCTTCTTGTCCTATTTCATATTCTTTTCCTTCTCCTTTTGCTTCTTCTCCTCCTCTTCCTTCTCCTCCTCCTCCTCTTTCTCCTCCTTCTCC
>NC_059292.1:23538203-23540703 GCF_017591435.1 Portunus trituberculatus | reverse complement strand
AAAAAAAAAAAAGAGGAAAGAGGAGAGAGAGAGAGAGAGAGAGTATGAAAGGAAAGAATGGGAGGGGATGTTTTGATATGAAAGAGAGGGAAAAACCAAATCACATGAAAGGGAGAGAAGGGAAAGTGTGAAAAAGGAAGAAAAATAAAGGTATTTTGGTGAGAGAAAAATAAGAGGATAAGGAGGAAGGAGAGAAGAAGACATGAGTGGAGGGAAGGAAAAATGGAAGTATTTCGAGGGAAGGCAAAAACAAAGGAGAGAGAAAGAGAATATGTTAATGGATACACGGAAGAGAAATATAAAGGAACAGTAAAAACGTGAAAAAAAAGTGGAAGGAAAAGAAAATGAATAAAGAGAGAGAGAGAGAGAGAGAGAAGGTGAGAGAAGGAAATGTGGGAATATATAGCGAAAGAAAGGAATAGAGCAAGGAAAGAAAGAGAGAGAGAGAGAGAGAGAGAGAGAGAGAGAGAGAGAGAGAGAGAGAGAGAGAGAGAGAGAGAGAAGGAATCGAGAGGAAGAGCTGGAAAAACTGGATATGATAAATGGAAAGAAAATGGATGAAGAGAGAGAGAGAGAGAGAGAGAGAGAGAGAGAGAGAGAGAGAGAGAGAGAGAGAGAGAGAGAGAGAGATGAGGTGAGAGGAAGAGATGGAGGAGGAAAGATTTAATGAACGGGAGAAATGGAGGGAACAAGATAAGATAGGGAAGGAAGGAAGACCAAGATGAAAATAATGAATGATGATTGAAAGGTGGTGTAGAGAAAGCGAAGAAAATAATGGAAGGAAATTGAGAAGAAAAAGAAAAGTGGAATGAAATTAATGTAAATGAATAAGATAAAACAAAGGAAAAAAAATGATTAGAAAAAGGTAATCATAAATACGAAAAAAAGACAAAATTAAAGCAAATGCAGGAGAAAAAAGAATATTAAAAACCTAGAGAGAGAGAGAGAGAGAGAGAGAGAGTAAACAAAGACACAATAGAAAAAGAGTAATGAGAAAATCGAGAGAGACAGTTTGAAAGGCAAATGAGAGAGAGAGAGAGAGAGAGAGAGAGAGAGAGAGAGAGTAAACACAAAGAGACAAACAGATATACAAACAGACAGACATCACTCCCAGGCAGCAGTAATGGGATGGGCGGCGTGGTCTCTGTGATGGCGTTTCCTCTTAATGTTTTTTTTTTTTTGTGAGGCGAGCAAATCAAATCACGCAATCACGCCTCGATCACCTCACACACTCACGCTGGACAGAGGAAAAAAGTGTCGATCTCTCGCTTCTGATTATTATTATTATTATTTTTTTTTGGCAACGTTTTTGAAAGCATGTGTGTTGTAATCTTTGTGGAGAAACGTTTATTTTTTTTTTAATCTCGTTTTTTTCATATTTTCATTTAACGTTATTTATTTTTTTATTTATTCATTTATTTTTTCATTCGTCATTTTATTTGTTTATTTCCTTGATTGTCTATATTCCGGCCGATTTCAGTGTCATATGGTAATGTTTTCATGATGGTGACAGTAGTGGTAGGGATGATGGGGATGATGGTGATGGTGGTGATGGTGGTGGTGATTCACGTGTGTTTGAAGCTCCATGAATAAATTTGTTTCATATTTATGTGTATGTTGTTTATTTCGTCATTTCGTCGTGTTATGTCAAGAATATTACGAAACGTTTTGTGTGTGTGTGTGTGTGTGTGTGTGTGTGTGTGTGTGTGTGTGTGTGTGTGTGTGTGTGTGTGTGTGTGTGTGTGTGTTTAGAGTTGCGAAATATATACGTACAAAATGTGCACCATATTTACGTTTAGTGGTGTTTCATTTTTTTTTCCTTGTTTTAGTTCTTTTATTTATGTATTGATAACATTTATTAGCTTCGGAAATAAACGTTTGCTTTCGTTCACGTTTACTTATTGGAACGTTGGTTTGTCTATTTTAGGAGAACATTTTTTCCGTTCCGGTTTTTTTTTTTCGTTTACCTCTTTTTATCTATATCCTGTCAGTTCCATTTCATTTCCTGTGTATTTCCTGTTTATTTCTATCCGAAAGCTTCCTGTCAGCTATTTCCTGACCGTTATCTCTATTCAACAATTTCTCATTAACTACTTAAACCCTTCAGTTTTCACCACGAGTTTTGGGTGTGATTAGACGATTTTATTGACAGTTGGAAAGGTTTATGGAGGTCAGATTATTAATGGCCACAGTCTTCACTATTTTAATCCCCACATAAGTTTCTGAAGCTGTAGAAAATCACCAAATATTAAGCGGAATAAATATGAAAACACGTCATGGTGTTGAAGGGGTTAAAGTCAGTTATTTACGATGATGTTTCCTAGCTGTCAACTATTTCCTATCAACAAATTTCCATCTGACAATTTCCCTGCCAACTGTTTTCATTCACTGGTCGCTTATCCATTTCCAGTCCTGTCATGATTTCTTTCCTCTTCATTTTTCTTTTTATCTTTCTTTTGTCAGCATCCCTCGTGGCAGGAGTTGCATTGAATGATGAATA
>NC_059292.1:23528203-23530703 GCF_017591435.1 Portunus trituberculatus | reverse complement strand
AGAGAGAGAGAGAGAGAGAGATTTTGAAGGTTAGATGATATAGGTATGGGAAAGAAGAATTTCATTAGGAAGAAGAACAAGAAGAAAATGAAGAAGAAGAAGAAGAAGAAGAAGAAGAAGAAGAAGAAGAAGAAGAAGAAGAAAAGGAAAAAAAAATCGAAGAAGAAAAGCAAGAAGAAAGGATTTGTGTACTTTTTAATCACCCCTTTTTGACTTTACCATTCAGAGAGAGAGAGAGAGAGAGAGAGAGAGAGAGAGAGAGTAACTAAACAATTTCTTTTTATAATTAAGTGGCCACTTCTAGTACTTAAACCTTTACTCCCACGCCTAATTCTTCCTCTCTCTCTCCCTCTCCCTCTCCCTCTCCCTCTCACTCTCCGTCTCCCTCTCACTCTCCGTCTCCCTCAAGACCTCTCGTAGGGGCATATCGACGTAAATTTCAAAGGGAGAAGGAACATTAAAGACAAACTGTAATATCAAGAAGAAGAAGAAGAGGAGGAGGAGGAGGAGGAGGAGGAGGAGGAGGAGGAGGAGGAGGAGGTAAAAGTATAGGACGAGTTGAGAAGAGCCTCCGAGTGTCTCTCTATCTTTTCCTCTTTCTCGTCGTCGTCATCGTCCTCCTCCTCCTCCTCCTCCTCCTCCTCCTCCTCCTCCTCCTCCTCCTCCTCCTCCTCCTCCTCCTCCTCCCTTCCTCCTCCTCCTCCTCCTCCTCCTCTCTCCCTCCTCTTCCTCTTTTATTTTACCATTCATTTATTCTCCTCTACCTCTTTATCTTCCTGTTTTCTTCCCAGTCTTTATTGTTATTAATCGTAGGTTGCCTCCTCCTCCTCCTCCTCCTCCTCCTCCTCCTCCTCCTCCTCCTCCTCCTCCTCCTCCTCCTCCTCCTTCTTCTCTTTAAGTTCTCTAGAAAAGAAATGGCATAGGGAATTTTAGATTGCCCTCTCTCTCTCTCTCTCTCTCTCTCTCTCTCTCTCTCTCTCTCTCTCTCTCTCTCTCTCTCTCTCTCTCTCTCTCTCTCTCTCTCTCTCTCTCATTTAATTACATTCTTTTGAACTCAATTATTCTTTTTTTTTACTGTTTTCATTTTTCCAATGTTTCCTTTTTACTTATCTTACTTCGTTCATTCTTACGTCTTTTAATCTCACTGAAGGAGGAGGAAGAGGAGAAGAAGAAGAAGAAGAAGAAGAAGAAGAAGAAGAAGAAGAAGAAGAAGAAGAAGAAGAAGAAGAAGAAGAAGAAGAAGAAGAAGAAGAAGAAGAAGAAGAAGAAGAAGAAGAAGAAGAAGAAGAAGAAGAAGAAGAAGAAGAAGAAGAAGAAGAAGAGGAAGAAGAAGAAGAAGAAAGTGTGCCAGAGATAGTAATAGAAATGGAAAAAAAAACGAAAAAAAAAGTATACATAAGAAAACGAGAAAAGAAGATGAAAATGAGGAGGAATAAGAGGAGAAGGAAGAGAAGGAAGAAGGAGAGGAGGAGATAAAATAATAAAAAGGAAGGACAGTAGAAGAAGTAGTAGTAATAAAAGGGGACAAAGCGAGCAAAGAATAAGTAGAAACAGGAAAATAAAGAAGGAGGTTGACAATGAGGAGGAGGAGGAGGAGGAGAAGAAGAAGAAGAAGAAGGAGAAGAGGTATTTAATTATCCTCGTCTTGGGTGTGGTGTGTACTTGATGAAAACCAGAGTACAATAGAATGAAATACCACCAAGAACAGTGACTCCCCTACACACACACACACACACACACACACACACACACACACACACACACACACACACACACACACAACGAAAATACGTGAAATATGAAAAAAGGCGGAAATAATAATGGAATAATAGAGGTCTTATTAGTTTCATTCTTTCACCACCACCACCACGACTACCACTACTATTACTACTACTACTACTACCCACCACCACCACCACCACCATCCCTACCACCACTACCACCACCACCACCTAAAAATACCAACAAATACAATAACTAACTTCTTAGAGAGAGAGAGAGAGAGAGAGAGAGAGAGAGAGAGAGAGAGAGTCTGATCGGGAGGTTGTGTATGGGAGATTATCTGTGGGAGGGGAAGGGGAGAGGGGAGAGATGGGGTGAAGTGATGTGGGAGGAGTGGTTTTAGGGAGGATTAGAGAGAGAGAGAGAGAGAGAGAGAGAGAGAGAGAGAGAGAGAGAGAGAGAGAGAGACTGCGGTTAGTGTGAATGTGAGAAAGGGAGGGAGCACAAGAGAGAAAGAGAGAGAGGGAGAGCGGAAGGGAAGAATGGAGAGTAATTAGATGTGGGGTGTATTGAGAGAGAGAGAGAGAGAGAGAGAGAGAGAGAGAGAGAGAGAGAGAGAGAGAGAGAGAATAGTACTACCACCTTCCCTTCACAAATAACTTTCCTCTCTTTCATCTCTCCCTTCCTCCCTCTCTTCCTCCCTCCTTCCTACCTTCCTTCCTTTCTTCCCTTCAAACAAAGGATGATGTAAACTTGATAATTGTACCGAGAAGGAATA
>NC_059292.1:23508203-23510703 GCF_017591435.1 Portunus trituberculatus | reverse complement strand
TCCTGCTGACCACTCACTATTGTCAAGAGAGAGAGAGAGAGAGAGAGAGAGAGAGAGAGAGATATTATATAAAGTAGAATTTAGTACCACCCGCACCATTACATCCATCCAAACCCGTCTGTCCCTAAGAGAGAGAGAGAGAGAGAGAGAGAGAGAGAGAGACCAACAGAAAGAGAACTGCTTTTGAAATGAAACCATCGAGGAGGATAAGGAGGAGGATGAGGAGGAGGAGGAAGAACAAGAGGATAAGGAGGAAGAGGAGGCGAAGGGAAGTGAGTGTGGCAGTGCTGACGTCGGGAGATGCCTGGGAAAGTGTGCCACAAAAAA
Organism: Portunus trituberculatus; assembly: GCF_017591435.1. Lineage (NCBI taxonomy): Eukaryota > Metazoa > Arthropoda > Malacostraca > Decapoda > Portunidae > Portunus > Portunus trituberculatus. The sequence continues at coordinate 23,510,376 of NC_059292.1, read as the reverse complement.
AACTTGAGTCTTCCCCCTTCACCGTCCATTTTCTTTTGTTGAGATTATTGCTGACTCCGTCTCTCTCTCACTCCCTCCTTCTGTAACTCTCGTTTTCTTTGAGTTACTGTGGGTGGTGTGTCGTGGCGTTAGATAGTGCTGTTCTCTTTCTCCCTCTCCCTTTTTTCTTCCATTTCTCTCCTCTCAACATGTTTTCTATCCTCTATTCACTCTACGTTGTTCTATAGTTTGTTTTGATGCTGGTGTGTTTATTTCGTGCGTGTTATTTGGCATTTTAGCTCTGATGTCTTGTGTTTTGGAAGTAAGTGTGGGGGGTTTTGTGTTTATATCCTAGTTTCCGCTTAAATGTTATGTTTTGTTCCGTTTTCTTTGCCCAGTCAGTCAGTCAGTCAGTCAGTCAGGGGTGCGTGAGTTGGTTGTGTTAACTTGTTATGTATTAAACTGGTCCACTAATATATAGGTTTTTTTTTTTTTTTTTACTTGGTTTTCTCTAGTTTAGTTTTTTTTTCTTTAATTTTTGTTTCGTAGTGAATTTCTTATTTAGTTTTTGCTATTTATCTAAGGAATTGTTGTTTTATTCATTATATTTTACTACATTTTAGTGATTACTATAACCCAGGTGTGTGTGTGTGTGTGTGTGTGTGTGTGATATTTTGAATTGGAGTTATCGTCATCATCATCATCAAAATTTCTTCTTCTCCTTCCTCTTCTCCTTTTCCTTGTTCTCCTCTTCCTCCTCCTCCTCCTCCTCCTCCTCCTCCTCCTCCTCCTCCTCCTCCTCCTCCTCCTCCTCCTTTTCTTTAATTGATGTAGTAAATGGATAGATGGAAAAGTTATCCCTTCTTTAACCCAATTTTTTCCTCTACATCAATAGCATTTAGTGCCCGCCAGAGAGAGAGAGAGAGAGAGAGAGAGAGAGAGAGAGAGAGTAGCGTTAAATAAAGTAAGGATTTCATAGTGTCATTTTTCCGCCTCATTCCCTTTGATACACACACACACACACACACACACACACACACACACACACACACACAGTTATTGGCGTCCGAGTGTGTGAGTGCGTCATTGCGTTGATTAAAAGTGAAGTCAACCTGTGTAATTTTGACCTCTGTTGTTGTTGTTGTTGTTGTTGTTGTTGTTGTTTTGTAGTTGTTGTTGTTGTTGTTGTTGTTGTTGTTGATTTTTTTTATTTTCTTTGATTGTTTGTTTGTTTCTAGATTCTCAGTTTCTTTCTCTCTTTCTTTCTTTCTTTATTTTTCATCTTTATCTTTTTCCTTCTTACGTTTTTCTTTTTTTTTTTTTACTTTTTTTTCTTTTGGTTGTTTATTTGTTACCTTTATTATGTTTACTGATTCTAATTCAGTTCATCTGATTATTTTCATATTGTGTCTATTTTTTTTCGTTTTCTTTTGTAAAATTATGAACAACTTGATACAACAACCAAAAAAACAATAACAACAACAACAACAACAAAACTACTACTACTACTACTACTACTACTACTACTACTACTACTACTACTACTACTACTACTACTACTACTACTGACAATAAAACGTGATTACAAGACAGTGTGGGGAGAGAGAGAGAGAGAGAGAGAGAGAGAGAGAGAGAGAGAGAGAGAGATATTCCATGACAAAGGATTCATCAGCCTTGTCCTGTTGGGAAGGGACGAGATAGCCCACTCTTCCTCCTCCTCCTCCTCCTCCTCCTCCTCCTCCTCCTCCTCCTCCTCCTCCTCTTCCATCTAACTCTTCTGTTCTCCCTTTTCTGTCTACACCTCTCGTCTTTTCCCTTTTCACTCCAATTTTGTCTGTCTCTTCTTATTCCTCCTAGAGAGAGAGAGAGAGAGAGAGAGAGAGAGAGAGAGAGAGAGAGAGAGACGAAGGGAGTTGATGTATCTTTACTTAATGTTTTTCTTATGGTTTGTTTATGAAATGCTAAATCTCTCTCTCTCTCTCTCTCTCTCTCTCTCTCTCTCTCTCTCTCTCTCTCTCTCTCTCTCTCCTTCCATCATTTAATCTCCTTCTGCAGTCCTTCCTCGTACACTCTTCAACGCTTACCTCCTCCTCCTCCTCCTCCTCCTCCTCCTCCTCCTCCTCCTCCTCCTCCTCCTCCTCCTCCTCCTCCTCCTCCTCCTCCTCCTCCTCCTCCCTGCCACCCATAAACTTCT
>NC_059292.1:23498203-23503203 GCF_017591435.1 Portunus trituberculatus | reverse complement strand
GCTGCTGCCTGGCGTTCCCTCAGGCTGTGCACGTGTCTCTCTTCCTCCTCCTGCGTCTCCTATGTGCTGGAATTGACTCCGGCTAGCTAACGATTTGATTGATTACATACTCGGTGACTGACTGACTTGCTGACTGATTGACTCGGTGCCGGATTAACTTTGCTTGTCTCCTGGGAAAGTTAGGGTGGGATATTAATTTTTTTTTTTTTTTTTTAGGTTATATTGTGTTACTCCTTCGTCTTTTTTTTCATTACAGCGTGTTAGTTCGAGTGTTAGTAAAAGAACGCAGTGTTAGTTTAAATTTGGGTCCTTTTTTTCTTCTTTTTCTTGTGTGTATCATCTTCCCGCTCTAATTTTACCTGAAGAAACGTTATGAATACTGTTACTTAATCTCTCTTCATTAGTTTTACGTGTGGCATCTCACTGTTTCATCTGAGGAACGCGGAGTCAGTCTGGCTACCACTCTACCTTCTCTTTCTTTCCTGAATTCCATCATATCCTAGCATTATCATTTCTCTCTCTCCTCTTCTCCGCCGTATGTCTGCGAGTGTTACCGAGTTGATGCTTCCTCCTCACTGTGTCTTCAGGGCCTCCACTCCATTTTGCCTAATGAATATTCTCCTCCGTTCAAAGCTGAGGAGAAAATATACTAGCGTTTTCACTCGAGCAAATGACTGATGGTGTTTGTTTCATCTCTCCGGAAAGAAAAGATTCGTAGCGTTTTGTGTTATATTGAAGTGACTTGAAATGATGTCTGGTGGTGGTGGTGTTGTTATTATTTCTGTTATTATTTGTGCTTCAAGTTTTCTTTCGGGTGTCTTGACTTCTGTAGTGTTGAAAGCAAGTGGGTTTATACGTGTGAATTGCCTTAAAATGAGAGGCTTTGTTATATCAGATGCAACGCCCGTATATAGACACACACACACACACACACACACACACACACACACACACACACACACACACACACACACACACACACACACACACACACACACACACAGTTATTATTTTTCCTGGCTACGTTTGTGTGCTTGAAACCCTCACCCTTTCCTTCCTTCCTTCCTTCCTTCCTTCTCTCCGGCTCTCACTTCCTTTTCCAATCATCCCTCCCTCCATTTCGTCTCTCCTTACCCCTCCCCTCCCTCCTCCCCTTCGCTTCTTTCCTTCTCTCTCCTTCGTCCTCTTTCTACCTCTTGAAGTGTTCCCTCCATTCCCTCCACCTCTCCTTCCTCCCCCTCCCTCACACAGCCATGAGAACACGTAGGAACCTTGACCAACGACCATAACCTTTGCTTTTCTCGACCAACGCGACCACCACGATCCTCTCTGATCCCCTTTGGACGTGCTGGCCCGCAGGCACTCACGACTAATACCACCACCACCACCACCATTACTACCACTACTGCTACTATTACTGCTGCTGTTGATATCTTTACTGCTATATTAACTTACTTTTCGCTCTTTGTCAAAGGCTAGAGAACCTAACCTAGCCTACTTTTATTACTACTGATACTACTACTACTACTACTACTACTACTACTACTACTACTACTACTACTACTACTACTACTACTACTACTGCCACCTTTACCTGATTTCCGGCCCTATCAAAGCGTAGAGAACCTAATCTAACTTAACCTAACCTAACCAAGCTAACAACCGCAGAGCACGTAAAGGCTTGGCTGTGTGGCGGGGCAGGCGGCGGATACAGAAGCGGCAGTGCAGATGTTGGAAAGCGGCATCAGCTGCACTTCCTGCCGCCACGACCTGCCTCCCCCATCATGTCCTGCTGGCTGTTTGGGGCGTCCGGCGGTAGCTGAACGTGGCAGGGTGACCGTGATGGGGGACAGTGGTGGGGGGGGGCAGTGGTGTGGGTGAGGGTACCGAGTGACTGTATTTGAGGTGACTGTGTACAAGGGAATAGTTCTTGTGGTGTCTTTTTTTTCATTCTTTTTTTGTTGCAGTGTATGTGAGAACTTTTTTAGAATACACATTTACACACACACACACACACACACACACACACACACACACACACACACACACACACACACACACACACACACTAAAAAAAATAAAGAAAGGAAAAATAAGTGATTGTGATTGGATTATTGTAATGTCGTGATTGTGTTGGGGTGACAGTGTTGGGATGACTGTTGGAGTGACTGTGTTGGGGTGACAGTGTTGGGTGGGTGACTGTGTTGGGTGGGTGACTGTGTTGGGGTGACAGTATTGGGGTGACAGTGTTGGGGTGACTGTGTTGGGTGGGTGATAGTGTTGGGGTGACTGTTGATATTACCGTAAAGAGGCAAGGAAGAGGGAAAAATTAACCTCTCATATCAATAACCAATAAAGAGAAGTACTCGTAAAATCCCACAAATGATATTAAGAAAAGCCTCTAAAAGAATATTACGTAGATTTTTCGATATGAATAAGAAAATGTCATATTTTTCGGCTTTACTCTCAAAACCTATCTCTGTGTCTCATTTGGCCTTTTGAGGGGCTAATACCATTGTGCACGAGTGAATCAAAGGAACAGTAGTGATTTTTGGTCCTCTGCCTGGGACACAATAAAGTTTCTGATGTCATTTATCTATTTCTTTTTTTTTTTTTATCTTCTGTACTTAAATACGTACTACATTTTTTTTTCATGCCGTGAATAATTTTTGAGGTGTTTGTCTTATGTCATTCTTTCTCTTATTTCTTCGTCTTTTATATAATCTATTCAGTGCGACCCGAAATTATAAGCAGCACTAGAAGCATCTCCAAGAAAGTTTGAGGTGAGAAAAAGAATGTATTTTGCAATTTCTTCCTAGCTCAAAAACTGGGTGTGGCTGTAGAACAAGTGCAGTTGTCTCGTAGTGATTGGCAATTAAGGAAAGGTGCACCAAAAGGAAGTCAAAGGGTTAGAGCTGTTAGATATTCGAGTCTTCATTATTCCTCAAAATATTCGTTCTGTGACCTAAGAGTATGTATGAAGTAAAGCACGCCACAAGAAGCCAGGAGCCCTACACGTGACATGCCAGATGTTCTTAACCTCTTCAGTACCATGACGCGTTTCCATCTTCATTCTGGTTACTATTTGGTGATTTTATACAGCTTCAGAAACTCATGTGGGGTATTAAAACAGTGAAGACTGTGGCCACTCATCTTCAGACCTCCATAAACCCCTTCTAATGTCAGTAAAATGGTCTTATAGTACACAAATCTGAGGTAAAAATATGTCCCAGTATCGAAGGGATTAAATATGAAACCCAACAAGATAATCGAGTTTTCATTGTTCTTCAAAATATTCGTTCTGTAACCTAAGAGTATTATATATGAGGAATAGCACGTTACAAGAAGCCAGGAGCCCTACGCGTGACAGTCCCTGGTGTTCTTAAATATGAAACTCAACACCTTCACCTTTCTTTCCTCTTCGACCCCTATTTTAAGTGACAAAAACCAGAGGCACCATTACTCCATTACTCCTTTACTGTAACCTTCCCTTGGTAATTCACACACGAGAAACCCAAGACAATCTTATAAAAAAAAAAGGAGTAAAGCAGCAAATTAAAGGAAATAAGGGAGAATAATCGCAATATAATAGAAGCGTAATGAAATTAATGATGGGAGGTGAGAGATTCCCACGGCGGGGCGAGGGGAGAACTGGAGGGAAAGTGGAGAAAAGTAGAGGAGGGGTAAATCAAGGAAGGTTAAGGTAGTGTGGTAAGGAGAGAGAGGTGGGGGGAAAGTAGGGAGGAAAAGAGGGAGGTAAGATAAAAAAAAAAAAACAGGTCGTGACAAGCAGGATAAAGAGAGAGAGAGAGAGAGAGAGTGTGTGTGTGTGTGTGTGTGTGTGTGTGTGTGTGTGTGTGTGTGTGTGTGTGTGTGTGTGTGTGTGTGTGTGAGTAATTACCCTTAGATAACACCTCCCATCTCGTTATGTCCAATTTAACACAACATTCCCTTGAAATATCCCTGAAATCACAACGTTTTTTGCCCCCTTTCTAAAAATAAGAAAAAAATAGAAAAATAAAAGAAAGAAAGAGGAAAAAAAAGGACTTTCTCACCCACCATCCTAAAATTCTTTCCCGTCCTTCAGTCCCTCAAGAAAAAAGATAACAGGGTCAGCAAAAGTGGAGGTGTCACGGGATATCAGGAGAGAATGTTGGGGGAAGGAGGGCGAGGGAGAAAGATTAAATAAAAAGCACGTATGTCATCAGAATTCAAAGAGGGTGAGGAAGAGAGAGAAAAAAAAATTACTAGGAAAAAAGGTGAAGAGCGGCTAAAGGGTACTACTAACTATAAGAGGCAAAACGACAAGATTTTAACAGGTATTTTGAAAGGAAAGTGACGAAGAGCTTAAAATTACTTGAAAATATAGAGAAAGTAAGAAAATGGGAAATATCTTAAAAGACGTGTAAAACGTTAGATTTACAAAAAAAAAAAAATGGAGAAAGCTTAAAACAAATAAAAGAAAAAAAATGTCGAAGGAAAGGAAAATATTGAAAGTTAGATGTTAGCAAATAATACGATAAAAGTAAATAAATGAATACAATATAAATGAAAGCTAAAATTAGAACTGTGAGGTGCCAGACAGTGCCAAACTACGTTGAACAATAAAAAAAAGAAAAATATAAAGGAAACAGAGAATGTACTTGTAAATACTGCTGAGTACGTGTATAGAGAGAAAAAAAATCCATAAAATAATATTGAATATTTCCAAAAAGATAAAAGAGAAATCACAAACCTACAAGAAGGAAATAGAGAAAATGATATAAACAGTGCCAGACAATGAAAAAAAACAATCAAAATCACAGCAATTCAAAGGACATAAAAGATAGTACGAATAGTGCCTGCCAGTTTAATAAAAGAAACATAGAAAAAAAGAAAACCAAATCAGGAATCCAAGGAACGCGAACCTCTACAAACAAAGACTGAAAATAAATAAATAAATATAAAGTGCCAAATGAAAATAAAAAAAAAGATGCAAAGGACATAGAAAATAATACAAA
>NC_059292.1:23490703-23493203 GCF_017591435.1 Portunus trituberculatus | reverse complement strand
ATAATAATAATAATAATAATAATGATAATAATAATAATAATAATGATATTAATAATAATAATGATAATAATAGTAATAATAATAATAATCATTATCATCATCATCATCACCATCTTTATCATTACTACTGCTACTACTACTACTACTACTACTACTACTACTACTACTACTACTACTACTACTACTACTACTACTGCATATACTTCTCTTAAATTTACTATTAGTGTTACTATTACCGTTATTACCTTTACCACCACCACCATCACCACCACCACCACCATCGCTACAATTATTATTCTTTCTCTTCCCTCAGGTACGTCAGAGCGATGCGAGGGAGTGTCCACCGCAGCCTCCCTCATCCTCTCCCTCTCACTCTCATCAACATCCCCGCCTCTCACGCTTCTCCCTCTCACTCTCCGCTCCTTTACTCCAATCTCTCTCTCTCTCTCTCTCTCTCTCTCTCTCTCTCTCTCTCTCTCTCTCTCTCTCTCTCTCTCTTTGTCATTTGTGGTCCGCAGAAGGTAAGCAACATACTTGTCTGTTTGTGTAAGAGGAAGGAGGAGGAGGAGGAGGAGGAGGAGGAGGAGGAGGAGGAGGAGGAGGAAACTGAAGCTACAATGATGAAAATTGTATATCGTGAACTAGTTGAGGTGGAGAAGAGATGATGAAGAATACTGTTACTGTGGTGGTGATGGTGGTAGTGGTGGTGGTGGTGGTGGTGGTGGTGGTGGTGGTGGAGGATGGAAGGCAATATCACAGCAGTGCTCTTTGTGGTAATGTATTTTTCGTCTTCATCTGTTTGTCGTCTTGTCATCGTCGTAATAAGGGAAAGGTGTGAGAATAAATATGAAAGTGGCGGTTGTAGTCATAATAGTAGTAGTAGTAGTAGTAGTAGTAGTGATAGTTGTAGTATAATAGATTGTTATAATGTAAGTTCTAGTAACAATAATAATAAAAAATGATAATTATAATAATAACAATAATAGTAATAATAATGATAATAATAATAATAATAATAATAATAATAATAATAATGATGATGATGATGGTGATGATGGTGGTGATGAAGATGATGATAATAACAGCAAGAATATTAAGTAAAAACAACTTACAACCTTAGTTAATATAAAAGTAATTTCAAGATTCCCTTCACTTACACCAGCGATTAATAAAATGAAACCTGAGAGTAAGATAAATTGATAAAATGAGAGACAAGAAAGGGAGAAATATGGAACAGGGAAGAAAAAAAAATAAGGAGCAGCTCACAGATAACAAGAGGAGGAGGTGGTGGTGGTGGCGGTGGCGGTGGTGGTGGTGGTTTACGGGCAAGACTCTCCCAGAAGCTTTTAGTAAGATTATGTATTTTATGATAATGTCCGACGATGTGGCGTGGCAAGGCGAGAAGATTATGACTCTCTCTCTCTCTCCTTTCTCTGTCTCTGTATCTGTCTCTGTCTCTGTTTCTGTATGTATCCTGCTTACTACGGAACGCCAGCTGTTTTCAGACCTGCCATTAACATTAAGTCAACATCCATTGCTGGGACAAAAATAGCGCTCAGAAGACACTTATCCTTTCACTCTCAACGACGATTTTTTTTAACGTTTTGAGACCCGGCACCTCAGTAAGCCTTTGATGTGTTTTTATTATAATGTGTTGTCCTTGGTCAGGGACTCTCCTCGAGAAAGAAAATTCGTAGGCACTATTTGGAAAGAAGGGAAAACGCTACCTTGGCGGGTGTTGGTGCCACGTGGAGACCAAACTGGCGGGAACTGGCAGCTGGATATAGGCGATGGTAAGGGAGAAGCAAAGACTGATAAGTGAAGTCATGCTACGGAGAGGTGAGGGAGAAGCGAGAAGACAAAGAGCAAGTGATGACAACAAGGCTTTTGGAAAACGTTCAGTATAAGATCAAGGACTCTGAGGCTCTGGAAAAGTGGATGAAAAGAGGATCATTGGCAACCTGACTGACAGAAGAGGTGGAGAAACACGAGGTGACAGAGAACAGCACCACAGTAGCTATTTTTACTACTACTACTACTACTACTACTACTACTACTACTACTACTACTACTACTACTACTACTACTACTACTACTACTACTACTACTACTACTACTACTGTCACCATACATACCAACACACCATTATCAATTTTCTTCCTGCAACATGAAAATGGCTAAGTTTCCATATAGAGAATTCTTACTGAAGACAATGAGGCAAAGAGGAAGGAGGAAGGAAGGCAAGATACATGGGAGGGAAAAAACTGCATACGGAAGGAGAAATGGAGGGAGGGAGGAGGCCGTATGGAGGGAGAGGAGGCGCCATATACTCTCCTCTCCCCCTAACCACCACTAGTACTAGCACGCCCCATCTCCCCTCAGTGTGGTGCACGGGATGGTGTCCTGCGGTGTTGATGGCACGTGAAACAAGCACGAGACAGCACTTCAAACACCGCTTCCTCTTCCTCTTCCTCTTCCTCTTTCTCTTTCTCTTCCTCTT
>NC_059292.1:23473203-23478203 GCF_017591435.1 Portunus trituberculatus | reverse complement strand
GAGAACAGTAAATCCATTTGTCTCGTCATTAAGAGAATAAAGATTAGCTGGAGTTATTTTTCGTCTCTTCATCTGGTTATGTTCCCTGCAATCAGTTCAGAGCGAGGCGAGAGTTGTAAAAGAGGGAGTGATTAGGATGGGAATGAGCGGGAAGGAGAGAATGAATAGAAGAAAAAGTGACTGACGGAAAAAAAAAAAAGAAGGATGAGATGGAGGAACGAGGGAAGAGGAAAGGAAGAGGAGTATGAAATGTTTGAAAAATTAAATTGACAGGAAATAAATAAGGAATAGGATGAAGGAAGAAGAGAATGAAAATATGGGAATAATTGACAGACATAATAAAAGAAGAACGAAAAAGATGAAGGAACGAAGGAAGAGAAAAGGAAAGAGAGAGAATGAATGGTTTGAAAACTTAAATTGACAGGAAAAAAATAAGGAACAAAATGAAAGAAAGGAGAAAATGAACATCCTGAAAAATTGACGGAAAGGAAAAAAAAAGAAGAATGAGAGGGAAGAGGAAAGGAAGAGAAGAATAAATTGTTTGAAAAGTTAAATTGACAGAAAAAATAGATAAGAAACAAGATGAAAGAAAGAAGAGAATGAACATGTTGGAAAAATGAACAGACAGGGAAAACAGAAGAACGAGATGAAGCAACGAAGGAAGAGAAAAGGAAAGAGAGAATGATCGTTATGAAAAGTAAAAATGGCAAGAAGAATTAGGAAGTAGAGAATGAACTGGGTAAAGAAATATCAGAAGCAGAATGAATGAAGAAAGAAAGAGGAAGGAAAGAAGGACAGAATGAACGGTGTGATGGAAGGAAACCAGGATAAATAAGGAATGACGAACAAGAGGAAAGAAAGAGAAAAGGAACTAAATCGAAGGGAACAGACGCAAAAGAATAAAAACTTAGTAGAAGGAAGAAAGAAAGAAGATAATGAATATAGAAACAAAACAATGAAAAAAAATTAACTGTCTGAAAATAATAAGACGAAGAAAAAAAAAAAAACAGGACAAACTTTAGACAATATATTTAAACTGAATATCTAAACAGAGCAACAGCAGAAACACACACACACACACACAGAAGAAGACAGTGACAGTGGCAAGTGGTGGTGGTGGTGGTGGTGGTGGTGGTGGTGGTGATACAGGAAACCATGATCGTATTACAAAGAAAGAACATTGAATGGGCGGTGATGGGGGAGAGAAGGGGGGGAGGATCGGGGGCTTTGTATCCAGCTGATTGAATGGGATTATGGAGAGAGAGAGAGAGAGAGAGAGAGAGAGAGAGAGAGAGAGTAAGAGGTAAGATAATGTTAAGGGGAGTGGAGAGGGGAAAGGGTAGGAAAGAGGAGAGGATGGTGACCACAGGGAAGGTAATGGTGATTGCAGAAATGTGAGCCTTCCCCGCTAATGGTGGTGATGGGTATCTGGTGGTGGTGGTGGTGGTGGTGGTGGTGGTGGTGGTGGTGGTGGTGGTGGTGGTATATATTTTGTTGGTGTTAACGTTGTTTTTAGAGAAATAATAGTGGTGATTGTAATGGTAGTGTTGAAATCGAGTAGTGTTATTCTCTCTCTCTCTCTCTCTCTCTCTCTCTCTCTCTCTCTCTCTCTCTCTCTCTCTCTCTCTCTCCCATATCAGAACCGTATGGGCTTAACTCACAAGGGAGATAAATGTCCATAAATCTTCACATCCTTATTTCATGCTGGCTTCCCTCACCACCACCACCACCACCACCACCACCACCACCACCACCACCAAGTCAACACAGATAAAGCTGCAACAACAAATACTGCTGATTTAAATTAACGAATATATTTTTTTACTTAGTCATGAGTCACGACTACTACCAATAACATCAATAACAACAACAACGACAACAACAACAACAACAACAACAACAACAACAACAACAACAACAACAACGACGACAATGGAAATAATGATAGTCAGCCTTTTGTTATGACTAAAGGCTCACTATTCATACAAATCTACGTGAGTAATACATCGCCAGCAAGAATAACATTAATAAGAAGAATAGTGAGAAGAACAACAACAGCAACAAACCACATAACCCTGCCACACACACACACACACACACACACACACACACACACACACACACACACACACACACACACACACACACACACACACACACACACACACGCACGCACGCACGCACGCACGCACACACACACACACACACACACACACACACACACACACACACTCTCTCTCTCTCTCTCTCTCTCTCTCTCTCTCTCTCTCTCTCTCTCTCTGCCTCCCCTTCACCCTCTTTCATCCCCTTCCTTAATTTCACATCACCTCACGAAACCCAGCTCCCCTTCTCTCCCCTCCCTTTTTCCCCTTCCTCTCTCCCCTCGTAACTCTCACCTGACATCACTTGACCTCACCTGACCTCGCCTGACATCACCTCATCCAGGGCGGCAGCCTTTGATAAATCATGAATATTAAATGATATAAAAAAGGAAATACCTTCACCCAACTTTGCAGAGCGTAATGAAGAGCGCTTTGATCACCAGGGATGGACACGCCAGAACTGTGAATCCGTGTGTGTGTGTGTGTGTGTGTGTGTGTGTGTGTGTGTGTGTGTGTGTGTGTGTGTGTAGGGGTTTTGTTAGAGCACGTTAGTTATTGGCGTTATTATTTACTGTGGAGTGTGGCTTTTGAAATGTCTGTGTGTATTTGTTTTATTTGTATCTCTGTCTGTCTGTCTGTCTGTCTATTTATTTATCTATCTATCTATATTTCTATCTACTTATTTGTCTACTTTTTTTTGGTGTGTGTGTGTGTGTGTGTGTGTGTGTGTGTGTGTGTGTGTGTGTGTGTGTGTGTGTGTGTGTGCGTGTGTGTTTGCGTTTGGTGAGGGGCGGTGTTCAGGTGAGGCGAGGGACAGTCAGGTGGAAGGCAGCAGGTGTGGTTGGATGGACAGGTAAAGTAAATCAGTTCTCACGCCAGCCAGAGTTGTGGACGTGTGTGTATTTTCCTTTAATTTCCTACTCTTTTCCATTATACCCTCATAAAAGTGTCATTATTTTCTTTATTATTTCATTGTGAAACAGAAATGTATCATAACCTGAATTTGACGTTAACACTTCTTTTCTTTCATTTCCCTTACTTTCCTTATCGTCCCTTCATTTTTCTATCAGCAAATACAAACTTGACGATAACCCAAATTTGATGATTATACATTCCAGAACTCGAACCGTAAACTTACAAGTAACATTTTTTTTTCTATCAGTAATGTTGCTGTGTATTCTTATCCGTAGTATCCTTTGTGTTGCAGTGTCCTCTTATCCATAGCTTCCCTTGTGTTGTGGTGTCCTCTTATCCGTAGCTTCCCTTGTGTTGCGGTGTCCTCTTATCCGTAGTTTCCCTTGTGTTGCGGTGTTCTCTTATCCGTAGCTTCCCTTGTGTTGCGGTGTCCTCTTATCCGTAGCTTCCCTTGTGTTGCGGTGTCCTCTTATCCGTAGTTTCCCTTGGCAGTGGTACATTATATCAGATTCCGTGCATGGTTGTCCAATCCTCCATAAGTCTTGTACAGTGGGGACCAGCTATCAGTTTACCTTCATGCACTTCTGACTGTGTATTTCTCCTCATTTTAGGCTTAATTTGATGATAGTTACCTTATATAACATTCCAGTGGATAGACTCTCTCAATAGATCAGATCACCTCGACTGTCTTTTATTTTTCTCATCACTTCACAATCACGTAACTCAACAAAGGATAAATTCTAAGTTGACCATAGAACTTAAGATTATATATAAAAAAAAAAACATAGATGGCAATACGTAGTGTATGTACGTATATATGCAATGTATGTATGTGTGTTACTCCCATATTGACCATGTACGTGTAAGCCTTCGGGACGTTGGTCTGTAAAAACGCCTCCAAACACCCTCGCCCGCAGCACTGGTCCGGATAGCGCTGCAATGTTGTGTCCGCGGGAGGCACTGTAGCGGTATTCCCTCGGGTGAACACGGGTCGCGGGGCCGCCAACTGACTGGCGACGCCCGGCACAGTGCAGGGAAGCTCAGCCACGTTCCCCCAAGCCTGGAGCTGCTGCCTTGTGGGGGAGCCGCGGGCGGTGTGTGTGTGAGGGGGAGGGTAGAGTGTGGGTAAGAGAGCGGGTGTGTGGATAGGGTGGGTGGAGGGGTGTGGACAGAAGGGGAATGGGTGTGGAATGGTCGGAGGGCTGTTGGGTAAAACGTTATGTAATGTTTTATTTTATTTATTCCTGTGTTGCGCCGTGGAAAGACAATATTTTACGAGGGGAAAGATAGGAACGGGGAATAGCAACAATAACAATACCAGTAAAGAAAGAAGGAAAGAAAGAAAAGAAAGGAAGGAAGGAAAAATTATGATGATGATGATGATGATGATGACGAGGAGGAGGAAGAAGAGCAAAAGAAGGAGGAAGAAGAGGAGGAAGAGGAAGAGGATAAGAATGATAAAGAAGAAATGTACCACTACCACTACTACCACCACCATCACCACTATTACCACGATCACTATTACCACGATCACCACAGCCACCACCACCAACACGACCACCACCACCAGTACCACCACAGAACAGGACGCTATCATGAGAGAAAAAAAAAAAAAACACGAGAATTACTACATCTTTCCACCATCACCTTCAGTAACCCTCCCTCCCCTTCACGCAAGAGACAGACAGACAGGAACACCTCACTCGCTGCATCCTTTACGAGGCGCCCCAACCAGCAAGCAATATCCAAACAAATGCAGACAGTGTGCGTGAGTGTCCTCTCTCCTCGGCTTATCTCTCGGAACAACTGGAGCTCCGCATTGTCCTAAGTTCATCCTCCACAACCCTTGAAGACACAAACTCCCACAAACTTGAGATCAATTTGAGTCTTTTAGCGTCTGAGGCTCGCTAAGTTTTGCCCCGGGTTTCACTTCCAGGGTGCCTTGAGTGTTGACTTGGATTTGGCATGTTTTTATTATTTTTA
>NC_059292.1:23460703-23468203 GCF_017591435.1 Portunus trituberculatus | reverse complement strand
ACAATTACACAAGGGAGGAAGGAAGATAACAGTTACGTATTAGTTACATAAAATTCATCTCTTATGTCTCGTGCAAACTGGCCATTGTACCCGGCTTTAACCGAGGCCACGCGAGGGCAAGGTGATGGAGGGAGGAAGAGAGGGACGAGGGGACCGGAACAAGAGGCGATAGAGTGTGAAAATGAGAAAAGAAGAAAAAAAACACATAGAAGTGATAGAGGCAAAGAGAAAGGCTAGATAAAACACAGAAGAGGCATAGATGCAAAATACACGCTGGATTGACATACGAGAAGAGCCAGAGGAAAGGAACGTGGATGAGACGATAGAGGAAAGAAATCACTGGATAACATAAAAGAAGAGGCAATAAAATAAAATACTGGATAGACACAGGAGAGGAGGCGATAAAAGCGAGAAAATATTGGATAAACAGAAGAACACAAGGGAAAGAGAGAACAAACATAGAGAAAGAAGCAATAGAGAAAGAGAAAAAAAGCTGGATAAAAGAAATAAAGGCGATTTTAACAAGAAATGCTTGTTTTGAAGGACAGCCAGATAAACACAGCCAGAAAAAGAGGAGACACGAGAGAGAGAGAGAGAGAGAGAGAGAGAGAGAGAGCAAACACGAAGCAAGGAAAGGACAAGGTCGAGGCGGGTGGCGAGTGGCGGGTTGATGCGTGTGAGGGGCGGGGCACGTCACGACATACGCCCCGGTGATGCAACAGTGGCTGGTAACTATAAGGGTACTGATGGCACTTCATTGTCCTGTACGTGCACCAAAGAATCCCTCCCTCTCTCGTCCTCCTCGTCCTTGTCTGCCGTCGCCCTCCTCGTTCTGGGTAATAGCGGTGGTAGTTGTAAAAGTAGTAGTAATAGTAGTAGTAGTTGTAGTTGTAGTAATGCTAGTGGTGTTGGTGACAGGAGTACGTAATAGTAGTAGTAGTAGTAGTAGTTGTTGTTGTTGTTGTTGTTGTTGTAGTAATGCTAGTGGTGTTGGTGACAGGAGTACGTAGTAGTAGTAGTAGTAGTAGTAGTAGTAGTAGTGGTTGTATTCATAAGTGAAGTGAGATAAGTGAGAGAAAACGAATAAGAAGGAGAAATTCAGAACATATTAGAGATAGTAGTAGTAGTAATAGTAGTAGTAGTAGTAGTAGCAGTAGTAGTAATAGTAGCAGCAGTGAAATGGGAGTAATGGCAGTGGTAATGGTGGTGGTGGTGGTGGTGGTGGTGGTGGTGGTGGTGGTGGTGGTGGTGGTGGTGGCAGCAGCAGCAGTTGGTAGTAATGGTGGTGGCAGTAGTGGTAGTGGTTCTAGTAGTAATAGCAGTAATAGTAGTAGTAGTAGTAGTAATAATAGTAGTAGTAGTAGTAGTAGTAGTAGTAGTAGTAGTAGTAGTAGTAGTAGTAGTAGCAGCAGCAGCAGTAGTAGTAGCAGGAGCAGCGGAAGTAATAATAGTGAGTTTAATTCTTCTTTCAAAAACAGTAATAAACCATGAAAACATTACATCATATAGCAGCAAATTTGTATTCCAGGTAGCAATATGTGTGTGTGTGTGTGTGTGTGTGTGTGTGTGTGTGTGTGTGTGTGTGTGTGTGTGTGTGTGTGTGTGTGTGTGTGTGTGTGTGTGTGTGTGTGTGTGTGTGTGTGTGTGTGTGTGTGTGTGTGTGTCGCCACTAAATCATGTTTATATTCATTAGTCAACGCATTTGTTTATATCATGTGTTAGAGAGAGAGAGAGAGAGAGAGAGAGAGAGAGAGAGAGAGAGAGAGAGAGAGAGAATCCAGCGAATGTGGTGTCTATAAAAAGAATAATGAAAAGGAGGAAAAGGAAAAGAAAAATCATTTGAAGAAAAAGAATAAGAGAGAGGACGAGGAAGAGTGACTGACATGTATTTTGAGACAAACACACACACACACACACACACACACACACACACACACACACACACACACACACACACACACACACACACACACACACACACACAGTGAAGTTTATTAATACTTATTTGATTTCTCTTCCCTCAGGTACGCTAAGATATCCAGGGAAGTGTGCCAAGTGTTGCTTCGTAAGTACAAGTAATAGTAGTAGTGGTGGTGGTGGTGGTAGTAGTAGTAGTAGTAGTAGTAGTAGTAGTAGTAGTAGTAATTGTTATTGTTGTAGTAATTGTTATTGTCCATGTAAAGCAGTAAGGTTCTCTCTCTCTCTCTCTCTCTCTCTCTCTCTCTCTCTCTCTCTCTCTCTTTTATTCTCTTTTTCTTCCTTTCATCTGATTATCATATGAATACAAGAAAATTCATTATATCTCTCTCTCTCTCTCTCTCTCTCTCTCTCTCTCTCTCTCTCTCTCTCTCTCTCTCTCTCTCTCTCTCTCTCTCTCTCTCTCTCTCTCTCTCTCTCTCTCTCTCTCTCTCTCATCGTGTTCCGTCAGCTTGAGGCGTCCCGGTCCGTTGCCATGACGACTGCCTTCATCCTACTACCTGTTCTTCATATTTTTATACCTATTAGCTCTTACCTCTAATCCTCTTTCCCCATTACCTGTGCTCGTACCTCTCTACCTCTCTCTCTCTCTCTCTCTCTCTCTCTCTCTCTCTCTCTCTCTCTCTCTCTCTCTCTGGTAAATGTTGTGGTGTATATTAATGTTGTGTGTGTCTGTGTGTGTGTGTGTCGCTAATAGATGTCATGAAAATAATATATGTATGTGCGCTAGTTGTTTCGCTTCTTTTATGTATTTATTTATTTATTATCATATATATTTTTTTTTATTTCCTATTTTGCAGATCACCTCATGTGTTTTTCCATATGACAGTAAAAACAGAGAGAGACAGAAGAGAGAACTGTACGGTCATGTTTGTTTTTTCACTGTTCTTATCTCTCTATCTATCTCTTATTTTCTTACCATTGTTGAGCGTAGAGAGAGAGAGAGAGAGAGAGAGAGAGAGAGAGAGAGAGAGAGAGTTTTATTTAACTGCATATCTTTCCTCTCTCTCTCTCTCTCTCTCTCTCTCTCTCTCTGCGGGATGAATAAAAAGGATAAAAAAAGGAGAGAAGGAAATACTGAAGAGTGATCTCGGTGTGTGCCGCTCCGGGCTTGCCACAGGTTAATTACAGGTATTAGTATTCCACGCTGCCACTCTCCCGCCCCTCCTCATTATCTCCAACCTCCCTCCCTCCCTCCCTCCTTCACTCACTCACTCACTCACTCTATGATTTAACTTTACACAATGTTCAACTTATTTGCCATTACTTGGTTTTCACTTTACTGACAGAGAGACTGAGTGACTGGCTGACTGACTGACTGACATACTGACTGACTGACTGACTGACTATCTTTGCATCACTTACTCTCTCAATGATTCAACTTTGCTGTGGATTAAATTTGGTCATTACTCCCTTTTCCCTCTGACTGACTGACTGACTGACTGACTGATTGACTGATTGACTGATTGGCTGACTATCTTCACATCATTTACTCCCCCCAATGATTTAACTCTGATATGGATTAAACTTTATCATTACTCTGGCTGACTGACTTTACCCTTTACTGTGTTCATTTGAGAGACTGATGGTGATGTATTGTGTCGTGGTGTTGTACAGACAGACAGACAGACAGACGGCCAGGAGCAGCAGCAGCAGCAATACCATTATACACCAGTAGTAGGAGCGTCAGTAAAAGCAGCATTAACACCATCTGGTAAACACTCCTAACATGAGGTTATTGCCGCGTAAAAAAGACACATTGCCTGAGTTAGTACTTAGCACCTCCTACCAGCCAGACACGGCCACCATCACCACCACGAACAGCACCATCACCACCATCAACACCACCACGATGGAAACGAAACACTAAGCAGAATGAAAAATAACGTAAATAAATAGATAAA
Source organism: Portunus trituberculatus (assembly GCF_017591435.1). Lineage (NCBI taxonomy): Eukaryota > Metazoa > Arthropoda > Malacostraca > Decapoda > Portunidae > Portunus > Portunus trituberculatus. Next base: position 23,464,322 of record NC_059292.1, on the reverse strand, counting down.
TGAGTAATCAAATAGGTAAATAAAATGTATACACCATCACCACCATCAACATCACCACCACCACCACCACCACACCACTACGAAAAAAAAAAAAAACCGCTAAACAAAAACAAGAATAATAAAGAAATAAATAGATAAATAAAATAATGAAAGAGGCAAATAAAGCATAAACATCGATACCTCTAACTAATTTACGCGAAGAAGAACGACAAGAAGAAAGAAGAAGAAAGAAAACAATAGCAATAAATAAACAAAATGATAAAACATCAGCCAAAACTCAAACTAGATAACAAACCAAGTGAATGGAACACGACAAGAAGACAACAACACAACAACGACAAAGAATAAACACGAGAAAAAAGGGAAGCATTTATCTTTTTACAACACTTTTACTCTATGGCTAAACTAAGCAATCAATTTTTTTTTTCCTTCACTCCTCTCTTTTATTCATTTCCATTCCAGTCGGAGCCGGAATTCACTCCCACGCCTTCTGGGAAACTGCCAGAGACGTAAACAGATCTGGAAGTGGAGGTGGTGGGTGTGGTGGTAGTGGGTGGTGGTGGTGGTGGTGGTGATGGTGGTGTCTGTGGGCGTTTCATTAGCAAATTCTATGAGAGAGAGAGAGAGAGAGAGAGAGAGAGAGAGAGAGAGAGAGAGAGAGAGAGAGAGAGAGAGAGAGAGATGATAAAATTCCCAGTTTTGTAGAGACACGATTTTGAAAGATTCCAAAGATGTAATTTAGGATGAGGCGGCTTACAGAGAGAGAGAGAGAGAGAGAGAGAGAGAGAGAGAGAGAGCAGTGGATTATATTTTGTAGGTCTCCGAAGTGATCCTGACCCGGAAATAGGGCTGAACGAGGCCAGCAATGGGTTGATGGGACGTCAAAGGCACGAACGCGGCCCATTAAACCCTCAGATGCCCCTTCCTTCCCTCCCCCCCTTCCTTTCCTCCCCTTCCTTCCCCCTTCCTTCCCCTCTTGCCCTCTCCACATGTGTCTCGCTTTCTCCCATCCTTCTCCTCTTTTCCTCCTCTTCCTTTCCTCGTTTTTATCTTTATTTTCTCCTTCCCCCTTTCATCCATTCTCCTCCCCCTCTCTCTTCTTCTTCCTCTTCCTCTTCCCCTCTTTTTTTACCTTTTTTTTTTTTTTCCCTTCCTTTCCCTGTTCTTCAATCTTAATTTTTTTCTCTCACTTTTCTTTCCTCCTTCCTTTCCCTCTTCTTCTTTCCACATGTCTTTCTTTCTCTCTCCTCTATTCCTCCTCCTTCTTCTCCTCTTCCTCCCGTCGTCTTTACCTTTATTTGTTTTTCCTTTTCCTTCCTTCTCTTCCCTTTCTTTTTCTTTCACTTTTTCCTCAAAATCTTTAGTTTTTTGTTGTTCTTCTCACCTTTTTTATTTGTTCTTTCTTCACTTTCTCTTTCCTTCTCTTTTCATTTCTTTTCTATATTTTTAATCTTTCCCTGTTGTTGTTGTTGTTGTTGTTGTTGTTGTTGTTGTTGTTCTTGTTCTTGTTCTTCTTGTTCTCCTTCTTCTTTTTATTGTTTTTCTGTCTTCTCTTTCTATTATTATATTTCATCATATTTTTCCTCTCTTTTATGTCTTCTATTTTTTTTTTTTTCAATTCCTCTCCATCTCTCTGAAAATAAGGAGGAGAAGGAGGAGGAGAAGGAGGAAGAGGAGGAGGAGGAGGAAGAGGAGGAGAAAGAGATGAAAGTAAAAGAATATATGAGAAGGAAAATAAAGTCAGCGTGGAAACAATGACAAGCGCTCTGGAAGATGGAAGAGGAAGAAGGAAAGGAAGTGGAAAAGAAGAATAAAGGAAACACAGAGAAAGCGAGAAGAGAAAAAGAAGAAAAGTTGAGAAAGAGAGGAAGAGAAGTAGGAGAAAACAAAAGAGGACCGAAGAAAATGAGAGAGAGAGAGAGAGAGAGAGAGAGAGAGAGAGAGAGAGAGAGAGAGAGAGAGAGAGAGAGAGAGAGAGAGAGAGAGAGAGACATTAACACACCAAGTTAGAATAAAAAAAAAAAAGAATGAGGGAAGGAAGAGGAAAAAGAGCAGGAGGAAAGGAGAGACATACAACAAGAAGACAACATGAAGGAAGAAGAGAAAAAGGAGAAAAAGAAAAAGGAAAAGAAGCAAAAGAGGAAAATATAAATCTGAGAACTAATCGCCTTGAAAATCGGCCTTTAGAGGAGTAGATAAAGGACTTGAACGTATTGCTGAGAAGAAAACTTGTCTTAGGATAGTTCGGTAAGGAAGGAAGGGAAGTGTGAGTGCGTGGTGGTGACAGTGCTGGAAAGAGACAGACAGTGTGGTGACTTTCTTGCTTACATAGATCAACAATAAGGAATACTGTACAAATCAAATAAATCTCTCCCTTCTCCAAACGCGACGAAAACACAGGCAGGGTAAGGAGAAGGAAGAAAAAAAGAATTGATAATGATATAATGTGAGCTGTTAAAATTTTTCCTTCCACGTTTTTTTTCTCTCTTTATTGATGCAAAACGGACTAAAAGAGAGAGACAGCAAATGAAAGGAAAGGAAGGAAATAATGCGAAAGAAAATATTGGAAAATGTTTAAATATCTGTGTATTTCTTTTTATTTCTGATACAAAAACGATGGTAAGAGAGACAGGGAAAGAAAGGGAAATAATGGATAATAAGATAAGGGAAAAATGTTACAATCTCTCTACCGTCTTCTTTTCCAATAGAAATATGAGAAAAAAGAGACGGGAAGAAAGAAGAAATGGAAAGGATAAGGACATCTTTTTCAGTTGTTTATCTCTCCTCTTCTCTATCTACCAATCAGACAAGGAGAGGAAAGGAAGAAAAAGATGTAACAGAAAAAAAGGGAAGATGCTAAAATCTCTCACAATTTATTTTTTTCCTCTTCTGATCAAAATACACAGAAAAAGGAGACGGAAAGAAAAGAAACGAAAAGAAAATACTACAAACGTCTTTATCAATTGCTCATCTCGCCATTTCTCTATCGAACAATCAGACTCACACTTTGACGTCCTCATCTGTAAAACTTGTCTGATCTTAGTCTCAACTTTTCTAATGACCAGGCACGAATTACCTGATTATAAGTTTTTTTTTTTCATGTAAGACGGGAAAACATAAAGGCAACATAAGATACAAAAAAAAAGACCCACTTAGTTGCCAGTCCCCTTGTAGGTTTAAGAGTCGAAATGAAGGGATAAATGTCTTGAAACCTCCCTCTTAAATGAAGTCAAGTGGTAGGAGAAAGTTGGGAATACAGAAGCAGGCAGGGAGTTCCAGAGTGTCCCAGAGAAAGGGATGAATGATTGAGAGTACTGCTTAACTAACCTCTTCAGTACCGGGAAGCATTTTTGTCTCGAGCTTTTAGGCATGATTAGATGATTTTATTTACATTAGGAAGGGTCTATGGAAGCCACAAAATAAATGCACAGGATCTTCACAATTCTAATAAGTTCCTGAAGCTGTATAAAATTGCCAAATAATAAGCAGAATGAATATAAAAACACGTCATGGTACTGAAGGGGTCAACTCTTGCAGTCTGTTCCATTCATTTGCCACTATAGGAGAACTGGTAAACTCTGGAACTCCCTACCTGCTTCTGGATTCCCATCTCCCTGCG
>NC_059292.1:23423203-23450703 GCF_017591435.1 Portunus trituberculatus | reverse complement strand
CTCGATATCAAAAGTAAAAGTTGATTGAGGAATAAGATTAAAAAAAAAAGAGAAACGAAAAAATTACAGGTGCACTCGATATAAAAAAAAAGAAAGAAAAAAAAGAACAGAATTTAAAAAGGAATGAAAAAGAAAAAAATAAATAACAGCTACTCTCGACACCACTAAAAAAAAACACAGAAAAAAGACTAAAATAAAAGAAAAAAATAAAGAAAAAATAACATCTTGAACTAATACCCCCAAAAAAGGATAATAAATAAAATAGAAAATAAAAAAAATACAAACAAGGGAAAAGAATATAGATACAAAAAGAAGCAGCACTTAATAGGAAGGCGAGCAATTACAGGTACACAGATTGGCAGGTGATTCATACAAGTACTAATCTTTTTCTTTTATCAATGAACCCCCAGTGGAAGGCAGCAGCTTAACCTTTAGTGTGGCTCTCCGCAGCCTGGCACCGTGAAATGACCCTTCTGTGTGCCACGCTTCATGTCTCACACTTAGCATACTCTTCACCCGATGTTCTGAGAGAGAGAGAGAGAGAGAGAGAGAGAGAGAGAGAGAGGGAGAGGTATCATGTCTTTATTAATACAAACATTATTATACACTCTATGAACTGAGAATTTTAGAGAGAGAGAGAGAGAGAGAGAGAGAGAGAGAGAGAGAGAGAGAGAGAGAGAGAGGTATTATGTCTTTATTAATACCAACATTATTATACACTCTATGAACTGAGAATTTTAGAGAGAGAGAGAGAGAGAGAGAGAGAGAGAGAGAGAGAGAGAGAGAGAGAGAGAGAGAGATAATTGTTATGCCTTTAATAATACCAGAAATATTAGTATTATACATTAAATAATTTGAAGCTTTTTAGAGAGAGAGAGAGAGAGAGATATTATGCCTTTACTAATACCAGCAATATTAGAAACGATATTACTGATTCATTAATTAAGAGGAAGGTCATTGTAGTATTAATCGTGTGTAGTATTGCTAGTCTTGCTCTCTTGCTTATATTAGTACAAAATCAATGCGGGAAATATATCAGTTAAAAATTGCGTTAAGTGATGTAGTATATGTGGCTATTGTTGGTGTTAGTGGGTTAGTTTTAAGTTATAGTTGTACATCTCTTCAGTGGTATGCCGCATTTCCATATTCATTCTGGTTAATATTTGGTGATTTTATACAGCTTCAGAAACTCATGTGGAGGGTTAAAATAGTGAAGACTGTGGCCATTCATTTTCTGACCTCCATAGACTGTTCCTAATGTAAATAAAATCAAGTCACACCCAGAACTTATAGTAAAACAGTGTCCCAGTAGTGAAGGGGTTAAGTTAGGATAGGTTAAGTTGGGTTAGGAAAGTATCGTACACATACAAATGTATTGAAACATAAATTGATAGAAATAGAGATAGATAGATAGGTAGATACATAGATTGACAGGTAATAGTTGGTGGATGGAGTTAAATATTGTGATAATACATAGCTCTACATAAGGACACACACACACACACACACACACACACACACACACACACACACACACACACACACACACACACACACACACACACACACACACACACACACACACACACACACACACACACATTCACCTCACGTACGTAATTTCACTCTTCAACCTGACTCCTCACCGCCCCTTCATCACTCATAACACTCCTCCACCTCCTCCACCTCCTCCTCCTCCTCCTCCTCCTCCTCCTCCTCCTCCTCCTCCTCCTCCTCCTCCTCCTCTTTCTACCTACTACTATTGTTTTTTATCTTATCTACCTTATTTTGGAATTAATGGGGTTTGTGTTTTTATGAGAGAGAGAGAGAGAGAGAGAGAGAGAGAGAGAGAGAGAGAGAGAGAGAGAGAGAGAGATAATATGTTCTTTTAAGTACCTGATTATTTTTTTTTTCATGTAAATTTTTGCATCATTGTTTTCTTCCATTTTATTCTTACAGTGTAATGAATAAGTCTCTCTCTCTCTCTCTCTCTCTCTCTCTCTCTCTCTCTCTCTCTCTCTCTCTCTCTCTCTCTCTCTCTCTCTCTCTCTCTTCCATATTTTTCTCAAGACTGATTCCTTCCAATTTCTTTTTATTCCTCCATCTTCCCATCCTCCCATCCCTCCCTCCCCTATCTCCCTCTCATCTACCCTCCCTCCCATCTACCCTCCCTCCTTCCCTCCCTCTTCACGCGTATAAATCTGGCCGTGGCTCTACCTGTCCTGTTTTAGATTGATTTTGACATTACATTGAAATTTTTTAAACCTGATTGTATCGTCATTCTACTCCTCCTTTCCTCCTTAGTCTCTCTCTCTCTCTCTCTCTCTCTCTCTCTCTCTCTCTCTCTCTCTCTGTTCTGTTAAATTTAAAGAGAATATTTAACTAACTGACGGACATGGGTAGATGGGAGGCTGAAAAAGTGGGTAATGAGTATCTGGGGAGGGAAAAGGTTGTCTGTGGATCTGTGGGTCTGTGGGTCTGTGGGTGTGTGGGTGCGTGGATGGGAGAGGGAGAGTGAGGGGGGAGGGTAGCTAAGGAATCTGTCACCTGTATCCACGAGGGTACAAATGGCGTATCTCTTATCTGACTACCTTCCCCCTCCCCACTCTCTCTCTCTCTCTCTCTCTCTCTCTCTCTCTCTCTCTCTCTCTCTCTTTCCTATTGTTTCTATTCTGTTTTTACTATTTTTTTTGCTCTTCCTTTCTTTCTCTCCTGTTTTCCTTTCAAATACCACTCTTTTCTCCTCTTCCTCTTTCGTATTCCTCTTCTTCTCTATTTCTATTCTACTGTTACTCTCCCTTTTTTCTTCCCAGTATCTCTTTTTTTTCTGCACCATTCCTCTTTTATTTTTCCTGTCTTCCCTTCTCTCATATATTTTTCTTGTTATTCATTGCCTCTTCCTGTTTCTACCTTTCTCCTTCTGCATCTTTCCCCTTCTCTTCCTCCTCTTTCATTTCTCTTTTTCTATCTCTTTCTCAGTGTCTCCTGTACTTTCCACCTCTCTTCCTCCTGCTCCTCCTGAAACACCCATACCACACCACACCACACCACACCACACCACACCACCACCACACCACACCACATACAATTCCCTCTTTTCAACACCACCACTTCCCTTTCCTCCTCCTCCTCCTCCTCCTCCTCCTCCTCCCAACTCTCACATGAAACACCAGACAAAAGCTGATGTAACACTGACACACCCCAACACCAACCAGCCCCTCCCCACCCCCAGCTCTCCTATCACTCCCTCGCCCCCTCCCTGACTCACAGCCTCGTGTCACTTGTTGCTGAGGGAGGGACGTGTACTGGTTCACGCCCCCTGACACCCCCACTGACGCTTCCTGACGCTGCTTGACCCCATCTCTCGCTGCCTCTCTGCTTCCATGATCCCCGAACCACCTCCCCTTATCTGTCAGTGCCCCAGTGTGTCTGTCCTGCCCTCCCGTCCTTGCTTTTACGCCCATCTCAGCTGCTGACGGAGGCACAGACGGGGTTATCAGAAGCTGTATTTCGAAACTGATAATCGTACTTCTCTCTCTCTCTCTCTCTCTCTCTCTCTCTCTCTCTCTCTCTCTCTCTCTGGTATCGTTGTTTCTAAGGTCGTGTCAGTTTTTGGAGCGCGTAAGAGAGAGAGAGAGAGAGAGAGAGAGAGAGAGAGAGAGAGAGAGAGAGAGAGAGAGAGAGAGAGACGAACGTACATACAGACAGACAAACAGACATTTGTTCATATTTTCCGGAGAAACAAAATATGGTAAAGGAAAGTAAAATTGAGGCATGAACATGAGAAAATAAAGAAAAATAAAGGAAAGCCATTTATTCGCCAGTGTAATCTCATATAGAGACGATTAGATGGGAAAGCAGACAGAGAAACGGAGAGACGGACATATCAGGAACAAAGAACCCAAACTACGTATTATTCAGACACATACACACACAAAAAAAAAAAAAATAAATAAATAAATAAAACAGAAAGTGAAGAGAAAATGGAATGGAAAAAAAACAATAAATTAGAAAGAGATGAAAGGAAAGACATGAGAAAATAAGAGAAGAAAGAAAACACTCAAGAAGAAGAGAAACGAAGGCAGAGTGACACACACACACACACACACACACACACACACACACACACACACACACACACACACACACACACACACACACACACACACACACACACGGATTATTAGTCAAATGGTGTATGTATGTATGTATGTATGTATGTATGTATGCATGAACCTCAACACTTGAGTAACTACGAAAGTAAGTAAATGAGTCACACATCAGTGGTGGTGGTGGTGGTGGTGGTGGTGGTGGATCTTGTAATACAGTGAGAGGTGGACTAAATAGACACTTTCGTAAGACTCTCTCTCTCTCTCTCTCTCTCTCTCTCTCTCTCTCTCTCTCTCTCTCTCTCTGATCTTTACCCTTCCACCTTTACTTTCCCTTTCTCTTCTTTTTTTTCCTTCTTCTTTTACCTTTCCTCTTCATTTTTACTCTCATTAATTCTCACAGTCTCTCCTTTCTTCCTTTCATCCTCCCCTCTTGCTTCCTTCCTATCCACCACGTCTTTTATTCTATTCTCTAATATTTACTCTACTCTTCACTATAAACTGCATGTATTTTAGTAGTAGTAGTAGTAGTAGTAGTAGTAGTAGTAGTAGTGTGGTGGTGGTGGTGGTGGTGGTGGTGGTGGTGATAATGGTACGTATTGCCATGCCAACTTCTTATCTTCTTTGCTTAGCCTCCTCCTCCTCCTCCCCGTCCTCCTCCTCCTCCTCCTCCTCCTCCTCCTCCTCCTCCTCCTCCTCCTCCTCCTCCTCCTCCTCCTCCTCCTCTTCTTCTTCCTGCCAGCTGCCGGAACAAAGCACCATGGGTCAGCTCACACTCTTATCACCTCCACGTCACCCTCCACTTTGTACTCCCAAGCATTAGTCACCCGAGACACGTGGACACAGCCTCCTCCTCCTCCTCCTCCTCCTCCTCCTCCTCCTCCTTCTAGCAATACTTATGCTGTTTGCTTGTTTGTTAGTCTAGTAATTTGCAAATAGACATGTAAGGATTTTAATGTTTGTTGGTGTTTGGTTAGCTTAAGTTAGGTTAAGTAATTCTTCCTCCTCCTCCTCCTCCTCCTCCTCCTCCTCCTCCTCCTCCTCCTCCTCCTCCTCCACTTAACTTGCTTATTTTAACTGATATCCAAGTTATAAAGTTGGTTTTATGTTACACACACACACACACACACACACACACACACACACACACACACACACACACACACACACACACACCATATCACAATAACAACAACAAGCAAGCTAAGAACAATATTTACCGGCACAGTCACCAGAATATATCGTCGCATCTTGTTCCGCCACTCCTTGCGTCACACGAATATCCCACGACTCGCTGCTGCCCCATCCCTCCTTTCCTTGTCACTGCGTCTCTTCCCCCTGCCGCCATCTGCTGTCGCTGCGGGGACGGGTTGCAATGTATGGATGTATCAGAGCTTGAAGGAACGTCAGGTGTTGTGATGGTGAGTAATAGGGGAGTGGTGAAGAGGAAGAGAGGATGAAGAGGAGAAGGAGGAAGGGAATAGAAACAGGTGGAAGGAGAAGATAGGGTTAAGGAAGTAGTTGTGGGTAGAAGGTAGAGAAAGTTAAGGAGGTGCGGAATGATATAGAAAAAGAAATAGAAGTAAAAGAAGATGAAGATGAAGAAGAAGAAGAAGAGTTGGGAAGGTACTTTGTGTAGAAGGAGGAGGAGGAAGAAGAGGAGGAGGAGGAGGAGGAGGAGGAGGAGAAAGAAGAAAAGGAAGAAGATAAAGAAAAGGAGGAGATGGAGGACTAGGAGAAACTGTGAGCATCATAACTTCTCTTCATCAAACTGGACCTATTCTCTCTCTCTCTCTCTCTCTCTCTCTCTCTCTCTCTCTCTCTCTCTCTCTCTCTCTCTCTCTCGTATTTTCCCCTTAAAGTTTGCTAAAAGTCTCGATATAAGCAAGAAGAGAAGGCTTTAGAGTCTACTAATTGGGGGATCAGATAGTCTTAAATTGCTGGGAAAGAGGCGATGTAGTGTTCGATGGCAAGTTTAAAGGATTTGATGTCTTACGTTGTTCTGATCCTTTGTTTTTTTGTTTTTTTTCGTGGGTTTGTATAGATTTTGTTTAGATTTATGGATGTGTGGTGCAGTATATGATTTCTGTGTGCAGGTTTGGAGATAATTGTTTAAATGTATGGTTTGTTTGTGTGCAAGTTCTATTTGTGATTCTGAAGATTTGGTTTGATATGAGGTTTTTATATTTGTGGGTTTGTTAATGGGTTTTTTTTCTATGTATGGTTAACCTCAGTAGCATGACACTTCTACATACTCATTCTGCTTAGTATTTGGTGATCTTATACAGCTTCAGAAACATATGTGGTGTATTAAAACAGTGAAGACTCTGGCCATTAATCTTCTGACCTTCATAGACCCTTCCTAATGTCAATAAAATCGTTTGATCATACCTGAAATTCATGGTAAAAATGCGTCCCAGTACTGTGTTTTATTTACTTATCTTTAATAATAGTGATTAATCGTTCTCGTTACTCACTATGATTAACCCCTGCAGTACCGTGACACGTTTTTTCATATTCAATCTGCTTAGTATTTGGTGATTTTATACAGCTTCGGAAACATATGGGAGGATAAAAGATAGTGAAGACTGGCCATTAATCTTCTGACCTACATAGACCCTTCCTAATGTAAATAAAATCGTGTAATCATAGCCAAAATTCAAGGTAAAATAGTGAACACTGGCCATTAATCTTGTGACCTCCATAAACCCTTTCTAATGTCAATAAAATGGTCTAATTATACCCAAAACTCATAGTAAAATAGTGAAGACTGTGGCCATTGATCTTCTGACCTCCATAGACCCTTCCTAATGTCATTTAAATGGTCTAATCGTGCACAAAACTCAAGGTAAAAATGTGTCCCAGTACTGAAGGGATTATTACTGATTATTACTGTTTATTACTTAACTCCTCGTCTTTCTCCTTTACTTTCTTTTCACATTACCTGTATTGTTCAAATGTTCTGTTATTCACATCAATTTATTTTATTGTATTATATGTCGTTGTTGTTTGTGGTACTTATTTTTGCGATCTTGGAGGAAAATCTGGTGTTATTTTTCTATGGTTTCTGAATAGTTGTCTGTGTGTGTGTGTGTGTGTGTGTGTGTGTGTGTGTGTGTGTGTGTGTGTGTGTGTGTGTGTGTGTTCTTGTTATAATTGTTTTCCATGTAATTCTTCCACGCTGTTATTTTTGTATCCTTCCTTTTGCCTCTGTCGTCTGCTTGTTCTTGTTCTTGTTCTTGTTCTTGTTCTTGTTCTTGTTGGTTTCTTCATCATCATTATCATCAGCATCATCATTTTCTTCTTCTTCTTCTTCTTCTTCTTCTTCTTCTTCTTCTTCTACCACATCTGGCGGGATGGGCTCCAAGGCTCAGTGCTTCTACTCAAGACTTCTTCAGAAAAGAAGCACCAGCCAAGGAGCCATGTCGTCGCATGGATGAGGTGCCGTCTTTCATTCTCCCTCCTCAGATCAGCCCTCCTGTGTCTCAGGGGGACAAGGCATTCCACTCCCATACCTGCAGATTTAAGTGGCCTTGACTGCGAGGCTACAGTGGTGGAGAGTGGCATAAGAGTAGATAGAGTAGAGGTAGAGTGAATTTATAGCTAACAACTAATGTTTATATTATAGAGTAATAGATATGGTTGGATGCCACAATCATTAGCGAGAGTTGGGGCTAATGACCTCCAAGTAGTGGAGCCCCTAATTGACGCATCAATAAACATGGGGTGGAGGTATTCTGTAGTAGTAGTAGTAGTAGTAGTAGTAGTAGTAGTAGTAGTAGTAGTAGTAGTAGTGTCGTCATTGTCATCATCATTATCATCGTTATTTTTATCATCATCGTCATTGTTATTATTATGATTATTATTATTATTATTATCATTATTATTATTATCATTATTATTATTATCATTATTATTATTACTATTATTATCATCATCATCATCATCATCATTTATTATTGTTCCTTTCCTCTTACTTCTATTATTATCTTCCTCCTCCTCGTCCTCCTCCGTTATCTCTCAGCGTTCCATTTCAGCAAAAATCGTTGCCTTAAGTGACCTCCACCATTAGCCAAGTTCAAAGTCTTGTAGCATCAATAATTCACTTCCCTTCCCCCCCTCCTCTCTCTCTCTCTCTCTCTCTCTCTCTCTCTCTCTCTCTCTCTCTCTCTCTCTCTCTCTGACCTAACCTAACCTTACCTTACCTTACCTTACCTTACCTAATCTAGTCTTACATAAATTAACCAGATCTTGCCCTGCCTCACCTCACCTATACCATTTTTTTTTTTACCTTGACCCTTTCCTCTTCACCTGTTCATATTTCATTCAGATCCAGGTAAGATTCAGACCAGATCTCCTCGTTGCCTCTTGAAGTGTCTCCTGTATTCATTACGACGAGTTTATTCATACATACTTGCATACACTCTTTCATTCCCTCACTCCTTCTTTCTATCTCCGGGCGTCTTCTTATAATAAACTGCTGCTTCATTGACTTCTAAGAGCTTTGAAGGAGGAGGAGGAGGAGGAGGAGAAGGAAGAAGAGGATTAGGGATAAGAAGAAGAAGAAAAATATATAATGAATGATGATGAAGAATGTGAAAATTCAGGATAAAGGAGAATGAAGGATAAAAGGAGAAGAAGGTGAGAAAAGTGGAAAAAGAAAGGAATGAAGGAAGGAAAGACGGTAAAGAAGATGAAGGATGAAGAGGAAAATAAGGATGTGAGACGATGAAGAAAAGGAGACAGAGAGAGAGAGAGAGAGAGAGAGAGAGAGAGAGAGAGAGAGTATCACCATCGATAACACGACCGAATGGAAAGTAAACATTAATTTTAAAAGACGAGACGAGACGGGAGGAAAAATGGGTTAATGCGTAGAGAGATCCCCTCCTCCTCCTACTCCTCCTCCTCCTCCTCTATTCAAGGGTTAATGGCGCTGTAGCTGGTGGCGGCGCGTACGAAAAAGGCGCAGCACGAAAGTGGATTGAAAAAAAAAAAGTGAATGAAAAGGAATAAAAAAGGTGAGAAGTGTGGAGATTCAGTGGAAGGTTTAGCAGGAGAGAGAGGAATGAAGGAGGGAGAGGAATGAAAGAGGGAGAGAAAGGGAGGGAGACACAGGAGAGAGAGAGAGGAAGAAAAAATACTTAATCATTTATGGACAAAAAGATAAAACACCATATATCGATGACTGAGTGTGTTGGTAAAGGTTGTGGTTTTTGTTGTTGTTGTTGTTGTTGCTGTTGGTAATGGTGGTGGTGGTGGTGGTGGTGGTGGTGGTGGTGGCTGTTTTTGTTTTTAAAGCTGATTATTTGTTTGTTTTTTTACCTATTTAACATTAAGAAATTATTCATAGTAAGTTTGTTAGTGGTGTGTGTGTGTGTGTGTGTGTGTGTGTGTGCGTGATAAAAGAAACACACACACACACACACACACACACACACACACACACACACACACACACACACACACACACACATATCCCACTAACAAACTTACTATGAATAATTTCTTAATGTTAAATAGGTAAAAAACAAACAAACAAACAGCTTTCAAAAACAAAAACACCACCATCATCACCACCACCACCACCACCACCACCACCATTACCAACAGCAACAACAACAACAACAACAACAACAACAACAGCAGCCAGGTAGCTCAGTGGTTAGAGCGCTGGCTTCACAAGCCAGAGGACCGGGGTTCGATTCCCCGGCCGGGTGGAGATATTTGGGTGTGTCTCCTTTGACGTGTAGCCCCTGTTCACCTAGCAGTGAGTAGGTACGGGATGTAAATCAAGGAGTGGTGACCTTGTTGTCCCGGTGTGTGGTGTGTGCCTGGTCTCAGGCCAAAGATCCGAAGATCGGAAATAATGAGCTCTGAGCTCGTTCCGTAGGGTAACGTCTGGCTGTCTCGTCAGAGACTGCAGCAGATCAAACAGTGAAACACACACACACACACACACACACACACACACACACATACACACATGGAGGAGAGAGAGAGAGAGAGAGAGAGAGAGAGAGAGAGAGAGAGAGAGAAAGACAACACAAAAGAAGTGACAGACAGACAGACACACATACAGATACACTTCAGGGAGGAAGAGGAGGAGGAGGAGGAGGGGTAGAGTAGGGGAGGAAGGAGGAGGATCGGGTTGCCTTTCACTTACTTTCCTCCGTCACTCACAGGCCAAAAATCCCTCCTTTCTCCATCCCTCCCTCTATCCCCTCTACCCCTCTCTCTCTCTCTCTCTCTCTCTCTCTCTCTCTCTCTCTCTCTCTCTCTCTCTCTCTCTCTCTCTCTCTCTCTCTCCCTCCCTCCCTCCCTCCCTCCTCCTTTCCTCCTTCTCTTCTTTCCTCCCTCCTTCTCTCCCTTCTCATGTTTCTTTCATTGTTCCTTTTGCTGCTGTTTCATCTGGGCGAGGAGGAGGAGGAGGAGGAGGAGGAGAAGGAAGAAGAAGAAGATTGAAGGAACTGGAGGAAGAGGAAAATATTTTTACTTTTACAGAGATAGTCTCTCTCTCTCTCTCTCTCTCTCTCTCTCTCTCTCTCTCTCTTGATAAATGAATTTCATATACAATAACTTGATAGAACAAGAGAAAGAACAACAAAAGTGATATATATTTCCACTACTACTACTACTACTACTACTACTACTACTACTACTACTACTACTATACTTATATTACTACTTCTACTACTACCACCACTATCACCATCCCCACTACTACCAAAAACACCGTCAAACGAAAAAAAATAATTAGGTTATTGTCATCGAGACAGATAAAAGAAAAAGTAAATAAAATCATTTAATATTTCTTTAAGGGAACAATGAGATGATGTCTAGTATTACATATCCCTGCACACACACACACACACACACACACACACACACACACACACACACACACACACACACACACACACACACACACACACACACACACACACACACACACACACACACACACACACGTATTTGCTTTTACTACCCTTTGCTTTAAACCACTACCACCACCATCACCATGCCAACCACCACCACCACCACCACCACCATCACCGCTACTATACCACACATTTCCCTGATAATAACTAGTCTCAAACCCTCACAGAGATAATTTTTGCAGTTCCCATGTGTGTTTTCTCAACTGATGATGCAGAATCCTTGTTAAACTTTTACCTACAATCATGAAAACTGTTGCATACCTCACTAACCTCACGAACATTCCCTGGAGTCTGAACAGAAGTGGCGGAGATAAGAAGCAGAAGCGTTTAAGACAGTGCGGGAATGTGGTGCTCTCTGTCCCTCTCTTCCTCCCTCTTTTCTCTCCGTTTCTGTTGGTCTAAGTGCTTAAGTTCGTCGGTCGCTAATCCCCAGCCGCCAGCCTGACACCTCTCGTCTCAGGCCGCCACTCCGTCAGTCCCTCGGAGTCTCGCCTTTCACCCACAAAGGACGACGCTACAGAGAGACATTCCCGAGGGACACTGTCTGGGGGCGAGGGAGGGAGGAATGGTGCGAGAGGTAAATGGGCTGGAGAGAGTAGGGTAGGGTGTGAGAGGGAGAGGTGAGGGAGGGACGGGATGGGACAGTATTGGATGAAACATGTTTTGATGTATGTATAATTTAGTGTTTTGGTTCGGAAAGGGAGGAAAAAATGGGGTCTAGTAAGAGAGAGAGAGAGAGAGAGAGAGAGCAGGGTGGAAGGGGAATTGGCTGATAAAAAGGTAGCGAGAAATGAGGATAAAGAGAAGTAAGGAAAGTTTATGAGGATTAAACAAAGCAAAAATAAAACAAAAAAGGAAAAGAAAAAGGAAAAATAAATGAAAAGCAAAAGTAAAACAGATGGTAAAGAGGGAAGAGTAAAAGATCAGAGAGAGAGAGAGAGAGAGAGAGAGAGAGAGAGAGAATAGGGAAGGGCGTGGGATGAAGAGGGCGTGAGTGATGAGGGAAGAAAGGCGGAAGATGAGAGGCGGTTCGGCGGCGACCTTCTGATAATGATGTTTTGACCAGTCTCGGAAATTACTCGGAAAAAAAAAGAAGTGAAAGGAAAAAAAAAACAGAGTAAGGATTTGAAGTGAGACGAAAAGCAATTACTTACAAATAAGGGTGGGAAATTAAATGTTAAATCTCGGTAAATCTCTTCGCTTTTTAGCACTGAATGGAAGTTTGTGAAGGTGTAATAGTAGAAGGTGAGATAGAATGCTGGAAGAAGCTGCCATCGTTCCTACACGTGGGAGTTCCTGTATATATTTATAGCTTGCCGACTTATTTCCGTTACTTTTTTTTTTCACCTATCACCTCCATGCATATTTTTTTTTTTTTAATGTCTGAAATAAAAAAATAAGAAGAGAAAGAGAGAAAAAAAAAGGATCAAAACAACTACAAAAAGAAGAAAATAAAGAGGAAAAAAAAGAAAGTGCAGACGACTTTACAACGACGCAGAAGAAAGAAAAAAAGATGAAGAAAAAAAAAGAAAAGAAAAGAAAAGATAACAAGAACCAACAACACACACACACACACACACACACACACACACACACACACACACACACACACACACACACACACACACACACACACACACACCATCCAACCATCCATCCTCCCAAGCACACCCCGACTTATCCATTCCTAAGACCCAGAGGCGGACGAGACAACACGAAACGACGCGAAACGACACGAAACAAGGCAAGGCAAGGCAAGGCAAGGCAAGGCAAGGCAAGGCAAGAAGCAAAGCAAGGCAAGGCAAGATAAAGCGAACCGAGACAAGGCAAGGCAAGGCAAGGCAAGGCAAGGCAAGGCGAGGCGAGTCAAAACTAGGTGAGGTAAGGCAAGGCGAGGCGAGGCGAGGCGAAGCGAGGCGAGGCGAGGCAGGCCAACTCTTGCAGGAACATCTGGCTATTAATTCACGTCTGAGAGGAACCCCACGCCTTATGACACCCAGCTGGCCTTCCCGATGGCCCGCCGCGGTGGGAGTGTGGCTGATAGCGGAGACGAGACGAGCGAGTGAGGGTGAAATAGGAAGGTGGAAGTGGTGAAGGTGACTGTGGCTGTAGGAAGGAAGGTATAAAGGTAGCAGTAATAGTAGTAGTAGTAGTAGTAGTAGTAGTAGGTGAAATGAGAGCGATATATTTAGGAGAGAAAAAAGAGTAAAGCTATATTTTAAAAGAAGGAAGAAAAGTGAGAGTAAAGAGAAAATATGAGAATAGATCAATGAAAATGAATATATAGAAGAAATAAAAAGAGACTAAGTGAGATTAAACAGAAAAGAGAGAGAGAGAGAGAGAGAGAGAGAGAGAGAGAGAGAGAGAGAGAGAGAGAGAGAGAGAGAGAGAGGATGAAGAGCAGAGGAGAGGAGAGAGAGAGAAGCAGGAAATGTAGATAGTGAGAGATAGAAAGACGAAGAAAGAAGAGAGAAGAATGAAAGGAAAGGATAGATAGACAGATAATTAAAGAAGGAAGGATAACATTGGACCTGAAGGAGTGAAGGATAAAGGAAAAGGAGGGAAGAAAGGAAAAGAAGAGAAGGAGAAGTACGAGGTAAAGAATAAAGGAAGAAGGAAAAGAGGATGAAAATAAGAAAAAAATATATAAGATTTCAGAGAGAGAGAGAGAGAGAGAGAGAGAGAGTAATACAAGGAACAGTTTAGAGGAAATGGTGATGGTGGTGATGGTGCTGATGATGAGATAAGGATGTGATAAGGATGCGATGGCGGTAGTAGTGGTGGTAGTAGTGGTGGTGGTAGTGGTGTGGTTGTGGTGGTGGTGGTTGTGGTGATGATGATGGTTGCGCTAATGATGGTGATGGTGGTGGAGTTAATGGAGATAATCTTGTGGAAAAATATGGAAGAGAGAGAGAGAGAGAGAGAGAGAGAGAGAGAGAGAGAGAGAGAGAGAGAGAGAGCAAATGTAATAATCAGAAAGAAAATAAAGAAGGAAAAAAAATCAAACCTGTAAAAAAAAGAGGAAAAGAAGAGTACAAAACTTAATCAAGAGAAAAGTTACAGGAAAAAAATAAAGAGAAAAGGATGCCCATTAAATCCAAGACAAGAGAGAGAGAGAGAGAGAGAGAGAGAGAGAGAGAGAGAGAGAGAGAGAAAGAACATTTTTTTCAGATCCTTTTTATTTCGTTATCACTTCAAAATTACAAAGTTAGATCGTCCATTAAAGAGTTATGGTACAATTTCTTATTTTTCTCTCTCTCTCTCTCTCTCTCTCTCTCTCTCTCTCTCTCTCTCTCTCTCTCTCTCTTCAAAGTTCCACGAAAGTATTGAGTTACGGTGATTTTGTTCGCTATAAGTGACGTCAAAGTGCGTAAGCAACACACACACACACACACACACACACACACACACACACACACACACACACACACACACACACACACATTCAAACTGATCGTGAAATACCACATCTCTCTCTCTCTCTCTCTCTCTCTCTCTCTCTCTCTCTCTCTCTCTCTCTCTCTCTCTCTCTATACGTATGTAGATTTTATTTTATTGTGTGTGTGTGTGTGTGTGTGTGTGTGTTCGTGCGTGGTAATGTGTTTGTGTATTCGTGATGGCGTAGGGGCGTGTGCTATCTCGACTTGCGTATGTGTGTGTGTGTGTGTGTGTGTGTGTGTGTGTGTGTGTGTGTGTGTGTGTGTGTGTGTGTGTGTTAACTTAATTTATGATTCCTAATGTGTGAAAGGGAAGATCTTTTAAGTCTCTCTCTCTCTCTCTCTCTCTCTCTCTCTCTCTCTCTCTCTCTCTCTCTCTCAAATATTTCATCTGGTCCGGGAGTTTTCCGTAGAGATAGTTTCAGAATACTTTGCTTCAAGGGGGGACTAAACTCTTCTGTGCCTTGCTGTGTCTGTGTTAGGCGCCTTCATTCAGTGAGGGAGATGTTAGTGTGTGGTACCGCTGCTGCTGCTGATGATGATGCTGATGATGATGATGGCTTTTTGCTGCTGTTATTGTTAGTGATGGTGGTGGTGGTGATGGTGGTGGTGGTGATGGTGTTGGTGGTGGTGATGGTGGTGGTGGTGATGGTAGTGGTGATGGTGGTGATTCTTTTTATTTGCTCCTTTTCCTGCTTTTCTTTCTTTCATTTTTTTCTTGTTCGTGTTCTTGTTCTTGTTCTTGTTCTTGGTTTGTTCTTCTCGTCGTCGTCGTCGTTGTTGTTGTTGTTCTCATTCTCTTTCTCCTCTTCCTTTTCGTCCTCCTCCTCCTCCTCCTCCTCCTCCTCCTCCGTTGCTCTTGTCCTCCAACTAATATCACCACCTCCACCACCACCACCACCACATACTCTTGTCACAGCAGGTGTTGGCAATGCTCCCTAAGAAGAAGAAGAAGAAGAAGAAGAAGAAGAAGAAGACAGATAGATAGATAGATAGATAGATAGATAGAGAGAGAGAGAGAGAGAGAGAGAGAGAGAGAGAGAGAGAGAGAGAGAGAGAGAGAGAGAGTAGCAGGAGCAGAATATTTCTTTGGTCACATTGTCAACATCTGGTGTAGGAAAGATTAGAGTTGGGTTGGTGTTACTTTATAGGACAACTTTTGAGACACCCTTTACTATTACTACTACTACTACTACTACTACTACTACTACTACTACTACTACTACTACTACTACTACTACTACTACTACTACTACTACTACTACTACTACTACTACTACTACTACTACTACTACCACTACTACTACTACTATTACTACTACTACTACTACTACTACTACTACATGTTGGTGGTGAGATGGATTCATATTTACCTGTGTTTTTTCTACCCTCAGGTATGCAAAACTCATTTGTGGTGAATCATGGCCAGTCCTGCAGAGTAAGTAGTAGTAGTAGTAGTAGTAGTAGTAGTAGTAGTAGTAGTAGAAGAAGTAGTAGTAGTAGTGGTAGTAGTGATGGTGCTGTTGGTTGTGGTGGTGGTGGTGGTGGTGGTGGCGGTGATGATGATAGTGGTGACGAAGACCATAATAGTAGTAACAGTAGCAGTATTAGTAGTAGAAGTAATTGTTGTGGTTTTGGTTCATGTAGTGTACTATGTGTGTGTTTTTTTGTGTTTCTGGTGTTTTTGCTGTTGCTATTGTTATCTTCCATTACTCAACATTCTCTTAAAAAAATAATTGATAATAATAATAATAATAATAGATAATAATAATAATAATAATAATAATAATAATAATAATAAAGAAAATATTTGCTGTTTTCTCTTGTCTTCCTGTTTCAAGTCCTCAGGGTCAGTTAGGGTCGCCAGGTCACGGGGACACGCCCTGAAACTAGAGGGACACAAGGGCAGGAAGTGTTGGTGGTGTTGAGGAGTGTTGGGGAGTGTTGAGGAGTGTTGGAGAGTGTAGAGGAGTGTTGAGGAGTGTTGGGGAATGTTGGGGAGTGTTGAGGAGTGTTGGGGAGTGTTGAGGAGTATTGGGGAGTGTTGGGGAGTGTTGAGGAGTGTTGGAGAGTGTTGAGGAGTGTTGAAGAGTGTTGAGGAGTGTTGGGGAGTGTTGAGGAGTGTTGGAGAGTGTTAGGGAGTGTTGAGGAGTGTTGAGTGTTGGGGAGTGTTGAGGAGTGTTGGAGAGTGTTGAGGAGTGTTGAAGAGTGTTGAGGAGTGTTGGGGAGTGTTGAGGAGTGTTGAGGAGTGTTAGGGAGTGTTGAGGAGTGTTGAGGAGTGTTGGGGAGTGTTGAGGAGTGTTGGAGAGTGTTGAGGAGTGTTGAAGAGTGTTGAGGAGTGTTGGGGAGTGTTGAGGAGTGTTAGAGAGTGTTAGGGAGTGTTGAGGAGTGTTGAGGAGTGTTGGGGAGTGTTGAGGAGTGTTGGGGAGTGTTGAGAGTGTTGAGGAGTGTTGGGGAGTGTGTGTCAGGCTGGAAGGGTGTTCTGGCTTGTGAAAATATCTGTTCTTGTTTCTTTCAATTTTCCTTTTGTGTATTTACAGTTATATGAAAATTCTATAATGAAAGGGAAGGAAAAGATAGTGAATAGTGAAAGAAAAATTGTATACATAGATTTTTCTTATGATTTATATATATATATATATATTTTTACTTCTATTCTTGTATTTTCCATTTTTTTTTAAGTTTTCAATGATAACGAAAGAAAATGAAAAAGTGATAGTGAAAAGAAAAATTATTGTGTATGTGAATTTTCTTACAGTCATCTTCTTTTCTTTTTGTTTTTATGTGTATTAAGTTGTTGTTGTTGTTGTTGTTGTTGTTGTTGTTGTTGTTGTTGTTTGTTTTTAACCTTGCTTCTCCTCGTCTCTATGTCTTTCTTCGTCTCTCCCAGCCTCTCCCCTTCCTCTCCCAGCCTCACCCAGCCTCGCCCTGTTTCATTATTGCCTGCATTCTCCTTCATCTCCTCCTCCTCCTCCTCCTCCTCCTCCTCCTTCTCCTATTTTTCACTTCCTTTGTGGAGTTGCTCGTTGTCTTCCACATTCTTCTTTTGTACATTCCCTTCCTTCCTTCCTTCCTTCCTTCCTTCCTTCCTTCCTTCCTTCCTTCCCTCCTCATCCGCGTAACTTTTTCTCTCATGTTTCTCACTAAACTGTTTTTCTTTCCTATTTTTTTTCCTTTCTCTCAGTGCATGAATCTCTCTCTCTCTCTCTCTCTCTCTCTCTCTCTCTCTCTCTCTCTCTCTCTCTCTCTCTCTCTCTCTCTCTCTCTCTCTCTCTCTCTCTCTCTCTCTCTCTCTCCTCCCTCCTCCTCCTCCTCCTCCTCCTCCTTCCTTTATTGTTTCCATTCCATCTTTTATTTCTTCCCTCGTCCTCCTCTTATCCTCTCTCTTTTTTTCCTCCTCCTCTTCTTCCTCCTCCTCCTTCGTCGCCTTCTGCAGGAGGTTCAGTGGAGCCCTCGCTGTGTTTTCTGAAAGGAGTCAACTTCGTCTACGTTATGGCGTCGATTTGTCCAACTTGAGAAGTCTTGGGGCGGCGAGCGTTGAAGAGAGGCACGGTGATGGAGGAGGCAGTGGTGGTGGTGGTGGTGGTGAAGGGGCAGCCAGGATGAGGAAGGTAAAATGCTAGAGGAAGAGAAGGAAGGAGAAAGAGAAAGAGAAGGGAAGGGAAGGAGAAAAAGATGGAGGAAGAAGAGGAAGAGGTAGAACTGGTATGGTGGTTGTAAAGGAAGAGGCAAGACGAGGAAGAGGAGGAGGAGAAGGAGAAAGAGGAAGAGAACGGAAGGGAAAGGAAGAGGAGAGAAGGGAAGGACAAAAAATGAAGGAAGAGGAAGAGGAAGAACTGGAATGGTGGTGGTAAAGGAAGAGGCAAGACGAGGAAGGTAAAATGTTACAGGAGGAAGAGGAGGAGACGAAGGAGAAAGAGGAAGAGAAGGAAAGAGAAAGGAAGAATGAAAAAGAAAAAGACGGAGAAAGAAGAGGAGGAGGAAGAATGGAAAAAGGAATGGAAAAGTGAGGAAGATGAAAAAAAAATAATTGGAAGGGGAAAGAGGACGAGAAGGAAAGAAAAGGGAAGGAAAAAATATAGAACGAAGAGGAAGAGGAAAAAAATGATAAGAGGATAGGAAAATGGGGAAAATATAAGAAAAGGAGGAGGAGGAGGAGGAGGTGGTGGAAGATGCGGAGGAGGGAGGGAGGAGAAGGAGAAGTGGAGGAAATAAAAGTAGGATAACAGAAGGAGGAATACTAGTGGGGAGGAAAAAAAATAACAGGCGTTTTTTATCCATATAGCAAGAGGAAAGAAAAACGTGAAGGTGATTGGAGGAGGAGGAGAAGGAGGAAGAGAAGAAGGAGGAGAAGGAGGAGGAGAAGAAGGAGGAAGAAGAGAAAATAGAAAGAAGATGAGAGGAGTATGAGGAGAGAAGGGATAAAAGGTTGTATGAAAACAGTGACGAGGAGGAGGAGGAGGAGGAGGAGGAGGAGGAGGAGTAGAGAAAGGATAGATGAATGAGAGGCACAAAAAAAAAGGAAATGATAAAAGAAGTTGGAGAGAGAGAGAGAGAGAGAGAGAGAGAGAGAGAGAGAGAAGAGAAAGAAAAATTATGCAAAAATACTGAAAAAGTAGGAAGAAGAGAGTGAGGAAGAGAAAAAAAAAAGTAAGGAAAATAATGAAGAAGGAAAAAGAGAAGGAAGAGGAAAGAAGAAATGGGAAAAATAGAAAAAAATGTGAAAAGAAGAAAGAAATTACGGAAAAGAGGAGAAGTAAAGGAAAGAGAGAGAGAGAGAGAGAGAGAGAGAGAGAGAGAGAGAGAGAGAGAGAGAGAGAGAGAGAGAGAGGCGGAGAAGGAAAAATGAGAGCAAGAAGAGAAAAGTTTGTGAGAAATTAGATAAATCTGGAGTCAGGAGGAAGGTGAGACAGAGAGAGAGAGAGAGAGAGAGAGAGAGAGAGAGAGAGAGAGAGAGAGGGAGAGGGAAAAAATATCACAACATATATAAAAGAAATGGCGAGAGGAAGGAAGAGGAAGGAAAGGAGCAGGTGATGGAGGAAAGGAGAAGATGAGGAGAGGAAGGAAGGAAGAGATGTAGGAGTAGGAGGAGGAGGAGGAGGAGGAGGAGGAGGAGGAGGAGGAGGAGAAAGAGGAAGAGGAAGGATGAAACTTAAAGACTAAATGAAGAAGAAATATTTTAGAGACTGACACGTTGGAGGCGGAGGAAGAGGAAGAAGAAGAAGAAGAAGAAGAAGAAAAAAGAGGATTATAGGAAGAGGGGCTGGATGAGTAAAGAGGAAGAATGAAAATGTAGAAGAGAAGAAGGAAGAAGCAATAAGGAAGGAGTATAACAAGGAAGAACAAGAAGAGGGAAATAGAAGAGAAGAAAAAGGTTAATGACATCAAGAATTGGGAGCAAAGATTGGGAAGAAGAAGAAGAAGAAGAAGAAGAAGAAGAAGAAGAAGAAGAAGAAGAAGAAAAAAATGAAGTCAAGCATCTCCATCTCTCTCTCTCTCTCTCTCTCTCTCTCTCTCTCTCTCTCTCTCTCTCTCTCTCTCTCTCTCTCTCTCTCTCTCTCTCTCTCTCTCTCTCTCTCTCTCTCTCTCTCTTACTTCTCTCTCTCTTTTCTTCTCCTTTCCTATCTACTCTAATTTTATCTTTTCTTCATCTTCTCTTCTTTCCTTTTTCTTTCTCTCCTCTTCTCCTCTCTAGCTCCTTCTTTACTTGTTTACTCCTCTTTTCTTCCTTGTTTTCCTTTTTCCTTACATTTCTCTCCATTTCTCTATTTCTTCATCCTCACCTTCTTTACAGCCCTTTTTCCTCTCTCTTTTTATACACAATCATTAATTTTCCTCTACTTCTTCTCTCTACCTCCATGTTTCCTCCCCATTCCCTTAATCTCTCCCTTCCTATCTCCTCGTTCCTCTTACTCCATATCCCTCTCACTTACCTGCCTCCTCCTCCTTCTCCTCCTCCTCCTCCTCTCCTTCTTCGTTCACTCTCTCCCTCTCTCTCCCATTTCCTCCCCTTCCCTTGCTATTCCAACTTATTAAGGAAAAATACACAGGAAAACTCCAGGCTGGCGTCCTTTCCCCTCCTCTTTCCTTCCCCCAAAAGGGTTCGCTGGAAGTTTGTGTATTAAGTATGTTTATGAGGAAGAGACGCCCGAAGAATGTTGCCGCTGCTGCTACAGTCTTTCTCTGGCAGGGGAGTGGCGCTGACTTATGTGTGTGTGTGTGTGTGTGTGTGTGTGTGTGTGTGTGTGGAGGAAGGGTAGGAAGGTGTGTGAGTTGGTATGTTTGGGGGATGTTAGGGACGGGGTGGGAGAAGTAATAATGTATGGGTGTGTGGGTGGGTGCGTGGGATACTGAGAGAGAGAGAGAGAGAGAGAGAGAGAGAGAGAGAGAGAGAGAGAGAGAGAGAGAGAGAGAGAGAGAGAGAGGAACAGACTAGATTGACAGATAGACAGTTAAATAGATAGATAGACAGAGAGAGAGAGAGAGAGAGAGAGAGAGAGAGAGAGAGAGAGAGAGAGAGAGAGAGAGAGAGAGAGACTAGATTGACAGACAGTTAAACAGATAGATAGACAGACTAGAAGACATAGATAAAAAAAGACATATACTGACAGAAAGAGGGATTAACAGACAGATGAAGGGACAGATGAACACTGAACAGCCATACTGACAGACAGACAGACAGAACCATAGACAGGCACACTCATAGAAAATGGACAAAGAAACAGAGAAAAAGGGAAAAGAAAAGAAGATTAATTAGAAAAAATATATATCATAAACAGCTGTGGTAAAAAAAAAAAAGAAAAGAAAAAATAAGAATGAAATAGAAATAGAAAAATAATATAAGAT
Source organism: Portunus trituberculatus (assembly GCF_017591435.1). NCBI lineage: Eukaryota > Metazoa > Arthropoda > Malacostraca > Decapoda > Portunidae > Portunus > Portunus trituberculatus. The sequence goes on along the minus strand of NC_059292.1, from coordinate 23,429,373 downwards.
CTCTAAAAAAAAAAAATGTAATAGAGAAAAAAACAAAAACGAAAAGAAAAGATAATTAGACGAAACGTAAAGATACAAAAGACTGAATGAATGAAACAATAAGGAACCGAAAACAAAACACAACACAGACAACGAAAAAAAAAAGAAAATGTGCAGAGAAAAGATAAAAAGAGGAAAGAAAAAAAAACAACAGCAAAAAAAAAGACACAAACATCAAAAGGCACAACAAAATAAATGAACGAACAAGCGAACAAACAAACAAACGAACAAAAAAAGAAAGAATGAGGCCTAAAACAGAGAGAGAGAGAGAGAGAGAGAGAGAGAGAGAGAGAGAGAGAGAGAGAGAGTTGATCCAGTGTAAATGAGAACTAGGAAATATGGGATGAAGAGAGAGAGAGAGAGAGAGAGAGAGAGAGAGAGAGAGAGAGAGAGAGAGAGAGAGAGAGAGAGAGAGAGAGAGAAGAGAGTTAAGCGTAATAAATGAAGGGTTTGGAGTTATTAAGGCAAGAGAGAGAGAGAGAGAGAGAGAGAGAGAGAGAGAGAGAGATGCTTGATAAATGGGAGAGTTAAAAGGAGACAGAGGAGCGAGGGAGAGGAAGTAAGGGGAAGGTTTATATATAGAGGAGGGAGAGGCGAGGTAGAGTGAGTGAGAGAGAGGCCAGACAGGAGGCTTAATGAGGCACCCGACACCTGTGCTTGTGTTAATTGAGGAGACGAGTGTTCTCTCTCACCTGTAATGTAGCTCGTAATTAAATCAAGCCAGGTGTTGTGTAGGAGAGAGAGAGAGAGAGAGAGAGAGAGAGAGAGAGAACGGGAGGGATAAAGAGGAAGATGCAGCCAGGCAAAAAAGATGACAAATGGGAAAGGAAAAAACAAAGAAAACAGAGAGAGAGAGAGAGAGAGAGAGAGAGAGAGAGAGAGAGAGAGAGAGAGAGAGAGAGAGAGAGAGAGAGAGAAGGAGGATAAAGATTAAGATACAGCCAGGGAGAAAGAAAAGTAAAAAAGCAAACCAAAAGACAAATGGAAAAGGGAAAAAATAAAGAAGAGAGAGAGAGAGAGAGAGAGAGAGAGAGAGAGAGAGAGAAAAATATATACGAGTAAACAGGGAGAAATACAATAAGCGTTATAAACAGAAAGACAGAAAAAAAAAAGACAGACAGACAAGCAAACAGACGGACGTATACATACAAACATACATATATATACAGACAAACACACAGACAGACAGACAGACAGGTAAAAAATCAAACAAACACGTATTTAGACACGAGTACGAAAAAACACGCAAGGAACGAAAACAATTAGACAAAAAAAAATACTAATACAGACATACAGACAGACACACAGACAGACACAGAAAGACATACATGCATACAGACAGATATAGATACATACATACATACATACAGACAGACAGACAGGCAGACAGTAAGGTATGTAAGTTAAATGAAAAACACGAAAAAATGAAGAAAATCAGACAAGAATGATAAAAGTATGTGAAGACAAGAATTTTTGCAACTTTTTTCTTAGACGCAGCAAGAAAAAAATGTGAGAGAGAGAGAGAGAGAGAGAGAGAGAGAGAGAGAGAGAGAGAGAGAGAGAGAGAGAGAGAGAAGGCTACTATTTGCCAAGAGTTTGAAAAAGGTTACTTATGAACTTAGTTGGAAGAAGTAAGAGGAAGACGAGGAGGAAAAGTAAGAAGCGGAGGAGGAGAAAGAAGAAGAAAGCAGGAGGAACAAGAAGAAGAAGAAGAAGAAGAAGAGAGATGTAGAGCTTCCATAAGTAGATACGAGACAGAGAGGGAGCAGGGCGGGTAGATGATAAAAGATACTAGAAAAGGAGGAGGAGGAGGAGGAGGAGGAGGAGGAGGAGGAGGAGCGTGACTGTCAGTGATAGAAAGACAATATAATGTTATGGATGAACATACTTATGAGGAACAATGAAGGAGGCGAAGGAAAGAGGAACCGTGAGATGAGTTTTTGAAGCCGGAGGGATAAAGAGAGAGAGAGAGAGAGAGAGAGAGAGAGAGAGAGAGAGAGAGAGAGAGAGAGGAGCTTGGCGTATATGGGAGATAAAGAAGATGAGGGAGATAGAGTGGATAATAAAAGGAGAATATTTTTAAAGAGAAGAGTTTAAGAGGAGGGAGAAAATTTTGGTATTTGTTGTGGAGGAGGAGGAGGAGGAGGAAGAGGTGGGGGAGGAGGAGGAGGAGATGACTGTGGTGATAAAAAAGGAAGAGGATTGGAGATTTAAAGGAGATCAAGTGGAGATGAGTGAAGTAAGATAAGAGATGAAAGGAAGCGTGATTGATGAGGTATTTTTGTTGTTGTTGTTGTTCTTCTTCTTCTTCTTCTCTTCTTCTTCTTCTTCTTCTTCTTCTTGTTCTTGTTCTTGTTCTTGTTCTTGTTGTTGTTGTTGTTGTTGTTGTTGTTCTTCTTCTTCTTCTTCTTCTTCTTCTTCTTCTTCTTCTTTTGCTTTTTGCTTTTCTTATCATTTTACTTCTTCTCGTCTCCTCCTCCTCCTCTTCCTCCTCCTCCTCTTCCTTCTCCTCCTCCTCCTCCTCCTCCTCCATATATTTCATTATCCTTTCATCTATACACGACAAACTAACTTGTGTGTGTGTGTGTGTGTGTGTGTGTGTGTGTGTGTGTGTGTGTGTGTGTGTGTGTGTGTATTGGATCAAACTTAACTCAGGCGAAAGGAAACACATTAATTTATATGTAAACAGATTACGACCGTACCCAAAGTTACACACACACACACACACACACACACACACACACACACACACACACACACACACACACACACACACACACACACACACTCACTTTTGGGGTCGTTTCGTCGCCTTGGCCTTGGGTACGATTAAGAGAGAGAGAGAGAGAGAGAGAGAGAGAGAGACATATGCCGTGGTAATAAAGAAAATAAACCACTACTACTACTACTACTACTACTACTACTACTACTACTACTACTACTACTACTACTACTACTACTACTACTACTACTACTGCTACTACTACTACAGCAACAAAAACTAATACAACAACAACAACAACAACAACTACAACTACTGTTATTACTACTACTACTACTACTACTATTACTACTACTACTACTACTACTACTACTACTACTACTACAACTACAACAACAACAGCAACTACTACTACTACTACTACTACTACTACTACTACTACTACTACTACTACTACTACCACCACCACCACCACAGCAGGCCAAGGGAAGCCACAACCTGCCCCTCTCACCTGCTTCCTGCCATCAAGGTCTCCCCAATTAAGAATTCCGGGGCCTGACCTGCACTAAGGGGCCTGTGACCTTGACTGTGCCTGCTCATTATCTCTCTCTCTCTCTCTCTCTCTCTCTCTCTCTCTCTCTCTCTCTCTCTCTCTCTCTCTCTCTCTCTCTCTCTCAATTTCCTGTTGGTTTCCCATTTTCTTTCGTAGAATTCGATTTAATTATTTCATCAACTCTTCTTTTGTATAACTTCCTCACCGTTTTTATTTCCTCTAATTTTAGGATTTTCCAGGTAGAATTTTCCTATTTCCTTCGTTATTTTGTATGTATCTTTATTATTTGCAGTGTTTATTGCAGGTAATGACGCGTTTCTGGCTTTCCATGTATTGTTATCATGCCATATTATGAATTTACCTTCCTTTATTCTACTGTGTAATTTTATCTTCGTCATCCTTTTGTATCTAATTCACAGGGAAAATATGCATGGAACTACTATTACAAAGAGAGAGAGAGAGAGAGAGAGAGAGAGAGAGAGAGAGAGAGAGACACAGACATTTAGAGTTTACAGGTATGAGAAAAAAAAAAAAGAAAAGGAACACCAGATTAATAAGAAATGATCCTTACATAGACAGACAAAATGGAGGAAACAGACAGCAACAGTAATTAAACGGGCATTACTTATACCAATAGACAGACAGACACACAGACAGACAGACAGAAGGATGCATTTTACCTTATACGAACATACAGACAAACAGACAAGTAAAGAGTAAACACAGAAGACAAATTTTACCCTCAGAAAAAACTAGGTACACAAAACAAACATACATACATACATACATACAGACAGACAGACAGACAGACAGAAAGACAAGTGAATCATAAATACAGAAGACAAATTTTACCTTCACAAAAACCAGGTAGACAAAAACAAACATACATACAGACAGACAGACAGACAGACGGACAGGTGGCTACATGGAAAAACATACAGGTACAGGTAGGGCTGGAGTTAATTAGCCAGGAAGGGACACGTGCATCAGACACCTGTAGAAGATGTTACTGGGTCGCTGCGCTTAATTAGATGGAGGCGACGTACCTGTGCCCGCTTAATTACACCTGCGATTCCACTCAGGCGAGTCGTTCGTGTGGCGCTCACCTGTGTTTGCTGTGAGGGGCCGGGTAGGGGGTGGGGAGGGGGAAGGTGGTGGGAGGGTAGGTGGGTGTGGTTGTGAGTTGGGTATGGGTGGCTGTGTGTGTTGTGGGGTGTGTGGGTGTGTTTTCTCTCTCTCTCTCTCTCTCTCTCTCTCTCTCTCTCTCTCTCTCTCTCTCTCTCTGGCCTTTAAATTAATTCTGGAAGTTTGGTGTTAATCAAGTTTGCTCCCTCGTTAGTCGCTCCAAGCCTGCCCGCATCTGCCAGTGATTCTTTGCAGCGCCGATCTGTAGACACCATCTTCCTCGCTTCTTCCTTTTCCTCCTCCTCCTCCTCCTCCTCCTCCTCCTCCTCCTCCTCCTCTTCCTCCTCCTCCTCCTCCTCCTCCTCCTCCTCCTCCTCCTCCTCATTGTTTTATTTTTTTTTTTTTTTGGTCTTTTTTTCTTGTTTCATTCTTCTTAGTTTTCTCTAGGTAGTTAGATAATATCATCATTTTTTTCTTTTTTCTTCCATTTCTTCATTCATTACTCTTTTTATGTACGTTTTGAGTTTGTTTCCTCTCTCTCTCTCTCTCTCTCTCTCTCTCTCTCTCTCTCTCTCTCTCTCTCTCTCTCTCTCTCTCTCTCTCTCTCTCTCTCTCTCTCTCTCTCTCTCTCTCCTTTTCACTATTGTTATTAACCTCTTCAATAATGAGACGTATTTTTACCTTGATTTTGGGTATAAGATTATGTTATTTGTATTAGGAAGGATCTGTAGAGGCCAGAAGATTAATGGCCACAGTCTTTACTATTCGTATCCCAACATATGTTTCTGAAGCTGTATAAAATCGCCAAATAGTAACCAGAATGAATATGAAAACACCTCCTGGTACTGAAGAGACTGATGGTGCTGCTACATGCGAATCTAACCACTTCAGTACTGGGACACATTTCCACCTTGAGATTTGTGTACGATTAGACCATTTTATTGCATCAGGTTAAAGGTCTATGGACATCAGAAGATTAATGGCCACAGTCTTCGCTATTTTAACCCCCACATGAGTTTCTGGAGCTGTATAAAATCACTAAATAGTCACCAGAAGGAATATAGAAACGCGCCATGTTACTGAAGGGGTTAAAGAATATAAAATAAGCTGCAAGAAGTCAGTAACCCTAAAGAGGTGTTACTAGTGATACGTGTCCTGTTGCTGTTGTTCATGGTAGTGGTGGTGGTGGTGGTGGTGGTGGTGGTGATGGTGGTGGTGTCATTGTTGTTGTTCTTGTCCAGCTGTTTTTGTTAATGTGATGAGTGGTACACGTGGTGGTGATGTTTTTGTTGATCTTGTTGGTGATAGTGGTGGTGGTGGTGGTGGTGGTGGTGGTGGTGGTTGTTGTTAATGGTGTGATGGTTGTAGTGGTGATGATGTCATTGGGAATTTTGTTATTTATGGTGATATTATTGTGTTGTTAGTGGTTGATGTTGTGATGTTATTGTTGCTTTTTGGTGTGGTGATGTTATTATTGTTTTAACCCTTCAGCACCATGACGCGTTTCCATATTCCTTCCGCTAACTATTTGGTGACTTTATACAGCTTCAGAAACGTATGTGGGGATTGAAACAGGGAAGACTATGGCCATTAATCATCTGACATCCATATATCCTTCCTGATATCAATAAATCTTCTAATCGTACACAAATCTGAAGGTAAAATCGTGCCCCAGTAGTGAAGGGGTTAATAATAATGATGGTGGTGGTGGTGGTGCTTATTGTTCTTCAT
>NC_059292.1:23410703-23420703 GCF_017591435.1 Portunus trituberculatus | reverse complement strand
CATCTACCTAAATTTCTATCTGTCTATCTGTCTATCTATTCATCTTTCTATCCTTCAGTCAGTTTACCTCTCCATCTTTCTCCCTCCGCCAGTAGGACCTTTGGCTTAGCGTGGCGGCGTCCTCAGGGTCACAGCGACGGAACAATATAGGTGAAGGCAGGAAATAATGGGAGGAAGGGAAGGACAGGGAAGCTATAATGCGTATATATTCTTTTTATTCGCTCTCTTTTTTTTTTCCTATCTTTAATTAACTTGCTCACAATCACCAAGGTCTTTTGCTGTCCTCTCTCTCTCTCTCTCTCTCTCTCTCTCTCTCTCTCTCTCTCTCTCTCTCTCTCTCTCTCTCTCTCTCTCTCTCTCTCTCTCTCTCTCTCTCTCTCTCTCTCTGACTTTCTTTATATTTGTGTGAACGAGAGAGAGAGAGAGAGAGAGAGAGAGAGAGAGAGAGAGAGAGAGAGCAAAGACAGAAGTTTTCTTTACAAGTTGTTCTATTTTTCGTGGATGAGTTACATAAAGTGAGGAGGAGGAGGAGGAGGAGGAGGAGGAGGAGGAGGAGGAGGAGGAGGATCAACAACGACAACAACTAGTACAACAACAACAACAACAACATCAATAAAAAAAACTCAGAATAATTTAGACTCCCCATAAAACATGAAGATAAAACATTTGAATATCCTTTTTTGATTTATTCTCTTCTATTTCTACTTTATTGTCAATTATATCAAACTCTCATTCACTCGTGTCCTTCTCTTCCTGTTCCCTCTTTTTTTTTTTTTTTTTTTTTTTTTACATTCTTTTTAGGGAATAATTACACTGGTTAACTGTTAATACTCATCCTTGTCTATTTTGTTTTGTCTTGATTAATTACTCTCATCTTTATTGTTTCTATTTTGTTTGTCTTTGCTCTTCCTTCCTATCCTAATATTTTTCTTCAGTGTCTTCTTTATTTTCTTCTTATTCATCATTTATTTTCTATCATCTTTAGTGCATTCTTTATTTTCTTCATATTCATCATTTTTGTTTGTTTTACTGGCATCCATATTGGCATTTTTTTTTTTCATCTTTCCTCTTCAGTTCCATCCTCTGTTTTCCTTTTTTTTTTTTTTTCATTGCCTTTATTTCTCTCTTTTGTGTTTTATCTTCACTAACTTCCTGCCGTCTCTTCTTTTCTTCTTTCCTCACCATCATCTCCTGTCTCTTCCTTCATCTTCCTTTCATTTCCTTGTCTTTTCATACATTTTTTCTTTCTTTTCCTTCTCTTTCTTTCCCTTCCTTTTTTTTCCTTTCATCTTCTTTCTTTCATCTTTTTTCCTTCATTTTCTTTCCTTCATCTCCTTTTCATTTCCTTGTCTTTTCATACATTTTTTCTTTCTTTTCCTTCTCTTTCTTTCCCTTCCTTTTTTTCCTCCTTTCTTGCGCTCTTAATCTTTCTTTTTCTATCACCCGCCCCTTTCTTCACCTTTCTACTTTTTTTTTCTTTCTCTCCATCCTTCCTAATTTTGTTCCAGTTCATCACAACTTAGCCACACCCTCCCTCCACAATCTCTCTCTCTCTCTCTCTCTCTCTCTCTCTCTCTCTCTCTCTCTCTCTCTCTCTCTCTCTCTCTCTCTCTCTCATAATCACGTGGAGTCCCTTGAACATAATGAGTTTGTTTGTTTGTTTGTTTACCTTGAAAAGAGATGAAAGTATAGCAGGAGAGCAAAGCGGTTCGGCCTTCCTCCTCCTCCTCCTCCTCCTCCTCCTCCTCCTCCTCCTCCTCCTCCTCCTACTCCTCCTCCTCCTCCTCCTCGTCTATATCTCCAAACCTGTCCTCTATGATGGAAAGCCGTGAGGGAGTACGTTAAGTAGAAGGAATGGGAGGAAAAGGAGGAGGAGAAGGAGGAGGAGGAGGAAGAGGAGGAGGAGGAGGAGGAGGAGGACAAGAAGGAAAAAGAAGTAAAATGAGAGACTAGCTTCACAATATCTGTAATAATAGTAGTAATAGTGGTGGTAGTAGCAGTAGTAGTAGCAGTAGTAGTAATGGTGGTAGTGGTAATAGTAGTAGTAGTAGTAGTAGTAGTAGTAGTAGTAGTAGTAGTAGTAATGATAATAATAATGATAATAATAATGATAATAACAATAATGATAATGATGATAATGATGATAGTGATAATAACAATAATAACAATAACAATAACAATGATGACAATGAGCGTGGGAAAAGTCGTACAGTATATCATTAAATCTCATTGTTGAAGAGGAGGAGGAGGAGGAGGAGGAGGAAGAAGAAGAAGAAGAAGAAGAAGAGGTGGAGGAGGAGGAGGAGGAGGAGGAGGAGGAGGAGGAGGAGGAGGAGGAGGAGGAGGTCCCGTCAGTCCATCCTTACGAAGTTTCCTATTTTCCTTGAAGGGGAAACTCAAGAAACATGAGCCGGATACTTTAATTAACGGGTGTTTTGTGTCCCGGCCAAGAGAGAGAGAGAGAGAGAGAGAGAGAGAGAGAGTATTCGCGTGGGTGGGTGTGTTGTGAGAAAGTGAAAGTGGCGGAGATTGCGTGAATGCGTAGTTTTTGTTATTCATTGTTACGTGTGTGTGTGTGTGTGTGTGTGTGTGTGTGTGTGTGTGTGTGTGTGTGTGTGTGTGTGTGTGGGAGAGACAAAGAAAGAGAGATGCTGGTTAGGTAATTGTCTGGTGTAATGCTCATGGAATAGATAACAGGGAATGATGGGATAGAGAGAGAGAAAGAGAGAGAGAGAGAGAGAGAGAGAGAGAGAGAGAGAGAGAGAGAGAGAGAGAGAAGAGAGACTAGAGAGCTGTATTATTTAAGTAGGGTGATATATAGAGCAATACTTACTTACACACTCAATAGATGGCGTCCCTTGACCTGGTGGTGGTTCTGTTGTCACCAACCTTCATTTCTTTCCCTCTGTGACTTCAGCCTTTTCAATGGGAAGCTTCAAGGTGACATGGTGGTGATGGTGGTGGTGGTGGTGGTCGTGGACGTGGTGGTGCTGTCACTAACTCACATTCCTCTGCTTCTGTTTGTGACTTGTGTCTTTTCAATCTGAAGTTTCATGGCAGATTTCAATGTAATTTTATTTTTTTAATTATTCTCTTTTGAGATTGGTCTTTTTTTTTTTATAAATATATCCAGGTTTGTTAGGTAAGGTTAGATTAAGGTGGGGATTAAGGTGGGTTTGTTTGAGTCACTCTTCTACTTATACTTATTATTTTATTTTCTGTCCAGAGATTTTTAGGTCACAATGTTTGCGCTGGTACGTGAAATGTGTGTGTTGCTGTGATTATTGTCTCTCTCAACGCTGCATCGATTGTGTTAAATTGTACTTGCTATTAAAAAATTTGATAAAGATAAGAATGAGCCTCAGTTATGATGTTTTAAATAACTCAATAGTTACTTAGCCATTACAATTACACCTTGATTGTTTGTTCGTTTATCTATTTACTTAATAACGAGGAGCTATGAATAAGGACAACCAAACTGGAAAGAAAAGGTTGAGACAGTTAAAAATTCCAATGTAATGTAAATGCAAATGCCTGTAGTAGTATGTGTCTTATCAGAGGGGATTGCCCGTCACGTCCGTCCGTCTACTTCTCCTGAACTCCTCAGAACTCCCTCTTGTTTGTCACGTCCGTCCCTCTAGCTGGTGAAGGCTCCTCTGTACTCCCTGTGTGAACCCGCCACTCTTAGACGCCCCGTGGAATGCACTCAGACAAGATGGAAATTTGTGTCTCGATCTCCCACTCAGCAAACAGTGGGCGTCTGTTCCCGGCGAAGATTTGACGCTTCATTTAGACACGCAAATCAAAGCACTTGTATTTTCAGGGTGTTTATGCTCGCCAAGAAAAATACGTGAGTTTATCTTAGATTGCTTACACACACTACGCACGCTTGCAGATAATGAATGAGAGGAGAATGAGGCGTGTTAAGTTAGATATTAATTGGATGATGTTATATTTGACCGTATTGCTAGAGACGAGGGAGGGAAAAAAGATTATTATAACGTACAGGCATAAATAATATTCTTTATTAATTTTTCTGACGTGATGGATGCTTGTTCATTATTCATTTGATAGGGATGTGTTTTAGTGCATTAGGAAAGTAGAGGATGGAAAAAAAAACTAGTTGCTGTGTTGTCATTGGTTCATAACGTAACTCAGATTCTCTCTCTCTCTCTCTCTCTCTCTCTCTCTCTCTCTCTCTCTCTCTCTCTCTCTCTCTCTCTCTCTCTCTCTCTCTCTCTCTCCCCCTAGTGCAATACATGACGTTGTTTTGACGCTGTGCAAACAACTTTATTACGGAGTCTATTCCTGTCATCTACTGCCACTATCGATCCATTTAAATTTGAAGCAAGCTGACAGTAGAAAACCAATATTACAAGTGAAAATAACAACTACATTACATCCATATTAATCCTGTGTGTGTGTGTGTGTGTGTGTGTGTGTGTGTGTGTGTGTGTGTGTGTGTGTGTGTGTGTGTGTGTGTGTGTGTGTGTGCAAGGCTACAGCAACGCGCACTTCCCTCTCTCTCTTCCACGCCCCTAGTTACACACACACACACACACACACACACACACGTATAGCAGTACAGTAATGTATCGCCGTGCTATCGTGCATCAAAGTTTATTATCGTACGTACATCAAAGGCCATAACATTGAACTAAATTGTCGATGTTCATCCACGCTTTAATATAATGAAGCAAACAATGTGTCAGTGTGGCGTGGCGTGGCGTGGCGTGGCGTGGCGTGGCGTGGCGGGGCGTGGGTGATGTGGTATGATATGGTATGGTGTGGTGTGGTGTGGTGTGGTGTGACAGGGTGTAGTATGTGGATTTACAGTATAGCATGGTGTGGTATGGGTATAGTTCGAGTGGTTATAGATAGATAGATATATAATTTATAAACCACAAAACCTGTTGAGTCCTTAAGATGAATAATATGATAAAGTCCAAATATATGTGTGAATTATATTAGATCAACTATTTGTGTGTGCATGACGAAAAAGAATCAATTAGAAATAAAAAAATAGGGGCATTTAACTCCTTTTTCGAATAGAACACGGACACAAAAATCAAAGTTCAAAACAAATACATAGATCTCAGTTCAAACTACCATAAATTTAAAACAGAAACATGAATTGCAAGCCAGAAAAAGAGTCAAATGTAGGTGAAATGGTGAGCGAGTATACTGAAGATGGTGTGATGTGGTGTGTGATGTGGCGTAGGTGTGATGTGGTATTAGGGGGTGGTATATGTGGAAATGAATGAGTGGGGGATGTGATGCATGCTTAGGTGTGGTGTGTGTGTCAGCAGTGAGGTGGTGAAGGCCCCGCATACTGCCATAAAGTGACTGATTGACTGATTGGTATTGGCGCCTCGGTAGCAGTCAGATGTCGCAAGTGTGTGTGTGTGTGTGTGTGTGTGTGTGTGTGTGTGTGTGTGTGTGTGTGTGTGTGTGTGTGTTTCTCTTACCTGTATAACGCTAACTTTTCTGCACTAGTTCTGGTGTTTGGTACTCTCCTTGCACTTCACCTGTGTATGTTATTTCCGTCCTAATGTGTTAATCTTTGTGCATTGATCTTATTCTTCATCTCTCTGTGTTGTGGCTATGATTTTTTTCCAGCATGGTTTCGTATTTATTGGTATCGTTTCATATTTTAGTTTTCTGTTATAGTGTTCTTTTACAAAATTAATTGTTCTGTATAAAAACACACCACCCTGCTCCCACCCATCATCCCCATGCATGTATATTTTCAACCTTTGAAACTACCTCATGACTCGTGTCCACCCAAGCAATTCGCATCACTAATAGCATTGATAGTTAAGGACAAACTTGTTGCTAGTGTTGTGATGGCGGGTCAGCAGCACACAGCACACAGCACAACAGGGTCGCGGTCTGAGCGTCGCCGTAGTATCCCAGGGTCCCCGGGGGCGGTGAGCGATGGGTGGTGTGATAACACGCAGTGTCTTGTTACTAATGAGCGGCACTCTTGTGTGGCGCCCACCACCCAGGGGCTGACGGTCTGACTGCAGACTGGCTAACTGGCTTTCTCTTGTCTTTCAGGAGGACGTGAGGGCGTGGCGGTGATGGGCGGGGAGTCGAGGGCGTGAGGGCAACATGACGACGATGACAGACCCCCGTCGGACATCTCGGATGGGGCTCCTGGACCCCCCCGGAGGCGGTCCCCACTCCCTGGACGCCGCCCTACTACTTCGCAACTACCCGCCCACGCCCACGCCCGCACCCCAGCGTCACTCGGGCGGGTTTGATAATGTCGGGTTTGACCTTGAGAGTCTGAGCGACGCGCGGCCGGGAAGTCGCCGTCCGCTGGTCAGCGTGCACCTGCGCACGCTGCCACCAGAGGAACATGTGTTGTCCTCACTCTCCAGGCAACCCAAGTCCCTGCCGCCCACTCCCGTGCTGCACGCCCACGCCCGCCGCATCAGCCTGCAGCAGGAGGATAAGGTGGTGCCATGGGGGACGCACGTAGGCGGTGTGCGAGTGATCCAGGTGCCCCACGAGGTGAAGCAGCGCCCCTGTGACGACCACATCAACGAGGACGAGCCGTGCCCGCCGTCGCCTGCACCTGAGGAGGAGGGCGGTGAGAGAGAGAGAGAGCAGGAGGGAGAGCAGCGGAGCGGGGCCGTGAACTTGGAGTCTAACAGAGTTGGGGATGGTGCCTCGCCCTGCGGCACGCCACAGAAAACGAATTCCGCACAGAAAACGGAGCCTGGGTGGGAGATGTGCGGCAGCGCGGCTGCTGGGGGAGACAGTGTGCGAGAAACCATGGTGGAGGCAGGGGGAGCCACGCGGCCCTCCGCTGCCGGTAGTGTGTCCGTGGCGTCCCCGTCGAGGATGCCAGCCAGTGCCCGAGTGTCGCGAGTGCCTCTGCTGAGCAATGTCGCCGCCAGCAGCAGTGTGTCCAGTGTTGTGCTGTGCGGGACGCCCACCACCACGGCGGCGCCGACCGTCAGTGCACTAACCAAAGTGTCCAGTGTCAGGATTGTACCCACACCCACGCCCACACCCACGCCCAGCATCTGCAGCAGCAACACGCCCACACACCATGCCAGATCCGCCTGCCCTGCCCCCAGACCAGCTCCGAGGCCGCCCAGACCTGCTGGCCAGGAGCCACAGGGGGTTGCCAACCCCCAAGTGGCAGCCCCGACACTACCGCAGCAGCCCCCACAGGTTCATGTTCCGCCGCAGCCCGCAGTGCTCCCGCCCCAAGGATCTTTACTGCCTCCGCCACAGCAGCAGCTTCCGCCGCAGCATCCCCAGGCAGGCCAACACCTGCAGCAACTGCACCATCACAACCAGCAGCTGCAGGAGGCGCGGCGCGGGGAGCGAGAGCGTCGCAGAGAGCGTCGGCGGGAGCGTCGGGAACGCCGTGCCCAGCGTGCCGGAGGCCCGGGCGGACAGCCCTCGCAGACGGACGTCGGGGAGAGCATCCAGCCGCCCGCTGCGGCCCACGACGCCCACCTGCCCGACCTGCTTCACTCCCACGTGCCTCCCCCCTACTCCACCCTGCCCAGTGGAGGACGCCCGCTGGGGGGACTTCTGGGGCCTCCACCGCCCCCGGGACCAGCTGGCCCGCCTCCCCCACCACCAATGCCATTGCACATACCCCCTCCACCACCACCTGGCCCACCCCCTCCAGGGTTCCCTGCCCCAGCCCCCGTGCCCGGCTCGCCCCTCCGCCTGCCCCACGACAGCCCCTGGCCTTTCTTCGGCTCCAGAAGGTAAGTACCTGTAACTGTGATTTGCAATCAAGCGCTGCTGTGACGCACCTGTGGTCCCTCAGCTCAGAGCTGTGTGTGTGTGTGTGTGTGTGTGTGTAAGGCGGCGCTGAGAGGCGAGCGTGGCCGGTCATTGTTGAGGGTGGACGCTGGTCTGTGCCGGGCAGCAGCAGCAGCAGCCTGGGGCTAAACCTCCAAAAGTGGCGGCGATGGACTGCCCTCCACTGTTGTTGCTGCTGCTGCCACCTCCTGCCCCGCGCTCCCTTCCTCCCCAGAAAACTATTCTGTATAGCTTTGCTCCGCACGGGAAGACGTGCTCCTCCCTCACACTGTCGTGATACCAGCATGCCCACCGGGGAGCCCCTTGCGGTGGGGTTGCCGCTGTGCTGGCTGCCGCAGCAAACTTTTCCCTAAGCGATCACAATCTGCCGTCACGCGGCCAACGCTCCTGCCGCGTCCGCTTGTCAAGTTCACCTCTACCTACTTTTCCTTCCCGAACACCTCTTTCCCTCCACTCGCCAGGCGCGCTGCTCTCCTGCTCCACACACACACACACACACACACACACACACACACACACACACACACACACACACGTCCGCCCCGCTCACCCGCTGCTCTGCACGCCTCACACACCTCACAGCAAGACAGACACACTGATGCACTCACTCGCACTCTTGTCTTCCTCGTACTGCATTTACATATCAGGAAAGACTCGAAAAACCAAACGCGATAAATTAGTACAGTGAAAATCTCTCTCTCTCTCTCTCTCTCTCTCTCTCTCTCTCTCTCTCTCTCTCTCTCTCTCTCTCTCTCGTGCCACACATCAGCGTCGCGTTTGAGTTTGGTTCTATTACCGGAAGCAGGTGCCGCGTCCATCCACTCTCGCCGCGCCCCGGATCACCGTGGATTTGTGCCTCACTGGCCCTCACATTTTACAGCCACCGCTAAACCTGCATTCCCGAGCTGACCTTCCACGCCTCCACCACCACCACCACCACCACCACCAAAAATAGCAATACTACCATCACCACCACTATCTCCACCACCATTACCAGCACTACCAACAGGAGCAATAACAACAACTTCATCACCACCACCACGACCACTCAGAACCATTCACCTTCACCAACTTCACCACCACCACCATCACCACCACTCAGAATCATCCATCTTTACCAACTCTGCCATCCACCAACCCCCTCATCACCACCACCTCTCAAACCATCCACCTTCACCACCACTGCCATCTACTAACTTCACTAACACCACCACCACCACTAATCAGAACCATCCATCTTCACCACCACCACCACCACCACCACCAGCCATCACCACTGCTCTAAAAGACAAAAAAGATTCACGGATATCCTCCCTTTCTTTCTCTCTCCCTTCATCTCTTTTTCCAGTTTAATTAAATCATTCCCCTCTCTCTCTCTCTCTCTCTCTCTCTCTCTCTCTCTCTCTCTCTCTCTCTCTCTCTCTCTCTCTCTCTCTCTCTCCACTACAATACCACACATTTTAATCACCATGCAAAGAGTCAGTTCAGAAAAATTCCTCGTTTCTCTATTTAGATATTTAATACATAGGAACACACTCTATTCATGCCATAGTAAATGAATAAACTAACTTGGTGCATCAGTCCTTACTGTTTGGAAGACAAATAAAAAGCTTGCAAGATGAATAGGAAGACTGTGTATGCCTGCGAGTAAATGTATGTATGGAGATGATAGATGGAAATAGGTAGACGTGTGGTATAGAGAGACTGCAGAAATGGAAAGCTTGCAAGATATATAGGAAGATTGTGTATGCCTGCGAGTATATGTGTATGGGGATGACAGATGGAAATAGGTAGACGTGTGATATAGAGAGAGTGCCATCCATGTATTGCCCTGATGTGATGGCTTCTTGCACCTTCCCTTATTTTTGCCATGAGTTTTTGAGTATGATTAGACGATTTTATTGACATTAGGAAAGGTTTATGGAGGTCAGAGGATTGATAGCCAGAGTCTTCACTATTTTCATGTCCCACATAAGTATTTGAAGTTGTATAAAGTCACCAGATAGTAAGCAGAATGAGTAGGAAAACATGTCATGATACTGAAGGGGTGAAAAGATGAGGACAGTTTTACGCACAGAGATGATAATGTGGAAATATATAAGCATGTTTTTAAAAGAGACTGATAACTTCTTTCAGCTTCCTTTATTTTCCTATTTTCATGTGTTTTTTATTCTTATTCCTTATTGTTCATTCGTCTGTAGGT
>NC_059292.1:23398203-23405703 GCF_017591435.1 Portunus trituberculatus | reverse complement strand
CACATGTTCAATTTACTTTTCATTCTTGGATTAAAAGGAGGAAAAACAGAAACAAGCCGAGTGAAAGGGATGAAGGAACGATGATGTTATTAGCTCACTCTTCCATTCATTTGTATTTTCCTTTGTGTTCCTTGCTGTGTGAGTGTGCCGTGAGCTGTTTGTTCACTGTGACGGAACCTTCTCTCTCACTCCTCCCTCCCACACCTGCCTCCCACAGCTGTGTTCTGCCCATTAGTCAATCGGCCGTGGAAGGCTGTGTGGGTAGCCAGCCAGCCTTCACGTCTGCCGGCTTCCCGGTGCTTGCTCGCCTGTGACTGGGATTCGAACCCTGACCAGATTTACTCGGATGATTGGCAGTCAGTAATTTGCCACTTAGCCACTGAAGTTTTTTTTTACGATTTTAGTTTTTTTTTTTTTTGTATTGATTTTTTTTTGTCTTGTATAAGTTACTTTTTGTTTATCTCTAGGAAAAAAGAAAACTAAAGAGTAAGAATAGGAACATTCTCTCTCTCTCTCTCTCTCTCTCTCTCTCTCTCTCTCTCTCTCTCTCTCTCTCTCTCTCTCTCTCTCTCTCTCTCTCACCAGGAAGGAACACATACAGTTTCCTTCATTATTCATTTATATATACACCTGTTATTTTTCAATACTGGCTGCAGGGGATGCAAGAATAAATAAACAACCTTGATTAAAAACTGGCTTGCATTGCTCTCTCTCTCTCTCTCTCTCTCTCTCTCTCTCTCTCTCTCTCTCTCTCTCTCTCTCTCCTGGAGGCGGTGTGTGGCTGAGAAGGAAGCGGAGTGTGACTTCAGTGTGACTTCAGTGTTTCCTTACGTTGCTTAACAGATTCACACTTCTTCACTCCTTCACTACTGTAGCCATTTTTTTCGGTATCTGTTCTGCAGAATCCTAGAGTTATGAGAACACTATAAAACCGTGATATAGACACTGACAAACTTTAATTTCAAGCCTCACAGAGATAACTTGTAATCTTTCCATGATCTTTCCTATTACAAATGCAGAGATCTTGTTATACCACTACAATCAGGAAAACACACGGAAGTCTTACTGTAAACTCTGATAAACTCTATTTTAAATCCCCAACAGAGATAATTAGTAGTCTTTCCATGATTTTTTTTCTATTAGTACTGCAGAGATCTTGTTTTGCCTCTAAAATCCCAAAAACACGAAAAATTTAATAGAACTGTGATAAGCTCTATTTCCAAAGATTTAAGAGATTTTTATTAAGCTTCTCATGATGTCTTCTCTTGCCAATACTATAAAATCCTTGTTAAATATTATTACGGACTCTGGTAATCTTAATTTTCAAAGCCCACAAAGAAGATCAGTAGAGTTCTCATGGTCTCTGCTGAAAATAGTGCAGAATTCTTGTTAAACTATCACTGGAATCACGGAAACGCTTGAAAACCCCCGGTAACTTCTAAGAGGCAAGAGTAGTTGAGGTGAGACGCCGCGACGCTTGAGAATGCGAGTCACTGCAGTGTGGCGGTGCGGTGTGGCCCTGAGGTGACGCGTGAGTGATTTGGCCAGGCTCAGTGACTCAAAAGCTTCTACAGCGTAAGAAAGTCATGTGTTCTGAAACGTTTTACTCCTATACAAAATTTACCTTACAAATAACTATTACGTTTTCGACTTTATTTTTATGGTAAGCTCTCATAAATGTTTCTGTAGCATAAACAGACAAAATGAAGGCTCTGTTTTCTCTATTTTTCCTTCCTGTTTCTCCATGGAAATTTTCATTATAGTGCTGGGAAGGTTAAGGAAAGACGGCCATTGTATGAAAAACGCTAAGATATTCCAGCATAACATTTATTTTTGTATTAATATTGATTTATATAATAAAAGGACCAACGTAGAGTTTCAAAACTTTAGAGAAAAAAAAGGGCCCACTGAGATGTTACGCCGCAAAGGAAAGCGACAAAATGTTTATCTGAAAATTGAAGTGCCTTGAAACAGGCTGTAGGTTTAGACATTACTCAAATTTTCAATAATCATTTTTGACTACATCTTCGGGACAGATAAGTTTAACCTTTCTCTTGGCTTTGCTCACTATTTGGAAAAAGGGCTATTGATATTTCAAAGGGTGTTCTCAAGACTGCCTTGATGGTTTAGAAAAAAAATTCTGTGTTGACAATGGCAAAGAACAACCGTGAAAAGAAGATAGTTAGTTTAGTGTTGTGTGTCGTGATTAGAGACTTTAAGTAGTGGGAATTGAAATAGAGCTGTCAAGGAGAGATTAATGGAGAGGTGAGTTACTTGAGATGAATATGGAGGCATTAGAAGTGATAACATTGATGATGGTGATGGTGATGGTGATGGACATACGACTAAAGAATAATAATGAGTGATGATGATGATGATGATGATGATGGTGGTAACAGTAACTAAGGACGGTTTACTCTTTCAAAGCTTGTTTAGTTGTTTTATTTTCACTTAAGTATCAATTCACAAGTTTCTTTTTCATGAGATTCTTTACTATTTTTTTCCCATTGTCTTTGTGTCTATCTTCCTGTCCATCTGTCTGTCCGTATGAATGTCTGTCTGTTTCTATCTTTAGTGGTCATCTTTTCATTTTTTTTCTTTCAGTTCCTTATTTTCATCCATTTTCTCTCCTTCTTACGTGTCTGTCTATTGAAATTGTTATGCTCACCTTAACCTTTCAACTCTCTCTCTCTCTCTCTCTCTCTCTCTCTCTCTCTCTCTCTCTCTCTCTCTCTCTCTCTCTCTCTCTCTCTCTCTCTCTCTCTCTCTCTCTCTCTCTCTCTCTCTCTCTCTCTCTCTCTCTCTCGCGTTGCATGCACTGGTTGTGTGGTATTTTTTACTGTTTTCGTGGTAATGGAAGAGGAAAAGAGAGAAAGGCGGATGAGGAGGAGAGGGAGGAGGAGGAGGAGGAGGAGGAGGAGGAGGAGGAGGAGGATGTGAAGAAGGAAGAGAAGCAGGTGTAGAAGGAATATATGATAAAAGTGTGACAAGACATACGTACAAGGAAGAAGAAATTGGTCAGTCAAGAAAGTTGAAATGAGAAAACTAAGGAGTGAACGAGAGAGAGAGAGAGAGAGAGAGAGAGAGAGAGAGAGAGAGAGAGAGAGAGAGAGAGAGTTTTCTTTAGCCAGGCGTGTTTTATAATTATCTTTCCTTGTCTTTGTCTCTCTAATAATGATGATAACAAAGATGAATAAACAATAATAGTAATAAAAATAATAATAATAATGATAATAATACAATGTGACACTATATTTTTACATTCTCTATGTCGAACTCCCGCAGAGAGAGAGAGAGAGAGAGAGAGAGAGAGAGAGAGAGATTATAACGGGATCTCAAGAGTGAAGGACAGCTCGCTAGGTGGAGGCAGTGAGAGAGAGGGAGAAGGAGAGGGAGAGGAGAGGAGGGAGGAGGGAGAGAGAGAGAGAGAGAGAGAGAGAGAGAGAGAGAGAGAGAGAGAGAGAGAGGGAGGGAGAGGGAGAGAAAACTTGCTTCCACATTGAGCCAGCTCCCAGCAACACCTTGAGAGAGAGAGAGAGAGAGAGAGAGAGAGAGAGAGAGAGAGAGAGAGAGAGAGACGCTGAGTTTTGTGTCTAATCCCAAACAACTCTTTAGAAATACAAAAATAAATAAAACATTATAAAAACAAACAGCTCAAAATTAAAAGGAAAATATGAGAAGGAAACGTAAATGGAAAGACAGAAAGTAAATCCTGAGTCTTTTTTTCTTCTTTTCCTTGATTTCATTTGTTGTTTTCTTTTTTTTTTTTTTTTTTTTGCCACTTTTTCTCTCAACCCCAAACGGTCAGAGAGGGAGAGAGAGAGAGAGAGAAGTGAGCAAGAACTTGTGTAAGGGGTATTTTGTAGGTCAAAGAGAGAGAGAGAGAGAGAGAGAGAGAGAGAGAGAGAGAGAGAGAGATACCGCCACTACGTCTTCCCTTCTTTCTCTCTTGTCCCTCTTAGGATTTCTCTTATATAATATGCAACTTTTTGCTTTCAACCTCTCTCTCTCTCTCTCTCTCTCTCTCTCTCTCTCTCTCTCTCTCTCTCTCTCTCTCTCTCTCTCTCTCTCTTCCCCTCTGCACAAAGCTTCAAGGTCACTCTTCACCCGGGGGAGGAAGAGAGGGCGGTGGGCGGGCTGGCTGGAAGGCTGGAAGGCTGAAAGGACTAGAGGGTATTTGTGATGTAGTGAGCAGCAGGAGGAAGGTCGAGGAAAAGACAGATAGACAAAGAAAGATGAAGGAATTGAATTGAGGCAGAGTCACAGAGGGAGATGGATGGAAACAGCTGGAGGAGACTCGTGTATGGCGCCAACCAATCACTGTATGGCCCTGCGAAAAGAAGAAAGACTATAGCAGGTTTTCACTAGAAGAAGGTAGAAGGCAGGGCTGAGGTAGAGAGGAGAGGCACAAGCAAGGTCCGTACTCAGAAAGACTTCACTCTCTCACCACGACTATTTTCCAAGGCTACAGAGATGATTAGTGGAGTTTTGATTCAAGAGTGCTTCTCCAGTCAGTAATGCAGAAATCTTGTCAATCTCTCTTTCAAAACGTAAAAACTCCTTGATAAAACTCTTGTGAATTTAGATAAAGTATTTTGCGTGTGAATTTAGACAAAGCCTTTTGAAGTAGAGGAGATGAAGCACAGAAGTGATGAGAATGCGACCCCAACAACAGACTACACTGTCTTGGCTCGTTAAATGCCTTCACACTCTGCTTGGTGGGATGGTTAAAACAAGGAACGTGTTAGCAGGAGCAGGAGGAGGAGGAGGAGGAGGAGGAGAGGGAGGGAGGAGCAGGTGGTGAAGTGGAGTGTTAGATGAAGTGATGGTGGTGGAGGGAATGGATTGTAGGTAAAGTTTTGTGTGTGTGTGTGTGTGTGTGTGTGTGTGTGTGTGTTTGTAATGGGGGAGTAACGGTGTGTGTGTGTGTGTGTGTGTGTGTGTGTGTGTGTGTGTGTGTGTGTGTGTGTGTGTTTCCCCAGCTTTAAAGACACGGAGATCCTGCTTCTCGCTCTCTCTCTCTCTCTCTCTCTCTCTCTCTCTCTCTCTCTCTCTCTCTCTCTCTCTCTCTCTCTCTCTCTCTCTCTCTCTCTCTCTCTCTCTCTGACACTTTTGTTTCTTCTTACATGTTTATTTTTTTTCTTCAATCTGTACAAACTCGATCCTGAAAAAAAATGAAAAAAAAAGAAAAATAGTGACTGTTCTCCATTTACCTTGTGACGAAACAGAAAACGAGCCAACGAATCAAAAAGACATGGAAAAGGAAAATAAAAAAAGAGAGAGAAAAAAAAAAGAAGCAGGAACACAAATACACGACAGAAAGAAAGAAAAAAAAAACAAGAAAAGAGACGACGAAAAGAAAAATTACGCCATTGTTATGTTGAAATTTAAGGAGAAAAAAAAAGTTGAAACAAAAATAAATATGATGAATAACAACGATATCAATTAATCACCTTTCTGTTAATATATGCCTAACTTTTTATCTTTTTGTTTTTTTTTTTACTTATTTCATTTATCTAAAATTTCACAGCACATTTAACTCATAACAGCTGATAAATACTCTCTCTCTCTCTCTCTCTCTCTCTCTCTCTCTCTCTCTCTCTCTCTCTCTCTCTCTCTCTCTCTCTCACGCTACATTGACTTACATTTGCGTGTCCGAGGCGTGGGAACTTTGGTGTTGGCGTGTCACGAAAACTTTCCAACGACCTTTGCGTTTACCTGTAATTAACGTGCGTGTGCGTGCGTGCGTGCCTGTGTGTGTGTGTGTGTGTGTGTGTGTGTGTGTGTGTGTGTGTGTGTGTGTGTGTGTGTGTGTGTGTGTGATGGTAACAGGAAAGAGGGTTGAGTTAAGTAAAGCAAAACATTCTCTGATCTACCTGAGAGAGAGGGAGAGGGAGAGGGAAGGGGAGGGGGAGGGGGAGAGGGAGAGGGTCTACATAGCTACATCCATCACACACTCCCCTACATATGTTTACTATTCATCATCCACACTTAACTGCATGTCATTCCCTCCCCTTCCTTCTCCTCTCTCATTCTCTCCCCTCTCTCCTTCCTCTCTTTCGTCTCTTTCCTCTTACCTCTTCTTTTTTTTTTTTATTTCTTGCCTTCTAAGCATCATTTTCTTCTACTTATTTCCATTCTTTGTTTTGTTGTTTTTTGAAGGTGCCTATTGCTTCATTTCTTTTTTGTTTTATTTCTTTCCTCTAATCTTTTTTTTATCGTCTTCTTTCCTTCCATTCTTTCTTTGTCCTCTTCTGCATTTTTTTCCGTCTTTCTATCTTTCCCTTCTTCTCTCTATCTATCTTTCTCACCTTTTCTCTTGTTCCCCTATTTCTCTTTCTCTCCTCCTCCTCCCTTTTCCCGTCTTTCCCCCTCCTTCCTTCCCCTCCTTCCCTCCCCTTCTCTCCCCTCTTCAGCCACACCTGTTTCTCATTATCTCTACTACATGATTACCTGTCCTCCCCTCTTCCCATCACCTGCTCCTCTCCCCTTCCTTCCCTCTCTCTCTCTCCCCTCACCTGCCCCTCTCCTCCACTCAAATGCCTTACTCTCCTCCCCTCATCTCCTCCCATCACCATCCCCCTCCTCTCTTCCCCTCTCGTCCCCTCATTTCCCCTCATCCCACGGTCATTTTGTCAATATTGAGTGTTAAAAGATAAGTGTTTTTATTTTTTTTTAATTGGTTCTGTTGTTGTTTTTGTTGTTTTTATTGTTTTGTTGTTTTTCTTGCTTGTGACCTTGAGGATCTTTGTTGCTGTTTTTTTTGTTTTGTTTTGTTTTTGTTGTGTTTCAAAATGTCGGTGTTTGAATAAAGTGACGATTTATCTTATTTTCTTACGGGGCAATGATTATGTATGGAGTGTTTTTCTTTTTTTTTTTTTTTTCTTTTCTTTTTGTGGCGCTTGTGTTGTGTTTTTATGCTATTTTGTTCCTTCTCACCACCAGCACTGCCACTGCCACCACCACTACTACTACTACTACTACTACTACTACTACTACCACTACCACCACCACTACCACTACCACTACTACTACCACAACACAACACACCACACCACACCACACCACACCACACACACCACACACCACACCACACTACCACACCACCCCAACACACCACATCACCAAATATAAAGCAAACCACAAAATGAAATCCCAAACCTACAAAAACTAAAACAAAATGAAAAAAGACACCTAGATAGATAATGACATAGTGGAAAATGTACAGGAAGGGGGTGGGTGGCGGGAAGGAGTAGGAGTGGGTTGGGAGGATGGGAGTGGTGAGTGGTGTGGGAGGTCGGAGAGGTATCGGCAGCAAACTAGGCAACAAACTACATCCGGGTAACTACGTCATTGGCTTGTTAGGGAGGTAGTTTAGTGTTATTGTAATGTTATTCTGATGTTATTTTGATGTTGCTTTATTGTTATATCGCCCTGTGCTGTTAGGTGGATGTCCGGTGGAGGAAGGAAGGAAGGGTGGAAGGATGTGCTATTACTGGG
>NC_059292.1:23388203-23393203 GCF_017591435.1 Portunus trituberculatus | reverse complement strand
GTAATTAGCTTGTTCTTTTTTCTTTCATAGTTTATTAGTTAATGGAGGGAAGTAAAAGAGAGAGAGAGAGAGAGAGAGAGAGAGAGAGAGAGAGAGAGAGTGGAGGGGGAGAGGAGAGAAATAGTGATAACGAAGTGTCTAGACAGCGTGAGAAAGAGGGAAGGGGAACTAATTCAATAAGAGAGAGAGAGAGAGAGAGAGAGAGAGAGAGAGAGAGAGAGCATTCTTTAAGTTCCAGGCAGTGTCAAGTCTCATATCTCTCTCTCTCTCTCTCTCTCTCTCTCTCTCTCTCTCTCTCTCTCTCTCTCTCTCTCTCTCTCTCTCTCTAGCTCTAACTTACTTTACTTTTACGTTCATTTATTCTTTTGTACAATTTCCTCATTTAATCAGTTTTCTAAGTCTTAGTTTGCATTTGTTTTTTGTTTTTTTTTATATTCCATTATTTTTTTTATCAATTCCCATGTTGTTGTTTTTTTTCTTTTATTATATACGCTAGTTCTGTTATTCTTTCGTTCGTCTCATTTATTCATGTTATTTTTGTTTTGTTTCGTCTCTCATCTCTTCCTCTGTGTCCTAATGCATTCCTACTTAATTAACTTTTTATTTTTAACCTTTATTCACTGTTTCATCTTTTTCCCCTCTAATTGTGCATAAGTTTTGATCTACGTAATTTTTCTAATCTAAATCTTCATCTTCTCCCTTCAGCGATTTCAATTTTTTTTTTTTTTTCTCTCTTTTTTTCGATCCAGGCTTCACTTGTGTTGTGCAAAACGTAAGGCGAAGTACAGAGGATAGAACATATGTATGCACAGTAACGTGGAATTAACATGCTGTGCCTTTATGGTCCATCAAATATATTAGTTCATTAACTCCCTTCCTCATCACCAGTTAAAAAAAAAAATTGTCACGCACGCACAATTTAACTATGAATAAAAGAATGAGAGCTGTCACACGCACGCACAATTTAACAATGTAAGCTTAACAAGACGAAGTGTAAAAGAGGCAAGGAGTTAAGAAATTCACACACACACACACACACACACACACACACACACACACACACACACATACACACACACACACACACACACACACACACACACACACACACACACACACACACACACACACACACACATCGTTTAGCAGAAACTTA
Organism: Portunus trituberculatus; assembly: GCF_017591435.1. Lineage (NCBI taxonomy): Eukaryota > Metazoa > Arthropoda > Malacostraca > Decapoda > Portunidae > Portunus > Portunus trituberculatus. Next base: position 23,392,047 of record NC_059292.1, on the reverse strand, counting down.
ACAAGATGAAGTATATAAGTAGGAAAGACACACACACACACACACACACACACACACACACACACACACACACACACACACAATCGTTTAGCAGAAACTTAACAAGATGAAGTATATAAGTAGGAAAGACACACACACACACACACACACACACACACACACACACACACACACACACACACACACACACACACACACTTAAATATTCCATAAAAAAAAGATCTTTAAATGATAATAATAAGAGTAATAATAATAGTAAGAGTAATAATAATAATAATAATAATAATAATAATAATAATAATAATAATAATAATAACAATGATGACAATAACAATAAAAATAATAAAAGAAATAAATAAACTTAAAACGAAGTGCAGAAGAAGTAGACGTTTAACACACACACACACACACACACACACATTCTCACACACACAGAAAAAAAAAAGGCAACACACACAAAGCAAATAAAAGCGTAAATAAATAACGTCTTTAAATATACCACAAGCACAAAGGAAGGCCTGGAGTGTCTCGCCTCGCCACCTGAGTGTTGCTTGTGCCCGTCAGAATAGTGAAGGGAGTTACAGCGTGCCTGGAGGAGCAAGTTTGGCATTCTTGGGACCAGGGCAGGCTGGCTTGTGGATGGAGGTGGTAGTGATGGTGGTGGTAGTGGTGGTTTTAGGTCTGCTTGCCTACCTGCCTGCCTGCCTGAAGGAACTTGGAGGAGGAAGAGGAGCTGTAGGAGAAGGGAAAATAGAAGGAAAAGGAAACTAAGATGAGGAAAGATATGCATGGAAAGTAGAAACAAGAAGAAAAGGAGAAAGAGTAGAAGAAATGGAATAAGGAGGGATGTAACAGAAGGAACAGGAGGAGTAGGAGGGGAAAAAAAAAAAAGGAAGGTGATGGGGGGGGATGAGGAGGAGAAGAAAGAAGGAGTAGAATAATAATAAGAAGAAGAAGGAAAAGAAGAATAAAAGGCAGCATTTCTGAACATTGATTTGCAGTCTTGTTCTTGTCCTGCGTCTGTGTAATGAACAAGTTTGGAACCTGTTTAATTTATTCTACCTCCCCCTCTTCTCTCTCTCTCTCTCTCTCTCTCTCTCTCTCTCTCTCTCTCTCTCTCTCTCTCTCTCTCTCTCTCCCCGTTAACACTTCACCTCCTATAACACCCTTCCTCCTCCTCCTCCTCCTCCTCCTCCTCCTCCTCCTCCTCCTCCTCCTCCTCCTCCTCCTCTTCCTCTCCGTCCTTCAAAGTTAGTGTCCTCTCCATGAAAAGCGACCATTGGGAGGACGAGGAGGAGGAGGAGGAGGAGCATGAGCATCTGTCGTCTGCCGGAGAGTAACGGTGTGAGAGGCCTGAAGGCGTGTCTGTCTATTACAAGGAGAGAGAGAGAGAGAGAGAGAGAGAGAGAGAGAGAGAGAGAGAGAGAGAGAGAGAGGTGATGATGGCTAAACTCGTAAAATCTGATCGAGCAATCTTATCAGTGATCTCCTCCTCCTCCTCCTCCTCCTCCTCCTCCTCCTCCTCCTCTTCCTCCTCCTCCTCCTCCTCCTCGTCCTCCTCTTCCTCCTCCTCCTCCTCCTCCTCTAATCATTAAGGAAGTAAACTAAACCCACGACCATTAGATTCAAGCTCAAAGGTCACACACGTCTTCTGAAGGTCACACACAGGTCACATTTACTAAGGGGTCAAGTTTAAGGCTCAGGTCAGGATAGGAGAGGTCAATTTCACACAGGTCACAGGTCACTTCCCTAGGTTCGCTGCACAGTGTTGACCTTTGACCCGAGGTGTGAGTTGGCTGGTCAGGTCAGGTCAGGTCAGGTCAGGCTAGGGATGTGAGAAGAGGTCAGAGTAGTTCACAGGAGGTTAGGTGACTCTGAAAATGTCATGGATAGGTCACACATCTCTCTCTCTCTCTCTCTCTCTCTCTCTCTCTCTCTCTCTCTCTCTCTCTCTCTCTCTCATAAAGATTGAGGAATGACTGCAAGAAAAATATGTTGTTTTGAATGACGTGAACAAAAGGGATAGCTCTCTCTCTCTCTCTCTCTCTCTCTCTCTCTCTCTCTCTCTCTCTCTCTCTCTCTCTCTCTCTCTCTCTCTCTCTCACACACACACACACACACACACACACACACACACACACACACACACACACACACACACACACACCTGAACACAAATATTAACCGAATAATTCTTGCTTGTTATATCTCACTAAACAAAGCGACAGAGAGACAGAAACACAGACAGCAGTTGACAGACGGACAGAGGGACAGATATGTGGAAATAGACAAGAATGGAGAAGGTAAGACAGAAAGATAAATTTGGAGGTTAGTAAATAGAAATTGGGTGATAGAAATATAAACAGACAGAGTAACAAAGACAGACAGGTGAACAAATAGGTAGATAAATAACTAGACGGGACAGACAGACAGACATACAGACATACAGACAGATGGTTTGTATGAATAGAAAACAAAGGAGAATATAACTAAGTCGAAGGAATGATAGAAAGAAACTAGAGAAGAATAAAGAACGAAGATGACTTAGGAGAAAATAAAGAAGAATGTACATACACGACAGGAAGAGAAATTGAATACACAAAGAAGAAATAGAAGAAACATGAATGATAAACGAGAAAGAGAGACAGACAGGCAAACACACACACACACACACACACACACACACACACACACACACACACACACACACACACACACACACACACACACACACACATACATACACACAAACAGATTTATCTCACCTCCTCTGAGAGACGAACTGAGAAAATAAACACATAGATAAGAGAGAGAGAGAGAGAGAGAGAGAGAGAGAGAGAGAGAGAGAGAGAGAGAGAGCCAGTTGTCAGCTATTGTGTGATATTTGCTTTGTATTGCGACAGACTTCAGACGATAACACCCAGCTTTCTCTCTCTCTCTCTCTCTCTCTCTCTCTCTCTCTCTCTCTCTCTCTCTCTCTCTCTCTCTCTCTCTCGGAGTAGGTATTGACCGATTTCGCCATTTACGCGTCCTTAGGGCAGAGAGAGAGAGAGAGAGAGAGAGAGAGAGAGAGAGAGAGTACGTATGCTTTTCACGTCTCACATTTTACAGTCCTTTGATCTCTCTCTCTCTCTCTCTCTCTCTCTCTCTCTCTCTCTCTCTCTCTTTCTAATTACTCCCTTTCTTGTCTTTATCTTCATTTTTCTTCTTCTCTTCCCTCTTCTTTATTTCTCTTATTTTTATCTTTTCTTTTCGTTTTTCTTATTCATATTTTTCATTTATTATTTTTTTTCTCGTCATTATGTTTTTATTTCTTGACTTTATTTCTTTCTTCTTTTCACTTATTTGTTATTATTTCCTTGACTGATTTTATCGATATTTTTCTCTTTCCATTATTCCTTTTCCTTCATTTTCCTTTCCCTTCCATTCTTCCCTCTCTCTTCTTTCCTCTCTCGTTTCCTTTTCCTTTTTATTCTCTTTTTATTCTTCTCTCCCTTATTCTCCCTTCCTCTCTATCTCTTGTTTCCTTTGCTTCTCCCGCTCTCACCTGACCTCCTCTCTCCCTCCCCTCTTCCCCCCTCGCCAGGTCTTCCTTCCCCTGCGGCCTACTCACTACCAGAGGGGAAACAGCAGCTGCAAAACGGGACATAAATGAACGTGACTTGTTTTCCTTACATATTCTTGTACCACCACCACCACCACCACCACCACCACTATTACTACTACTGTACTACCACCACCATCATCACCACCACTGCCTAGGGAATTTGAAAGTGTATGTTCTTTGCATAGTAAAAGAGAGAGAGAGAGAGAGAGAGAGAGAGAGAGAGAGAGAGAGAGTCAG
>NC_059292.1:23373203-23383203 GCF_017591435.1 Portunus trituberculatus | reverse complement strand
TACCACAAACCACCACACACACCACAGTGATTGCATCTGTACCACACTTCTCTACCCTTCCACACGACACCACACACCTCTCTCCTCCCCTGAGGGATGAGGGAAGAGGGTGAAAGCAGCAGGGTATCATTTACAAAGCCCTCACCACACCACCACTGTACACCACCACAACAACATACACCCCTGCTACCCCCCAGCCTAGTCTTCCCCTGCGGCCCGTGCAATGAGAGAAGGATGAGAGATGAGAGGGAAAGGAAAAGTGTTGCTACTGAAGAATCCACCACACAGCCACATCTCCACCACACCACCACCACCACTGCAGTACCACACCTCCCTGCCATGGCTATCAACTGCCCTATGCTTCCCTTGTATTGAAAGAAACGCCTTCCCCTCTCATTACAACAATTTTCCAAGGCCACAGAGACAACCAGCCGGGTTTGCAAGACAGTTTCTCCTTAAGGTAAACTAGAAATCTTGCCAATGTATTACCAGAACCTTAAAATACTCTTAAAAACACGAGTATTTTCAACTGGAGGCTTTGGAAAGTAGTGATGGTAAAAGCGCACTGTTTTAGAATATTGGCCTTAATCCCTTCAGCACTGCGACGCATTTTACCTTGAGTTTTGTGTGCGATTAGACCATTTTACTGACATTAGTAAGAGTCTACGGAGGTCAGAAGATTAATGGCTACAGTCTTCACTATTTTAATCCCCTACATATGTTTCTAAACCTATATAAAATCATCAAATACTAACCAGAATACATAGAAACGTGTCATAGTACTGAAGAGGTTAAAATCCCACATCACCACCACCACCACCACACCACCACCCTAGCCTCTATAATGGACTAGCGGGGCATAGCGTGGAGTCGCGAGCTGCAATGTTGCCAAGTCGTCACTCTTCTCACACCAGGGGATAGAAAGTGAGGCTGAAGGGAAGGGGTGTTGGTACGGTCTGTGAGGGTGTTAGTTAATGAGAGGTTAGAGGGAGAAAGGGGGGACCAGAGAGGGTGAGGGTCGGAAGGGGTGTGATGGTGGTGGTAGTGGTGACGGTGGTGGTGGTGATGGTGGTGGTGGTGGTGGTGGTGTGTGGCATGGAGTTTGAACACAGCCACAGCACTCAGTCACCCATCTCTCCCTCTTTCCTACTACTACTACTACTACTACTACTACTACTACTACTACTACTACTACTTCGCTTTCCCAGTTACTTCTCCTTTCCTCTCTCTCTCTCTCTCTCTCTCTCTCTCTCTCTCTCTCTCTCTCTCTCTCTCTCTCTCTCTCTGGTCATTTCCTTTGGTGACACTGAAAAACGGTTCTATTTAAGTACACACACACACACACACACTGTAGTTCGCTTACTATCCACACACACTTTACCAAAAGACATAAAAGAAAGATGAAAACTAGGCATCCTCTCTCTCTCTCTCTCTCTCTCTCTCTCTCTCTCTCTCTCTCTCTCTCTCTCTCTCTCTCTCTCTCTCTCTGCTAACGTTATTACCTGCCAGTTGATAATTAAGAACCGCCCACTCACCTCCCTCTCACTCCTCCCCCTCCCACTCTCCCTCTCCCTCTTTCCCTCTCTACATCCCCCAGTGAGTGACTCGCGTGTACCGGAGTCCCGCAGTTCACACACGCAAGCGAACCGGACGCTGGCGAACCGAACCGAACCGAAAGAGAAATTTGGGTTGTTTGTGTTCATTTATGTTTAGTGGTTGTGATTGTTATCTGGAGTTGTGATAGTAGTGGTGGTGGTGGTGGTGGTAGTGATGATGGTAGTAGTATTAGTATTAGTAGTAGTAGTAGTAGTTTGAACTGAAAAACGGTTCTATTTAAGTACACACACACACACACACACACACACACACACACACACACACACACACACACACACACACACACACACACACACACACACACACATCGTTTGAGAAAGAACATAGTAATAAAAGCAATAATAAGAATAATAATAAGAAGAAGAAGAAGGAGGAGAACAAGAGGAAAAGAAGAAGCAGAACCAGAAATCAGACGAAAAGAAAAAGAAAAAAAAACACAAACACACACAAAACCAGTAAAAACAGCATCAGAACGAGAAGAAACAGAAACAACAGCACAACACAACAGGAAGAGAGAACTATGAACAGCAGTAGTAGCAGGAGACCAACCAGCAACACCATCCACCAAACCAGCAGTATTACCAAGGCAAGGCAGGGACGGTGACTATTGAGGCTTGCTTGGCTGGCCGAGTATTAAGCCCAGAGATTTTGTGAAGCTGTGAGGGACTTTGGAGAGGATGAGGGCGAGGCGGGCAGGACACTAGACGCTGCATGGGAGACTGTTGGAGAGAAAGTGAAGGATGTTGGAAGCTGTGTAAGGATAGATGGAGACTGTAGGAAGCTAGATGGAAAGTACTTTAGGCTGTGTGAGGATAGATAGAGGTGTAGGATAGATGTAGGATGCGTGGAGGGTGTGAGAAACTAGGTGGAAGGTACTGGAGGCTGTGTAAGGATAGGTGGAGGCTGTGAAAGGTTAGATGGAAAGTACTTTAGGCTGTGTGAGGATAGATAGAGGTGTAGGATAGATGAAGGCTGCGTGGAGGGTGTGAGAAACTAGGTGGAAGGTACTGGAGGCTGTGTAAGGATAGGTGGAGGCTGTGAAAGGTTAGATGGAAAGTACTTTAGGCTGTGTGAGGATAGATAGAGGTGTAGGATAGATGTGGGCTGTGAGAGGGTGTGGGAAACTGGGTAGAAGGTACTGGAGGCTGTGAAGATAGGTGGAGATTGTGGAAAGCGAGGTGGAGGCTGTGTGAGGATAGGTGGAGGCTGGTGGAGGATGTGGGAAGGTAGTTAGAGAGTACTGGAGACTGGTGGAGGCTGTGGAAGACTGAATGGAAGGATGTTTTCCTCTCCAGTTTAGAGGAAGAGGAAGTGAGAGTGGACGAAAGTGGAAGCCAGGAGACAAGAACAGGAAAAATAAAATGTGGAACAGAAGGTGGATGGGTGGAAACGGTAGAGGAAAGATTGTAAAGGTAAAGAAAAAGGTGGATAGAGGAAATGAAATGGAAGAAGGGGAAATACAGTATGTGGAAACCAAGGAGGGGAAGAAGATGGATGAAAGTGGTGGAGGAAAGATGTAGAAAGTAAGTAAGTAAAAAACAGAAACAGAAAGTGGATGAAGGAAACAGTGAAAAAGAAGACAAGTGGAGTTTGGAGTAACAGACATGTGGAGTATTTGAAGCAAGCATGAGGGAGTTTAAGGGTCATTGGTTAGAGTGGTAGTGGTGGTAGTGGTGGTGGTGGTGATGGTGTGGTGTTACTACCCCTGCTCCTGCTCCTGGTCTTCTTCCACCTCACCACAATGCTTCTTACTCCATTAGCTACTCTCTCTCTCTCTCTCTCTCTCTCTCTCTCTCTCTCTCTCTCTCTCTCTCTCTCTCTCTCTCTCTCTCTCTCTCACCGTCTCCACTACACCTTTCAGAATTCCCAGGCAGAAATTAAACAGCTTTTGCGAAATACTGTAATATCTAACGAAGCACACTCTCTCTCTCTCTCTCTCTCTCTCTCTCTCTCTCTCTCTCTCTCTCTCTGGTGAGGAATCCCAGTCCTCCTTTCTCTTCAAGTTTCACATTTCCTTTACAATCTCTCTCTCTCTCTCTCTCTCTCTCTCTCTCTCTCTCTCTCTCTCTCTCTCTCTCTCTCTCTCTCTCTCTCTCTCTCTCTCTCTCTCTCTCTCTCACTGTTTCCTCCATCCTCCATCCCTTTCAATGTGTTTCTCCTTACACACGTCTGTTAATGTCATTCTCTCTCTCTCTCTCTCTCTCTCTCTCTCTCTCTCTCTCTCTCTCTCTCTCTCTCTCTCTCTCTCTCTCTCTCAATCACGTCATTACACGTCAGATTCATCAAAACACTCGTCTTGTGATGATGCCTCCTCCTCCTCCTCTTTCTCCTCCTCCTCCTCCTCCTCCTCCTCCTCCTCCTCCTCCTCCTCTTACTCCATCCGTAAACTCGTCGAACCACTGTAGGAAAAAATAGTTATGGAGATGTGTGTGTGTGTGTGTGTGTGTGTGTGTGTGTGTGTGTGTGTGTGTGTGTGTGTGTGTCATTGTGGCTTCATTATACGCTGCTTCGAGGAGGCGGAGGAGGAGAAGGAGGAGGGAAAAAGGGAGGAGTTGAAGGTAGGAAGGGAGGGTGTGTATGATTAGAGAGGAGGAGGAGGAGGAGGAGGAGGAGGAGGAGGAGGAGGAGGAGGAGGAGGAGGAGGAGTGAGTGAATGGAGGGAGGAGTGAGAGGCAGGTGAGGGGTGAGAGAGAGAGAGAGAGAGAGAGAGAGAGAGAGAGAGAGGGGGAGGAATATGCACCTCTCTCTCTCTCTCTCTCTCTCTCTCTCTCTCTCTCTCTAACTGTTCATGATTACCAGTTAACAGACCGACACAGTGTCTCCCCTCGCCTCGTCCTGTCTATATCCTGTTTTTGTTCATTTTTTTTCTTTATTCTCACTTTATTTGTTGCCTTTCCTGAGTGAAGTTTATTTTTCCCTTATATTTGTGCACCTCCCTGTATTGTGTATTGACGTGGTGAGTGTGTGTGTGTGTGTGTGTGTGTGTGTGTGTGTGTAAGAAAATAAGGGAAGTTATAAGGAGTTATTATGTATTAGTTTATTATTTTTTTTCCAATTAATTCTTACTTATTTGTGTTTATTGGTCATATATATTTTTTTCTTTTTTCGTTATTTTTTCTCGTTTCTTAAAGTTATTGATAGTATATAATATTCTTCATCGTTGTCATAATTTGCTGATCATTTTCTCTCTCTTTCTTTCTTTTCGTGTATTTGTATTTCCTTCCTATCAACCTTGAACACGTTATTTTTTTTTTTTGGGGGAGGATCATTAAGAAATTATACATTTGTCTCTCACCTTGAATTAAATATATGAAAGTATTATTTTAAATCTACTACTTATCACTTTTTTTTTTTTTTACGTATGAACAGTCCCCCTTCACATCTTATTCATTTTCTCTACAAATAACCGTGAAATTCCTTCTATAACTTGACTTCATTTAAGCTCGAGGTTTCAAGACATTTGTCCCTGTCTTTTGGCTAAATCTTTCAAACCTGTAAGGGGGCTGGCAACTAAGTGGACCTTTTTTTTCTATTTTTTGTTGCCCTTACCCGGCTTTCCCTTCTTACACAAAAAGCAGCTTATATTCATCCTTACTCTTGTGGCTTGTGAAGTGGTAGCAAGGTTAACGGAGCTTCCTTAGTAACTCCACACAGCTGCATAACCTGTCATCAATTGCACACCTGAAGGGCGGCAGTCAGGGCCTCTAGCACACCTCAGAACACCTGCTGGGGTAAATAGAGTCAGAACATTACCACCTTAATAGAGACTTGACATACCTTACCGCTACTCTCTCTCTCTCTCTCTCTCTCTCTCTCTCTCTCTCTCTCTCTCTCTCTCTTTCTCTTTCTCAGACCTACCATTTTTCCTCCTTTACAGTCCTCACTCCTTATTATCTGTTGTTATTTCGTCCCTCCTCTTCCTCCAGGTTTGTCTTGTACCTTCCTAACTAATTATTGCCAAGCTCTTCTTTATTTCCTCTATTTTCTCGTTTTCTTCACTCCCCACTCCCTGTTTTTTCTTGTTCATTTTTATTATTCACTTTATAATATTTCGTGTTTCTCTATTCGTCATTTTTTTTAATCTTTTTTTATTTTATTAGTTCTTTTCCAGTTTTTTTTCCTTTCAACACTCATTTTTCTTTATTCGTTTCTATTTTCTCTTGTTATTTTGTTTTGTCCATTTTTTTCCCCTAATTTCTTTTTCCTCCCTACCAAACTTTATTTTTTTTTCCTCAATACCTTCCTTATTCATCACTCCCAAGCCGTCACTCTTCCCTCCTCCTCCTCCTCCTCCTCCTCCTCCTCCTCCTCCTCCTCCTCCTCCTCCTCCTCCTCCTCTTGCTAACTCCCTCATTCACCTCCCCACCCCTCTCTTCCCTCCCCTCTTTACACCTTAACATTCCCAGCTTCACCCCAACACCTTTCAACCTTAATCCTGTTTCCCACCCCTCCTTCCCTACCTCCCCCACCTCTGTACCTTCACCCTCTTCCCCCCATTCCCTCCTTCCTCCCTCCCTTTTCACCCACTTCCCTACCTTCACCCCCCCTTCTCCTTTCTCCTTTAATCGTGTTTCTCCTCTTCCTAGAATCACTGAGACTGTTTCATTCCCACCCCTACATCTCTCTCTCTCTCTCTCTCTCTCTCTCTCTCTCTCTCTCTCTCTCTCTCTCTCTCTCTCTCTCACGTGAATGGCTGATGTAACTCTTTGACTCTTTGACACCACGAGAATTTGGTGATGATGGATTGGTTGGACACCGGACAAGGGGGATTAGTAGTAGTGTGGTGGTGGTGGCGGTGGTGGCGGTGGCGGTTAGTGGTAAAAAAGAACAGTAGCGACTAGAATATGGGTAACGAAAAAGTAATTCATAGGGTTTGGTTATTTTCAAGTTAGGTTAGGTTAGGATAGGTTAGGTTAGGTTAGGTTAGACAGTAATTGTAGTAGTATGTAGTGGTGGTGGCTGTTGTGGTGGTGGTAGTAGTAGTAGTAGTAGTAGTAGTAATAGTAGTAAAAATAATATGAAACGGTTTGGGTTTGTTAGGTTAGGTTTGGTTAGGTTAGGTTAGGTTTGGTTAAGTAGGAATAGGAGTTGTATTCGTGTAGAAGGATTAAAGCAGGAAGAGACCAGGAAGAAGAAGAAGAAAAAGAAGAACAGGAGGAGGAGGAAGAGGAATAGGAGGAGGAGGAGGAGGAGGAGGAGGAGGAGGAGGAGGAGGAGGAGGAGGAGGAGGAGGAAACTCACGTACGCCATTAGTAATCGTCAAACTTCTAGCGAGGAAGGAAAAGAGAGGAAGAGGAGGTGAGAGAGAGAGAGAGAGAGAGAGAGAGAGAGAGAGAGAGAGAGAGAGAGAGAGAGTGGTGGTGGTGGTGGTGGTGGTGGTTGTCAGGTGGTGTTGGGATATGAGTCTGAATTGAACGGATATCCTTGTGGGCACAGAGAGAGAGAGAGAGAGAGAGAGAGAGAGAGAGAGAGAGAGAATATTCCCTCCCCCCTTCCTTCCTTTCACCACAAACTCTCCTCAAAATGACTTCAGACAATGGTACACCAATCTCGTAGTTCACACACACACACACACACACACACACACACACACACACACACACACACACACACACACACACACACACACACACACACACACACACACACACTTCTCCATCTCTCTCTTTCATTCACACACTTCACTCTCCTCAATGATTCTCTCTCTCTCTCTCTCTCTCTCTCTCTCTCTCTCTCTCTCTCTCTCTCTCTCTCTCTCTCTCTCTCTCTGATTGGTCGTATAGCACTGGCAGTCTGGTCCAATCACCGCTCTTGCTTTGTAAATCACACGGGCCAATCAGCTGTCAGAAATGGGTCACGTGACAGAGAGAGAGAGAGAGAGAGAGAGAGAGAGAGAGAGAGAGAGAGAGAGAAATAAAAAGCGAGATGGGGAAAAGAAAGAGGCGGAAAGAAATCTGATGGAAATAAAGAAGAAAAAAGAAAAAAAGGTTGAGTAGGGAAGATAGAAACGAAGGAAGAATACGTAAAAAGAAAGAGAGAAAGGAAGAGATAAAGATGGAAGAGGAAGAGGAGGAGGAAGAAGAAGAGGAGGAGGGAATGAAGATGTAGTAAGAAGCACGAGATGGAGGAGAAATTAAGTGGATGAAGAATTTTTTGGTAACTTAGACTTGTGAACTTTGAGGAAACGGAAGAGGAGGAGGAGGAAGAAGAAGAAGAAGAAGAAGAAGAAGAAGAAGAAGAAGAAGAAGAAGAAGAATTGAGGGAAGTAATAAGATGGAAAAGACTGAGTAGGAAAGAAGAAGAGTGATGGAAAAAGGAAAGATAGGAGGAAGAAGGAGGAGGAGGAGGAGGAGGAGGAGGAGGAGGAGGAGGAGGAGGAGGAGGAGCTTACCTGGATTCAATTGCATTTTGTTTCCGTTTGCTTTGCTATTGTTCCTCTCTTCCTTTCTCCTCCCTCTTTCGTCCTCCTCCTCCTCCTCCTCCTCCTCCTGTGACCGTATTCAGGAAAGAGGTGGTTACGCCAAACACCCGAGGCAAGAATCAAACTCTCACCGACTCTCACTTTACCTTCTTCCTCTCTCTTCTCTCTCCCTCTCCTCTTCCTCTCCCTCTTCCTCTCATCCTCCTCTTCTCCCTCTCCCTCGCTTCCTCTTCGTTTCTGTCTTCGTTCAAACTGACTTATTTTCTCTCTTTATTCCCGCATCTTCTTTTTTAATCTTCATTCTCGTCTTTCTTCCTTTTTCTTCCTCCTCCTTCGTTCTCTTCTTCCTTTTCTCTCTCTTCCTCGTAGTTTGTTGTCGGAAGGAAGTGAGATTATTTTTCAGTTTGAGTGAATGTTATCAGTTTTATCTATAGCAACGTGTGTATCTATCTATCTTTGTATCTGCCTATCTATCTATCTATATATCTATTTATCTATCTATCTATCTATCTATTTATTTATCTATCTATCTATCTATTTACTTATGTATGTTTAAACAAGAAAAAACAGTCGTGAACAGATTAAGTTAGGTTGTGTTAGATTTGGTTAGTTTATATTAGGTAAGTTTGCATAGATTTGGATCGATTAGGTTACCAAAAAAAAAAAAAAGCAGTAAAAAGTCTTAGTCTTGAGGAAATGACAATGAATTTCAGTCAGAATAATTCCTTCAGATTCAGAGCACTAAGTGACGATTCATCATAAGATTAAAACACACTGGCAAATGTTTCAAGTCTCTCTCTCTCTCTCTCTCTCTCTCTCTCTCTCTCTCTCTCTCTCTCTCTCTCTCTCTCTCTCTCTCTCTCTCTCTCTCTCTCTCTCTCTCTGAGTCACTTGTCTTTCCCTCACACCTCATAATTTAGTTTGGTGAGAAGCCACACTCGTCTGGTGGTGATCAGGAGAGTGGAGAGTGTTTATTATCGACTTTCTAGCTGCTTTCTAGTGTGTGGCGGTGGAAGATGGGTAGCTCTGTGTGTGTGTGTGTGTGTGTGTGTGTGTGTGACAAAATCAGTAAAATTGTGCAAAATCTCTCTTATTTCAATGTTCAGTGTGTAGTTTCAAAATATTACACCATTGCATGTGAAAGGAGAAAATGTCGCACTGTAATGCAATGTAATGTGATGTGACTCTTTGACGACACACAGCAGCACAGCACAGCACAGAACAACGCAGCACAGAAAGTAGAAGGTATGTCGGTGCATCGTGGTGGACTTTATCAATACATGAATGAATATAAGAAGAAAAAAATAGCTGAAGTGTCAAGGAATACGGGAGAAGAATATTATATCAACTCAATACACAAAAACAAGACTACATTAATTTTTTTCTCCTTTGATATACAACGAGCGTGTTTCTCCCTCAGTATATAACCTGAAAGATAGAAAGACAAACTGTATCTCTTATTCATCTCTTTCTTCCAGTGTAGCAATGCAAACTAATCTATACTGGAATACACCCTTCGAGTATACATAAAGAACATTAAACCCTCAACATAAGAAAATAAAACACACACAAGACTCCAAGTATACAAAAACAATACATCACATAACCACATAACATCACATAACACAAGAACACTCCACGTACACTATTTCTCCTTCAATATAGAAAAAAAACATAATTTATCCTCCAATATACAAGAACACAAGAAAACTCACGCAAACAGTTATCAATTTAAACTCCCACATCACAGTAAGGCGAGGCAGAGGAACAGTTTGAGGGCCTGGGCTGGGAGAGTCACGGCTGGGAAGGTCAGTGACGCCCGCGGTGGGAAGGGAAGGGAAGAGAAAGGATGGATAAGCAGGGAGGAACAGGGTGAAGGAAGGAAAGGAGGGAGGGAGGGAAGGAGGGAAGGAGGGAGTTTGGTGTGTGTCTGCCTCAGGATATAATGGAGGAGAGGAAGGA
>NC_059292.1:23358203-23363203 GCF_017591435.1 Portunus trituberculatus | reverse complement strand
CTCCAGATTTAAGGAAAAGCGAATATTTTTTTTATTATTTTTTCTCTTGGTATTAAACTAGATTTCGAAGTGTTTTTTTTTTCCGATATTTCTCTCTCTCTCTCTCTCTCTCTCTCTCTCTCTCTCTCTCTCTCTCTCTCTCTCTCTCTCTCTCTCTCTCTCTCTCTCTCACACAAATACAGGAAATGAAGAAATCTGTTACCATAACCCCTCCTCCTCCTCCTCCTCCTCCTCCTCCTCCTCTTCGTCTTTCTCTCTTTCCCAAAACTAATTTACTGTCCCTGGTTTGTGGTCAGTTTTGGAAGAAGACAGAAAGATTATGGTTGTGTTGTAGAGAGAGAGAGAGAGAGAGAGAGAGAGAGAGAGAGAGAGAATCATACTAATTATACTTGGATTAACTGACTCGTACAAAAACAAAGTAGAGGAACTATATAGTCAAAAAAATATTAAAAAAAGAATGACACTTAGTATTACGAAGAAAAGTTTACATGACGTTGACAAAAACACTAATTTTTTTTTCTATTATTATATTCACTTTTCCTTTTTCTTCATATCACGTCTTATTATTGCACCAATTTGCTCAACCCTTTGTTTTTTTGATGGTGTAATTCACATGTTATTATTACTACACAGCTGAGGCGGAGCGTGGTGAGGCATGACAGAGAGAGAGAGAGAGAGAGAGAGAGAGAGAGAGAGAGAGAGAGAGAGAGAGAGAGAGAGAGAGAGAGAGACTAAACGCCCAGATAGAAAACAAGGAATTATAGAAGGAAGGTGAAGAAACAGTGAAAGTGGAGGGAAAATATTGAAGAGGAAATTGATGAAAGAGAAATTAGAAAAAGAAGGAACAGCAAATAAAAAAAAGATTAAAAAAACATGACTTGATAGTTGTTGATTATTAATGGAAAAAAGAGAAAGGGAAACTGGTAAACATATCGAAGGAAACAGAGAACGAGGATGAGGAAGGTGAATATAAAGAATGAACAAACAGCATCAGACTTGTAAACCCCTATGAATAAAAAGAAAAAATGAATAGGAAATGAGCGAAAGAAGAAGAAAAAAAAAAACGAGAAGAGGAAGAGAAAAAGGAGAGATGAAAGAGGAGACATACACGGACATAGAGAAGAAAACAAAGATTCAAAAGTAAAAAAAAAAAAAAAATGGTAATTACGGATATGAAAAATGCAAAAGAAAAATAGAAAAGAAATAGAAAAGAAGAGAAGGAAAAAAAAAACGATAAGAGGAAGAGAAAAAGGAGAGATGAAAGAAGAACATAGAGAAGAAAACAAAAACGAAATTATGGATATGAAAAAATGCAAAAAAAAGAAAAAGAACAGGAAAGAAGAGAAGGAAGAAAAAAAAAGAAGAAGAGAAAAAAAGGGAGACTTGAAAGAAGAAACATAAACGAACATAGAAAAGAAAAACAAGGAATCAAAAGAAAATAGATTATGGAAATGAAAAAAAAAAATACGAGAATTTAAGAAGAAAATGATGAGGAGAAGTAACATAACCAGGAGCAGGTGTGGAGGAGAAGGAATGGCAGGTGTGTTTAATTTAGTGCCCTGTCCACCTGGGTCTTACCTGTGGTTGAGGCCATAAAGGTTGGGACTCTGAAGGGCAGGAGGGAGGAGGAGAGGAGGAGGAGGAGGAGGAGGAGGAAGGGACGAAGGAGTGGAATAGGTGTGGAGAGCAGAAGAGAGGTAGAGAAAAGTGTGAAGGAGGGAGAGGAGGTAAGAAAAAAGGGAGAGAGGAGGGAGGTAAGGGAGAGAAGAGAGGAGAGATTAGGAGAGGTAATTTAGGAGTGAGAGGAGAGGAGGAGAGAGGAAGGTGCGTGTGAATGAGGAGAAGGATAGATGCAGGGGGAAGAAATGGATGTAAACGTAGAGGAGAGATAGGGAGAGGGAAGAGAAATATAAGGAAGAGAGAAAAGGGATAGATGTAATGAGAAGAAAGGACGGATGTAGAAGAAGGCCCCCCCAAAAAAAAAACACTAAATAAAGAGAGGAAAAATGAAATAGAGCGATAAATAGGAAATGATAAAAAAAACACGTGAAAAGAAAGGAGGTTAATGAAAAGAAAAAAATAACCTGCAAATCTAGAAATAGGAAAGAAAATTAAATAAAAGAGTAATAAAATGGATTAGAGATGGTTAAATGGGAAGGGAAGAGAAGGGAAGGGAAGGGAAGAGAAGGGGGAAGCTGGAATGGACACTGGGAAGGATTAGGAGGGGTTAGTGGGAGGGGCAGTTAATGGGGGGAGGGTGTCCTGAATGGCTGGGAAAGTAATGGTTAATTTGTAGTAATGGTTGGAAATGGTAGATGTAGAGAGAGAGAGAGAGAGAGAGAGAAATTTTGTCTATGTATCCCTATAATTATGTTTATATAGTTGCATGGCTGAACCCCTCTGTCTCTCCCTCTCTCTCTCTCTCTCTCTCTCTCTCTCTCTCTCTCTCTCTCTCTCTCTCTCTCTCTCTCTCTCTCTAACTAGGAAAACGAGGAAAAAAGTAAAGAAAAAATATATTAAAAATCCTGCAATTATGTTTAGTCAAGCAAACGCACGAGAGAGAGAGAGAGAGAGAGAGAGAGAGAGAGAGAGAGATAATAGCATGATGTAACGATAAAGTAAAAACAAAACCAAAAAAATAAAAGTCTCCCATTATAAGATCAGAAAATGGGCAGGTGGAGGTAAAAGTATACGAGATCTGTGTCAACTGAGAGAGAGAGAGAGAGAGAGAGAGAGAGAGAGAGAGAGAGAGAGAGAGAGAGAGAGAGAGAGAGGCTTGCATCTTTACATCTCAACACAAGCGTTAAAGAGAGAAACATGTGGAAGGAAGATAAAAATAAACAAACAGGATGATGGATGGAAGGAGAGATAATACTGAAGATAACATCACAGAAGGAAGAGGAAGGAAGAGCAGGAGGGAAGGAAGAGGAAGAGAGAGAAAAGGGAGAGAAAAGTATCAAGGTTTGCTGTGAAAAGGAGGAGGAAGAGGAGGAGGAAGAAAGATGTGTGGAGAAGAAAGAGGAGGAGGAGGAGAGGAGGAAGATTGCGAGGATAAGGATCAAAGCCAAGGACGAGGAAAGAGGAGTGGAGCAGGAGAAGAGGAGAAGTAGGAGGAGGAGGAGGAGGAAGAGGAAGAGGAAGAGGAGGAGGAGGAGTAAGAAGTTACAGATTACAAAGACTTGAGCTGGATGAAAGGAAATAAGAAGGAGAACAGGAGGAATAAGAGAAGAGATGTACTTAAAAAAAAAAAAAATTAGTCTGTGGTCATTTTATTTTCCCTTTCAAGCACCATAAAGTTTAGGCAAAAATTTCAAAACAATTATCCGGTCGTCCCATTCAATACATTTTCTATCACGTGTATAGGTATTGAGATTGCGTTGTTCTTTGCATCAGAAGTTTCTCTCTCCAGGAAAACAAGCCCTATTAAAACTGAATGCTAAAGGTGAGAGATGTTTGAATGTGCAACGAGGATAATCTGGAGGCACGAAAGAAATTAGGTTTAAATTTTCATACTCTTCATTACAACTTTTTCATTGCAAGACATTTGATTCTCTGACATACTAAAGCTGGATTCTTCAGAGTACGAGTCTTGTCCAGTGGGGTTGCAGCATCATAAGCAGATAAATGAGCAGGATATAAAAAAAAAATTGTGTGTGTGTGTGTGTGTGTGTGTGTGTGTGTGTGTGTGTGTGTGTGTGTGTGTGTGTGTGTGTGTGTATGGATTAGAGGCATAAAGGTGTATTAGAATAGATATACTGACTTGTGAAGGAAGTATATGAAATCGAACAGGGTCGTGACAAAATAAATAAAGACCCGTATTTAGAATCGCTTTGCTCTCTCACGACGTCTGTTTTGAAAGGCTGTAGTCGAAGTTATTCATGTTTTTAGGGGTATTTTTATAGTTCTGGCGATGGATTAACAAGATTTCTAGTTTGTTATAAGGAGAAACTGCCTTGGAAACTCGGGCCTTGAAAGATTGCCGTGGTGAGAGAGCAAGGCCCAAGACTGAGGAATACTGACATAATCCACTCTCCACCACCACCACCACCACTACTGTCACTGCCCCACTAACCAGAATGCTGATCACTTATTTATTTTTTTCTCCTGCGTGCATTAACATTAGTATTACCAGGATTGGGTCAGTGTCTGGTGCTGCCCTATCGGTGGACCTGTTCTTGTGAGCCCGCTGTGTCGTGTTACAGAGCTGTTATTGGTGCCATTACTATTACTATTATCAATGCTTTTATTGCTCTTATTGTTAGCTCATTGTAGTGTCTATTAGTAGTCTGATAAATAGTGGTGTTGTTCTTGTAATCATGGAGTGTTTATTGGAGGTCATAAAGGTTGTTGTTGTTGTTATTGTTATGATGGTGGTGGTGGTGGTGGTGGTGGTGGTGGCTTAGTTGTCGATGTTGTTTATAAGGTTTTTTTTATATTTTTTTTTCTATTTCATTTGTAATTCTCATATCATCGCACTGTACTGTCTCTTTATTGACCATTGAGTTCGTGGCTTAGTGAATTTGTTGATTAGTATGGTGGTCATGACGTTATGTATGTATTTATTTAGTTTAGTCAGGAAAAAGAGGAGAGAAAAGGAAGACAAATTAATGAAAGATGACTGTGAATAGTAGTAAAAGAGATATAGAAGTAGAGGAGGAGGAGGAGGAGGAGGAGGAGGAGGAAGAAGAGGAAGAAGAAGAAGAGCAAAATTATAACAAAAAAAACATATATACCTCATAATATGTTTTACTCACATTTAAGAGAGAGAGAGAGAGAGAGAGAGAGAGAGAGAGAGAGAGAGAGAGAGAGAGAGAGAGAGAATGTATCAGTCAGTCAGCTAGTCATTAGATAAGACAAAACTGAACAAAAAAAGGAGAATTAGATTAGCGTGAGAGATAAACTTGTTAAAAAAAAAGAAACGTTGAAGCAAAGCAACAATCTCAACCTGTGTGTGTGTGTGTGTGTGTGTGTGTGTGTGTGTGTGTGTGTGTGTAAGTAAA
>NC_059292.1:23348203-23350703 GCF_017591435.1 Portunus trituberculatus | reverse complement strand
ATGGAAATAATGAAACGCAGATAAAAGAAGAAATGAAAGAGAAAAAGTAAATTATTGATGAAAGTGTAAAAAAGAACGAGAGAGAATGTGATAAACGTGATGATAGGAAAGGTTACAAAAGAAAAAAAAATGAGTAAAAAGAGAAAAAAACATTAACATACATTCAAATATCATTGGTGAAAGTAACACACACACACACACACACACACACCGCGTAGTGTAGTGGTTTTCACGCTCGACTCACAATCGAGAGGCCCGGGTTCGAGTCCCGGTGCGGCGAGGCAAATGGGCAAGCTTCTTAATGTGTGGCCCCTGTTCACCTAGCAGTAAATAGGTACGGGATGTAACTCGAGGGGTTGTGGCCTGGCTTTCCCGGTGTGTGGAGTGTGTTTTTGGTCTCAGTCCTACCCCAAGATCGGTCTATGAGCTCTGAGCTCGCTCCGTAATGGGGAAGACTGGCTGGGTGACTAGCAGGCGACCGAGGTGAATTACACACACACACACACACACACACACACACACACACACACACACACACACACACACACACACACACACACACACACACGAGGTCAAAGAGAGAGAGAGAGAGAGAGAGAGAGAGAGAGAATATCACACTGTCAACAGGTCTTCCATATCTTAGAAAGACCTCCTCCTCCTCCTCCTCCTCCTCCTCCTCCTCCTCCTCCTCCTCCTCCTCCTCCTCCTCCTCCTCCTCCTCCTCCTCCACACCAGAAGACTTCAAGGTGTAAGACGATGAGTTGAGAGAGAGAGAGAGAGAGAGAGAGAGAGAGAGAGAGAGAGGTGGTGATGATGATGATGGAAGGAAAATGGAACTCTATTCTGGAACCTGGAACTTCTCTCCTCTTGTGTTTCCAGAAGAGGAGGAGGAGGAGGAGGAGGAGGAGGAAGAAGAGTAATGTATGTAAAGGATAGGTGTTGGAATCCTTACGAAGAAGTATTAGATGAAGAGGAGGAGGAGGAGGAGGAGGAGGAGGAGGAGAGAAGAGAAGTAGGAGGTGTGAATTAGGTGGCAGTATTTTATAACGAAATGGAGGAGGAGGAGGAGGAGGAGGAGGAGGAGGAAAGGATAAAGAAAAAAAGATAAAAGAAAAAGAGATTTAACTTTACACACATAAATACATATTCATATCAAAATAATAATAATAATCCTAAAGAAACCCAAAACAAAATTAAAGGTAATTAAAAAAAAAAAAAGTGAGCACAAAATCCTTTACCATTTTCTTTCCATTTCACACTGAAGAAAGAAAGGGATGGAAAAAAAAAGAAGGGAAAAAATCTTTATTACCTTTACCTTTGCTCCTGGTGATGGAGTGAAGGAGGGGGAAAAAAGTTAACTCAGGTAATTTCCCTTCTGAAAAAACAAACAAACTCTGTACGTATTTAAATTGAAGGTAAAAGGGAAAGAAATAAAGAAGGAAATAAAGATTAGTTGATTTATAGAAAGAAAATGTGTGTGTGTGTGTGTGTGTGTGTGTGTGTGTGTGTGTGTGTGTGTGTGTGTGTGAGAGAGAGAGAGAGAGAGAGAGAGAGAGAGAGAGAGAGAGAGAGAGGATACGATCTTAGAAAGTCAGTCCAATTTTGGAGGAAAGTTCTCTTAAGTCTCGTAATCTTAGATAAAGTTAGAGAGAGAGAGAGAGAGAGAGAGAGAGAGAGAGAGAGAGAGAGAGAGAGAGAGAGAGAACTTCACTAACCCTAATTATTTGTTTTCAATGTTATCTCTCTCTCTCTCTCTCTCTCTCTCTCTCTCTCTCTCTCTCTCTCTCTCTCTGTCGGTTTACATAGACAATGTTGGAGGAAGAGGAGGCGAGTGAGTGAAGGAGGAGAAAAGGAAGAAGGAGCATTGCTGTGGCTAAATCAGGAGAAGAGAGAGAGAGAGAGAGAGAGAGAGAGAGAGAGAGAGAGAGAGAGAGAGAGAGAGAGAGAGTTTTTTGTATGTGTATTTCTTTATTTAAGTTATATTTATAGAAGAATTACCAAGGGAGAGAGAGAGAGAGAGAGAGAGAGAGAGAGAGAGAGAGAGAGAGAGTAAAAATAACGATAAAGTGAAGGAAGGAATTAGAAGGAAAATAGAGAAGTAAAAGGAAATAGGAGGAAGAGGAGGAAGAGGTAAATAAGAGAGGTAGAAAAGAAGAGATGGATGAAGAGGAAGGAAGGAAGAAATGTGATGAAAATATAAAAGGAAAGACGAATGATAATTTTTTGCCACTTCACTCCCTCTCTCCCTCTTTCTCTTTTGTCTCTCTCTCTCTCTCTCTCTCTCTCTCTTTTCTTTGTTTTATTCGTTTTATTATTATTTATTTATCCATGCATCTCTTCTTTTCTCCTTGTTAATCTGTTTTTTTTTTTTTGCGAATAAATGTACTTGTGTGTGTGTGTGTGTGTGTGTGAATAATAGTAGTAGTAGTAGTAGTAGTAGTAGTAGTAGTAGTAGTGTTAATAGTAGCAGTAGCAATTGAATCAACACCACTACCACCAC
>NC_059292.1:23335703-23345703 GCF_017591435.1 Portunus trituberculatus | reverse complement strand
CCACAACTGTTCTGCCTGTGTGTGTGTGCGTCTGTGTGTGTGTGTGTGTGTGTGTGTGTGTGTGTGTGTGTGTGTGTGTGTGTGTGTGTGTGTGTGTGTGAGTTTGAGTGAGTGAGTGAGTGAGTGGGTGTGGGTGGGTCGAGTGAGGCAGGCATCCCTTCCCCCGCTTCTCCCTTCTTCTTCCCCCTCCCTATCTATCCACACTTCTCCCTTCCTTCCTTCCTCCCCCATCACTTTTTTCCCTTCACCCTTACCCTTCACCCCCTCCCAGCCCTCCTCTCCCTCTATCCTTGGACTTGTAAATGTCAGACCCACGCACTTACAAAGATTGACGACGACTACTACTACTACTACTGCTACTACTACTACTACTACTACTACTACTACTACTACTACTACTACTACTACTACTACTACTACTACTACTGCTTCGTGTTAACAGACAGAGTGAAAATATAATTTGAATAAGATGATGGACAAATAGACAGGCTAATCGATTTAACAGATGGCTAAGAGGAGGAGGAGGACGAAGAGGAGGAGGACGAGGACGAGGAGGAGGAGGAGGAGGAGGAGGAGGAGGAGGAGGAGGACAATAACAACAGTCACATTGTGTTGTTCTCAATACATCATTAATTTTGGAGGACTTTTGATTAATTAGTGATATACCGATTCATTTTTACCTCTAATGATAGGTCAGTTTCTCTCTCTCTCTCTCTCTCTCTCTCTCTCTAGTAACACTTATCATTATGCTCTCCCTTCTCCAGTTCCTTCGCATTCTTCACGTCTTCTAACCCTGTGGTGGTAGAGGAGGAGGAGGAGGAGGAGGAGGAGGTAGTGAAGGTAACTCGTGCTCCCTCACGCCTCCTCTTCCTCCAGGCTACAATAACACGCCTCTCCCTTCTATTGTTTCTCTCCCTCCTTCCCTCCCTTCTCTCTCTCTCACCTTCCCTCGCCTCTCTCCCTTTCTCACCTTTCCTCTTTGGCTCCCTTCACTCTAGCAAAACTCTATCTCTCTCTCTCTCTCTCTCTCTCTCTCTCTCTCTCTCTCTCTCTCTCTCTCTCTCTCTCTCTCTCTCTCTCTCTCTCTCAATAAATAACATAATCATATTTAGATTAGATTGAGAGAGAGAGAGAGAGAGAGGGGGGGGGACATGTAGGAATGGAGGGAAGTATATTTGGAAGAAGGAAAACTAAATGAAGGAAAGACTAGGTAGGAAACTGGAAAACAATCATTGAGAGAGAGAGAGAGAGAGAGAGAGAGAGAGAGAGAGAGAGAGAGAGAGAGTCATCATCTTATCTTCCTTGGTCGCCTGGATGGACAAAACCGAGAGATCACGTCTTGGATACTGGAAACACGGCCATTCACACCCAGGCAGGCAGTGGAAGGGAGAGGGTCAGGCGCGGGGGAGGGCGTCCAGTGGTGCCTCCTTGTTGGGCATTGCTTTGTGTTGTGCTGTCTGGCTCCCTCGTGCTGTGTGAAGGATGGGAGGTGTGGCCAGCGAGTGACGGGTTTGGTGTGGACGTGTTGAGTGTGGCTGTTTTGACTTAGTGGTGTTTGGTGACTAGTTCAATGACTGACTGGGTGACTGACTGAATGACTGACTGGGTGACTGACCGACTATCTGATTGACTGGTTGGTTGATAGAATGAATGAATGAGTAACTGGTTGATTCATTATGTGAGTGAGTGAATGAATGTTTCCTTAGAGATGAATGGATGAATGGCTGGTGACTGACTGCTTAACTGGTTGAATGAGTAAGTGACTGGCAGACTGGCCTTCTAGATAATTAACTGATTAACTGACTAACTGAATAAAGAAAATAACAGGCTGACTTTTTCTCTCTCTCTCTCTCTCTCTCTCTCTCTCTCTCTCTCTCTCTCTCTCTCTCTCTCTCTCTCTCTCTCTCTCTCTCTCTCTCTCTCTCTCTCTCTCTCTCACACACACACACACACACACACACACACACACACACACACACACACACACACACCATCCTTTCCCTTTTGTTGTCTGTCATTGCTTATCTTCATCATCATCACCACCACCACCACCACCTCCCCCTCCTCCCCCTCCTCCGTATTATAAGAGAATTCATTTAATTGGTTAGAAGAGAAGGGAAGGGAGAAATTCAAAGCTTACCTCGCTGATAGAGTCGAATTACTACTGGAGAGGGCTGGAATATCACCTTAATTACTGTTGTAGAAGTGAACACAGGTGAGCAGCCCTTTCTCGCTTACCTGTGCTTGTGTTCGCCCAATTAAAGGTGTGTTGGAGGCATTGAGTGTTTGGGAACAGTTTTCTTTTGGGTTTTGCTGTGTGTGTGTGTGTGTGTGTGTGTGTGTGTGTGTGTGTGTGTGTGTGCAGTGAAGCAAGTAATAGTTGGGTACGTGTTTTCTTACTCTGCAATGGAAGTCACGCCTTAGAGAGAGAGAGAGAGAGAGAGAGAGAGAGAGAGAGAGAGTTTACGAAAAATATTCCTTTTTATTTTGCTCTTCCTGTACCTTATTTTGACTGTAAGTTTATGGCTCTCTCTCTCTCTCTCTCTCTCTCTCTCTCTCTCTCTCTCTCTCTCTCTCTCTCTCTCTCTCTCTCTCTCTCTCTCTCTCTTTGCCTCTTCTTCCTCTCTTCTCTTCACACTACCTCTTTTCCTCCACTCTCCTCCTCTATCCTTTCTTATCTTCCTTTCTTCTCCTTCTCCTTCCACCTTCCTTATCTAGATCTTCACTATCTCCACATCCTTCATTCTTATCCTCACCCATCCTAAACCGTCCTTACCACATCCTCCTCCTCCTCCTCCTCAACGTGGGCGGTCCGAGTGGGCGGAGGCATGGGCGTGGTGATTGATGCTGATTGATGTGTGTTTTTGCGTGCGTGTGCGTTTGCTTTTGTGTGTGTGTGTGTGTGTGTGTGTGTGTGTGTGTGTGTGTGTGTGTGTGTGTGTGTGTGTGTGTGTGTGTGTGTGTGTGGATGTGTGTGTGTGTGTGTGTGTGTGTGTGTGTTGTGTGTGTCTGTGTATCTGTTTTCTCCTTTAATCTATCAGTGTTTGCTTTTCACCTCTCGTATCTTGCTTCACCTCTCGTATCACACACACACACACACACACACACACACACACACACACACACACACACACACACACACACACACACACACACACACACACACGTACCGTACCTTCCACCGCCTCACGCTCTGCATATTGTTTACCTGACGCCCGAACAACGAGATTTACTAGTGTGGAAGACTCCGATGTTTGCTCAGAAGTGGATAAACAATTTTTAATGCTTGTTTCCGTCTCTCCCTACACAGGTAAGCCCGGTGTGTTGACTGAGGTGAGCGTGGCTGGGTGCATGCCGCTAGCCAGGTGAGTAGACTGCTTAACACATGGGCAGGTGATTCTAGATGGGAAGCTAATGAAGGAGTAAGGTTTTTTTGTATTGTAATGTCTGAGAATCATCGTCTTACTAAATTAGCACAAGGAATGAGGGGGGAATAAGTTTGAATTTGGCACTAATGGGTAAGATAATTAAGAACTCAGGTAATTTATATACTAAAATACCTTGTCGTTTCTTTGTTATTATCTCCACCACAAGGACTAGTTAAGAATATGCGAATTTCAGCATTTAACTCATAACCAGGTGGATTTAGTTAGTAAGGTGAGGAAATATAGGAATTAATTTTTCACTTGCCGATTTGAATACCTGAACGTTGCCTTCTTATCGCCCTCAAACACACAAACTGATTAAAAACAAGGTAAATTTTAACATGCAAGAGAAATAGAAGCTGAATGAATTACAGAAGGAAAATCTAGACGTGTAAAAGAAGCAAAAGGAATAGAAAGAGAAGTTAGAAGAGAGAAATTTAAACGTGTAGAAGAAATACAAGGAAGAGGAGGTACAGGAGGTGTAAGAGGAGGAATTGGATTAGTAGAATGCGTGTGAGTTCTATAGGAAGGGAAATAAACAAGAAGTGAAGCCCATTCCGTGTTTCTACCGGCGGGGACAGAACAATGGCAGACGGGGCGGCAGCTGTGGAGGCTCCGAGGCGCTACAAAGGAAGGCTGAGGTGCGCAGGGACAGTAACGCGGCATTGAGTGGTGGCGAGGTGGTTACGGGGCATTGTGAGCAGAGAGAGAGAGAGAGAGAGAGTAGTTGGTGAGGGTGTGGCTGTGTCGTCTCTGTGTTTTGAATCGTTTAGTTTTGATTGATGTTTTGATTTGTTTTAAAGGTTTGCTGTGTATTTGAAATGGTGGTCAGTAGATGCTTTCTCTCCTCATTAGTTACTTTGTCTGGTTGTGGATGGGGTGGAGAGGTGTAGATGGAACGGGAGGTGAGGGAGGTGAGGGTGTGTTTGTGAGGGAGGAGCAGCTGTCTGGGCCGTGATGGGGAAAACAGTCCTTCATGGTGTGTGTGTGTGTGTGTGTGTGTGTGTGTGTGTGTGTGTGTGTGTGTGTGTGTGTGTGTGTGTGTGTTTATCCTTCTCGCGTGATACAAGGCAGTCTGTTTGTTACCGGAGGACCAAGAGAGAGAAAGATGTGGCTTTGTATGTATTGGATGGTTTCGTCTTGTTGGACTCAATGTTTCATATTAGAGACAAAGATTTAGTTGAACTGTATGTATTGATATAATTATTTGACCAAGAGTGATACGAATTGAAATTTTTATTTTTTTTATTGTACGAGTTTTTATATTCATTTACCCGAACCTTGTAGCTTTATAAGAGATATGTAGTGCCGAGCCTTTACTTTCAGCACTTCGCAACATTTCCGTATCGCGATCCATTAGTTTTCAGGCGCATCTAAACAAAAAACGAACTAAAAATGTAATTCACACTCATAAATATTTGGCACACGTGACGGCTATTGAGTCCATCCCTCGACGCACTTTATGACTCTTTCCTTATCGTGATGCATTAGTTTTACTCATACACATAAGCGCAAGTTGTAATGTGCGTCTGTCTATCTAAATTCCCTGCAGCATTGCTTGGCTTGGGGTTGTAGCGCTGCCATGATGGAGAGTCTCGCCTTGCTTCTCGCCTCGCCTCGCCTCGCCTCGCCTCTCTCAGCCAACTGTCTGCCTTTCGTTATTAGTGACCCAGAGGAATGCAATGCTTAGGAGTAACAAAATGAGTGCACTAGGTTATTGCAGTCTTCAAATGTAGTTAATCGTCGCATACAAGTTCGTGTTTTTCAGCTTTGTTTTCTCGTAAGGATTGTTTTCAAAGGCCACAAAGATTTATTCAGATTTTTTTCAAGAGTGATGTCTTTTTTTTTCTCTCTTTCTCTTCCTATTGGTGGTACTGAATCTTAGCCAAATTCAAGCTGAAATAGTAAGATCTCTCTTGAAAACCTCTGTCGCCTCCAGTACAGCGCCTTGGAAACCTCATTTACCTCCGCTTGAAAAGTTCAGTCATTTGTCAGGTCCCGAGTCATTTGCTACTCTTGAAACACCTCAGTAACCTCCATTCCACTGCGGCCGCTCCCACTGCAGCCTATCACTCCTGAAACCCACGGCCTCATTAGCCAGCCTGCCACTCTTGAAAAACCTACTCACCTCTGCAGCCTGAAAATTAACCACGTTAAAGACACCGAAACTTTTAACATAATCGTTCACATTTCGAAGATAAACATGAAATTCCAAATCTTTACGTATCCATTACTAGGAAGGAACGCAGAGTACACCATACACACACACACACACACACACACACACACACACACACACACACACACACACACACACACACACACACACACACACACACACACACACACGCAAACATACACAGCCATCCAGCGCCAGCCAGCAGCCCGCCAGTCTCGCCTCCACGTCCCAAGATCTTTACGGGCCAGCCTAAATCCCGCGCCTCCCAGCCTTATCACGGCGGGCGGGCGGCGCGGGAGTTACGTGCGACGAGGCTCAGTCGGCGGCGCGGCGGCAGCTTTATGTGAGGCGCCGCCATGGTTATCGGGGCCAGATGGTGCCTGAGAGAGAGAGAGAGAGAGAGAGAGAGAGAGAGAGAGAGATATCAAAACTAACCTCATCATGTTTTTTTTTTTCCTCACCTCTTCCTCCCCTCTCTTTCCCTGCCTTGTGTAGTAAACGTATTCTCACTGTCAGAGAGAGAGAGAGAGAGAGAGAGAGAGAGAGAGAGAGAGAGAGAGGTTAATGTAGAGGTGGTGGTGGTGGCGGTGTTTGGGTCTGTTTTGGTCACCCATGTAAACACACTGACCGCCTCGACACACCACAGCCCCCTTTGCTTCTGTACCTCACCCCTCCCCGCCCCTCTCACCCGCCCCTTCTCAGCCCTTCTCTTGACACCAACCTTTCCCCCCATCCCCTGCTGGCCGCCTCAGTCCTCTCCAACCTTCCCCCCCACGACTCCCCCGCCCCAGGCTCCCCTCCGTTGCCCCGTGGCGGTGTTTGCAGGGGGAGGGAAAGAGACCAGCGTGTTCTCATTGCCCTGTTTCAGTTGCTGCGTGGGTCAGACTACATTTTCGCTAGTGTTTGTAGTTTTTGTAAAGAGAGAGAGAGAGAGAGAGAGAGAAGGCAGTGAGCTAAAACTTTCCTCCTTTTTCCTCTCTCTCTCTCTCTCTCTCTCTCTCTCTCTCTCTCTCTCTCTCTCTCTCTCTAGTACAGTATCTTGCTGGTAATCAATGTTGCTGCCACTAAAAACACACGATAAACTCAAAGAAATAATGAAAGAAATAGGCAAGAAAGGAAAGGAAAAAAAGTGGAGGAGGATTTCTTTCATTTTCTTTTTACATTTTCCTTTTCACATTTTTTGTTGCATTTTCTCTTTTTTCCTCTTTATTTTAATTTTCGACCTTTTCCTCTTGTCTTACTTATTTTCCTTATTTTTTTTTCTTTTCCTGAGCAATATTGAAGTAAACAAGGTAGTAAACAAAGTAGAGAGAGAGAGAGAGAGAGAGAGAGAGAGAGAGAGAGAGAGAGAGAGAGAGAGAGAGATAGGGATAAAAATAAAAGTGTAAAAAGTAAGTAGGGCAACGAAGACAGAAAGAGGAAAAAAAATTAAAAAGATGCAAAAAATATATTTGATCTAGGGCAAACAAAGATGAAAGAGAGAGAGAGAGAGAGAGAGAGAGAGAGAGAGAGAGAGAGAGAGAGAGAGAGAGAGAAGAAAAAAGGGGAAAAAATGAGAAGCACATACAAAAAGAAGCAAAAAATAGAAAGAACATAAAAATCGACGTGTGAAAAATAAATAAACTAACAAAAAACTAAAAAGAAAAGAAAAAAAACAGGAAAAATACACAGTTGATCTGAAGGAAAACAATCGAAAGAGGAAAAGACCGAACGACTCAGAGAAAGAGAGAGAAAGAAAGAGAGAGAGAGACAGAGACGTGGCTATAAAAAACTGGCCTTAAAAAATGTTAGTGGCGGGGCGAGGCGAGGCGAGGCGGCCGAGGTGAGGTGAGGGGCGGGTCCGTCATGGGCTGGGAACACGTGTTTGCCTGTCCGTCACCTGTGTTGGCTGGGCTAATAACGCCGCCCTACCTGAGCCGAGAGAGGGAGAGGAAGGAGAGAAGGAAGAGAGAAGGCAAAGAGGGAAGGGGGAAAAAGGACTCGTGCTGAATTCCAAAGAGGAGGAGGAGGAGGAGGAGGAGGAGGAGGAGGGGGGAAAAGAGTGCATTGAAGAAATGAACACTGATGAAGAGGAGGAGTAGAGGAGGAAAAAGGACTTGGAAGAGAAGTTTGAGTAGAATGAGGGTCTGAAAGGAGGTGGAGGAGGAGGAGGAGGAGGAGGAGGAAGGAACCAGTGCATTGAAGCTATGAAGGCTGATGAAGAGGAGGAACAAAGGGAGAAAAAAGGGATAAGAGGAGGAGAAGGAGAAAAAAAAGGGTTAAGAGAAGGATGAATGAAAGGCAATATAGAGGAGAGGGATTAGGATTAAGAGGAGGGAAAGAAGTGCTGGGAAATATTCAGGAGGAGGGAAGATCTTAGGACGAAGGGAAAGATGGAGGAGAGAGAAATGATAGGTGGAGAGAAGGACCAGCAGGAGAAGGAGAAGGAGAAGAAAGAGGAAGAAAGGAAAGAGTCCTGACGAGGAGGAAGACGAGGACGAAATGCATGTGATGGACGAAGAGGAGGAGGAGGAGGAGGAAGATCAAAGGAGAATTATAAGGATTTAAAGAACATTAATCTAGAGAGAGAGAGAGAGAGAGAGAGAGAGAGAGATTCATGAAAAAAAGAAAAAAACATACATCACAAGAAACCGATGAATAATCCAAACAAAAAAAAAAGAAAAGAAGAAAAGAAAAAAAAACTGAAAGAAGAATTAGAGAATGACTGAGAAAGATAAAATTAAAGACAAACAAGCGAAAGAAACAAAAGAAGGACAGAAAAGAAAGACAGACAGACAGACAGACAAACAGATTAAGACCGGACAGGGAAAGCAGAAGGAAAGAAAAATGATACACAGATTAGCGGTCGAGGAGCTCAATGGAAGACGAGGCAGGAGAAAGGAAAGGACAGACAGACAGACGGACAGGCAGGCAGGTATAAGGGAGGGAGGTAAGGGAGGGAAGAATTGGAGAGAGGGAGGAATGGAGGGATGAAGGGAGAGGCATCTGACCTGAAAATGGAGAAGAAAGGAGAGAAGGAGGGAGAATGGCAGGATTTAGATGGGGAGGTATTTGCATGAGAGAGAGAGAGAGAGAGAGAGAGAGAGAGAGAGAGAGAGAGAGAGAGAGAGAGAGAGAGAGAGAGAGAGCTGTAAGTGTTGAACCGAGTAAGGGAATCTTTCATTATAACTTTAACGTGTTTTTTTCCTCCTTCTATTAGTTTCCTTAAGGGCAGTTGGCGGGACCTTCGCGTGACGGGAGGGAAAAAAGAAGAGGAAGAGGGAAAGAAAAAAGGGAATTAAGAGAAGATTAATTTTAGATCCATTTACCCACGTGACTTTATCTCCTTCGCGTCTGATTCCCTGTTTGAGTGGTAGTAGTAGTAGTAGTAGTAGTAGTAATATTAGTAGAAGTTATTGTTGTTGTTGTTTGGAAAGTATATTTTTTTAGCATTCCTTCTTTCTTTTTCTTTTTTCTTGGTTTTTTTTTTTTTGAAAGAAAATGAAAGACAAAGAGTGGAAGGATTTAGGTAAGAAGGATAGAAAGGAAGGAATGGAAGGTAGATGTAAGGAAGGAAGAATAAGGAAAGATAGATAGAAAGAAAGGATGGATGTAGGGCAGGGGGAAGGAAATGAATAATATATTAGAAGGAAAATAGAAAAGAAGAGGAAATGAAAAAGTGAGAAATGGAGGAATGAAGAATGAAAAGATGGAAATTTTATACAAGAATGAAGGTAAAGTTATGAAATGAGAGAGAGAGAGAGAGAGAGAGAGAGAGAGAGAGAGAGAGAGAGAGAGAGAGAGAGAGAGAGAGAGAGACACACACACACACACACACACACACACACACACACACACACACACACACACACACACACACACACACACACACACACACACTGCATAAATGAATGAATAAATAAATAGAAAGACGGAAGTAGCAGGAATACATGAAGATTTAATCAACGTATTGTATGTAGAGCAAGACGAAACAGAGACGAGGAACACAAGCAAACACAAACGAAGAACAAAAACATTAAACACCCTACACCAACCCACAATGTAACTTTATTTCCACTACCACCACCACCACTATCACCACATCCGAGCCAGTTACCGCACCACAGCACCACAAATGAGCCGTATCACCCCCCATACCCTTCCTCCTCCCCCATACCTCACGCCTCTACCCCAAATCCTCACACGCCTCATACATACACACCACACCTCCTCTCCCTCTCTCACACCAATACCCATCACCACCATGACCTCTCACACGCTTCCCTCTCCCTCCCACTGCTCTCACTCTACGATTCGTTCATGCTCTCCCTCCACGCCTCCTCCACGCCTCCACCACGCCTCCTCCACGCCTCCTCCACAAATCCTGCCCTACAATACTCAAGTAACGGGTCTGCGC
>NC_059292.1:23323203-23328203 GCF_017591435.1 Portunus trituberculatus | reverse complement strand
CACCGCCACATCTTCATTTTCCTCCTTTTCTCCTTTTTCTCTTCTTTTCTTCTCCTCCATCTCTCTCTTCCTCTTTTTTCTTCTCCAATTGCTTTAGTTCTGTTTCTACTTTCTTTGTCTTCACTTTTTTTGTCTTTTTTTGTCTTTGTTTTCATGTATATCATCTTTTTCATCCTCTTCCTTACTAAATTTTTTTCTTCTTTTGTTTCATATTTTTTTCTTCTTCTATTATTGCTATGTTCCTTATTCTCAGTGTTTTTATTCTCATTCTTCTTCTTTATTATCATTTTGTTATTCTATTATGTTATCTCCTCCCTTCCTTCCTTATTGTTTCTTTTCATGTTTTTTTTTTTTTTTTTTTTCATTGACTCTTCTTTTGTAGTATCATTATCATCTTCGTCATCATCACCATCTTCATCTTCATCATCTTCATCATTAGTGTCATCCAGTATCATCATCATCATCTCCCTCATTTTCCTCCTTCACACACACACACACACACACACACACACACACACACACACACACACACACACACACACACACACACACACACACACACACACATAATCCACTAAACATTAAAAAGTAAGAAAAAAAAGAAAAATCTCTAAAAATAACGATAAAAAAATGAATTAATACAACTCAAAACATCACAACAATACAACATGATCCTGTATTTTTCCTCCTTCTTTTTCTTTCTTTCTTATTTTTTACCCCATTTTAACCACACCAACAATATCACGAAGCCAAATAACCGTTAAGTAAAAACCAAAACACGTAATCTACTTTTTTTTTCATCTTATTACGTTTTTCTTTAGTTACCGCACCTTCCTCCTTCCTCTCCTCCTCCTCCTCCTCCTCCTCCTCCTCTTCCTCCTCTTCCACGGTGTTTAGCGGACGAACGGATGAACAGACGGACGTGGAAAGGTCATTAGGCATTGTGAAGGTCGTAACAGGCAGAGGGAGCGCGGTCATTAGTGCGTGGGGGCGACAGAAAGAAGGAATAGGTGTGGTGGTGGTGGTGGTGGTGGTGGTGGTGGTGGTGGTGATGGTGCTTGGTATGGTCGTGGCTCTCTGACTTATTTAAGGCTTCTGGTGGTGGTGGTGGTGGTGGTTCGTGTCCTCTCGTGTCATTTTGCTGTTATTTGGTCGTGTAAGAGAGAGAGAGAGAGAGAGAGAGAGACTTTGGTACTCATTATTGTGTAGATCGGATATTTGTATTATTATTTTTTTTATTATTATTATTATTATTATTATTATTATTGCCATTATTATTAATCTATATTTTCTTTTCTTTTCCAGGTATGTATCCATGATGGTTGTATAGAACCTCAACTTCATGATGTGGGTGAGTACGAGAGAGAGAGAGAGAGAGAGAGAGAGAGAGAGAGAGAGAGAGAATACACATCCTAGCCTAACAAGTCTAGATATATCCTAACTATCACTATCTTTCTAAGTAAACTCGTGCTGAAAAAAATATCTCAAAAAAAAAAATATTTGGATCACTATTTACTTTGCACTGAAATTTCTTGGTATTTTTTTACGCTATCCAAAACACTCCCTTGTTCTTTGCTCCACTTCTGTCCCTTGCAGCAACACAGCAAACAATGTATGAACAGCACAGCATAGCACAACATAGCACATAACAGCACACAGGTCAGCACTTCAGCCAGCACTCAGTATTCATTCACACTTGACTGTCTGTGTGTGTGTATCTGTGTATCTGTGTGTTCGTATCACCTGTTAGTTTCCTCACCTGTCTGAATATTTGGTCTTCCTCAGGTACATAGATAGCAAGAGTTTACACACACATACGCAAACACACACACACACACACACACACACACACACACACACACACACACACACACACACACAGGCATACGCATTCACGCACTCACGCACTCACGCACTCGCTCACATACACGCAGGTATATCATAATTTTTGGCTCTTGAGTCATGTGGGTTTCTGGTGTTGAAATGACTCTCTCTCTCTCTCTCTCTCTCTCTCTCTCTCTCTCTCTCTCTCTCTCTCTCTCTCAAGGCACGTTTCCTCTCTATCTCTATTTTCTTACCAGGTTTTTCCAGTTTTCCTATTTTTTTTTTTTCGTCGTTTCAGTTTCCTCACTTGTTCAACATTTGTTTCCTTCACTTTTTTTTTTTTTTTTTTACTTCTGTTTTATTTCTTTAACTTTCTCCGTTCCGTTTTAGTTTTGTGTTTCCGCGATCTGTTATTGAGTGTGGTGAATTTCGCTGATGTCGTTAAAGGTTTGACAAAAATGCGTGTTTTTGTTATTTCCTTTCCTCCTTTATCAGCAAATTAATCTTCCTGGTCAGTACATCTAATCCTTCCTTTCCTTCATTCTTTCCTCCTCCCCTCCTGACATTCCTCCCTCCTTCCCTCCCTTCCAGTCTGCTTTCCCTCCCTCCCTCCCTCCCTCCCTCCCCCTCCTCCCTCCCTCCCTACCTACCTACCTACCTACCTACCTACCTACCTACCTACCTACCTACCTACCTACCTACCTACCTACCTCATTCCTTCCCTCCCACCCTACTTTCCTCCATCCATCCATTTCTTCCTCTCCCTATCTCTCCTTTCATCTCTTCCTCTATCACTTGCTCTATCTCATTCTCTTCCTTTCATTTCCCATACCCCTTTTTTTCTTTCCTTTCTATGTTCCTTCTTCAAAATTCTCTCTCTCTCTCTCTCTCTCTCTCTCTCTCTCTCTCTCTCTCTCTCTCTCTCTCTCTCTCTCAGAATTTCACAGGTAGAAGCCAGGTAACGAAAAGATAATTAGTGACTCGAGTGTACCTGGTGAGAATGAGTCTCCTTAATAACCAGGACATGACTTAGCTTGAGAGGCGCTGGGACCTTGGGGGTGTGTCCTTGGGGGTTCCTGGGGTCATGGGAGGTAGGAGGATGTAGGGAAGGATGGGGAGGGAGAGCTGACATAGATTTAAGTAAGAGTAAGGAAGGGAATCTGAGTCTTGTGTGGAGTGTCAGTAAGGTGGTAGTGGCTTGTGTGTGTGTGTGTGTGTGTGTGTGTGTGTGTGTGTGTGTGTGTGTGTGTGTGTGATGCCTCCACGTTCTAGGTCTAAAAAATGTCATATTGTCGTAATTGGATTTTTTTTTTTTTATCTTTTTTTTTTATTTGAGTTTCGTGTTATGGAGATCCCAACCCAACCTAACCAGAACTCGTTTGCATATATTACGATTCCTTTCTTTTATTTTCCTGCGTTTTATGTTTCGAAATTCTCTCTCTCTCTCTCTCTCTCTCTCTCTCTCTCTCTCTCTCTCTCTCTCTCTCTCTCTCTCTCTCTCTCTATGTGCGGTGTTGCAAGGTGGTGGTGGTGTTGGTGGTGGTAAGTCATGATCGAAGTGTGTGTGTGTGTGTGTGTGTGCGTATCTGTGATGCCGAGGTATACCATATGAGAGCCTCTTTTTATTAGTTTAGTCTCTCTCTCTCTCTCTCTCTCTCTCTCTCTCTCTCTCTCTCTCTCTCTCTCTCTCTCTCTCTCTCTCTCTCTCTCTCATGGACTCTGACATTGACATAAATATTTCAATCCTTAATTTTTGTCCTCCTTTCGTCCTCTCATTTCTCTTCCTCACTTGTCGCCCTTTGTTCCTCTCCTTCCTCTTAAGCATTCGAACCCAGTGACTGACTTGACCCAACCTTCACCTTCTTGCTCTCCCGCCCGCCTTCTGTCCCTCTCCCTTTTCATCCTCCTCTCCTTGTCATTCTCCAACCCTCCTCTTTTTTTATCTCCTTGTCCTCTTTCTTTCTCCCTTCACCTATTTTTTTTATTTTTCTTATTGTCGTCTTTCTTCTTTCTAGTCGATTTTTTTCCTTTTTCTTTTTTCTCTTGATGTCTTTCTGTTATCTTGCTTCCTGTTGTATATTTTTATCTCTTGTATAGTGATTATTTTCCCCATTTATTTACGTATCTTACTTCCTTATCTTATTTTCGTTATCTTACTTCTCTCTATGTAATTTTTTCCCCAACCTTCTCTTTTCCTTTATCGCTCACTACTTCCTTTTATTTCTTCGTTTCTTCATTTTTATTCCCTATTTTCCTTCAACTTTCATTTTTTGTCATACTGCGAGTACCTACTGTGTACATATATTTTCACTCAACCCTTCTTCCCATTCTCTTCTTTCTACCACATCACTCTTCTGAAAGCACCCAATTCCTTAGAGATGAAGAAATACCTTATTGAATTCGTCCCCTTATCTTACTTTACCTTAACTAACCTTTCCTAACTTTACCTAACCTAATCTAATTAAACCTTACCCTATCTTGCTTTACCTTACCTTACCTAACCTAACCTAACTCTACCCAGCCTAATCTGATTTAACCTTACCTTACTCTTGCCTTATCTTCTAACCTAACGTTACCTAATCTAACCTAATCTTATCGCACCTTACCTCAACTTAACCTAATCCTAACCTAACTGAAGCTAATCTAACCTAAATTAAAGTAACTAAACTTGACTTAATCTAAGCTAAAACTGGCGTAACTAACTTAACCTAACCTACCGTAACTTCACCTCCCCAAACCTGACCTCACCTAACCTCACCTCATCTAACCTAACCTAACCTAACCTAACCTAACCTAACCATACCCCACCTTATGTCTGCTAAAAACCTCATGTACTCTATTCACGCTCCTGTAAAGTTCCTAATGGCAAGATTTAATTACGCTAATGGGCAGGGAGGATTCATATCTCTCCCCAGCGCAGCGTGAACTCTTAAGGGGGGGAATTTAAGCCCCCAAGGGGGAGTAAAAGAGTTCCAGGAGGGAGAAAAGGGTTCAGAAAGGGTACGGCTGTTTCTGCTTGAGTGGTTGGGGTCTGAGGAGGGAAGGTGGGGAATATTAAAGTCTGTGTGTGTGTGTGTGTGTGTGTGTGTGTGTGTGTGTGTGTGTGTGTGTGTGTGTGTGTGTGTGTGTGTGTGTGGTGGTGGATGGGTGGGTGGGTATTTTCATGAATTTGTTCT
>NC_059292.1:23303203-23308203 GCF_017591435.1 Portunus trituberculatus | reverse complement strand
GTAGCAACAGTAATATTAGTGGTAGCAACATTTGTAGTAGTTGTAGTAGTATAGTCATAGCAGCAGCAGTAGTAGTAGTAGCAGTAGCAGTAGTGATCGCAGTGATAATGCAGTATGAAGGCTGAAATGTAAACGAATATATAACCAATCTTACATATGAATGCCACACAAAGAAACCGTGGAAATAAGACACTCACATATTTTCCAGACAATTTCCAGGTGGTTTCCTCACAAAGTAATACCCAGAAGCAAACCAGCACCATTCACCAAACACCAATACACATCCACAACACACCAACACTCTATATAAAACCAACACAACCTTTACTTTCAAGCCATTTACTCTGAAATATATAGAATTGCATGGCTGGATTGTTTGGACGTGGAGGTCGTGGTGGAGGAGGAGGAGGAGGAGGTGAAGGTAAGGCACGGAAGTAGGTGGTGCGCGCAGGTGTGAAGGTAATAAGAGGCGCTCAGGTGTGTAGCGTTGGAATGAGTGGTACAAATAGCAAGCCTGCCAAGCCATATCGAGGTTATGAAGAGGAGAAAGCCACAAATACAATTACTAATCCATTAATCCGTCCCGGCACTGGAAGGAAGGGAGGAGGAAGAGCAGTGAGGGAGCAGAAGGGCGTGAACCGTGAGTGTGCCAGACAGGTGTGCAGAGAGAGGTTGTTTGGGGAACGAGGAGAGGTAAATAGGTGAACATTAGAGAGCTGAAAATGAGGAAAGAAGAACATTAGAGATGAAAGCAAGGAGAGGAGCGAAAGTACATTGTAGAGTGAGATAAAAGCAAGGAGAGAGACGAAAGTACCTACATTATAGAGTGAGATGAGAGTAATCGTACGTTTTAGAAGAGAAGAGAGATAACGAGAGAGGTAATTTGAGGATCAAGGAGAGATGAAGAAGAGAATACATTTTAGAGAAGTTAAGAGAGGGAGAAAGTGAAAAAAAATTAGAGATGATTTTATAAACATGGCGAGATAAAGAAGAGACGATGTTTGAGAGACAAAGAGATAATTAAGAGATCATGATAGAGATACAAAAAGTGGCGCCATTTTGAGAACAAGAAGAGATAAGAAGAGAACACTATATGGAAACGTAAACAAAGACAAGAAGAAATAAAAAGATAGATAAGATACGAAATAAGAAAAACGAAAAAAAAACAAAACAAAACTAGAAGAGCGATGAAATATGAAGCTTTACAGGTAGGAAGAAATTGAGGAACAGAACATAAATAGAATTGATGGTAAAGATGATGATGACGGTGATGATGGATGATAATGCTAAGCTGACAGGTGTGAAAAATATACCCTGATCACCTTTCCTTTTTCCTCCCCTCCCTCTTCTTTCTTTTCCTGGTGGTGATGGAGGGAAAAGGCAAAAGTTAAAGAGATTCCAGCCTCAGGTAACAAAACGGAGCTCCAGGTAAATATACGATGGATATACAGGTGAAGACAGGTATATACAGGTACAGATATGGAAGTGGAGGATGGGTACGACACACACCTTTTCCTCTATCCATCTCAAGGTCATGACCACCGCACG
Organism: Portunus trituberculatus; assembly: GCF_017591435.1. Lineage (NCBI taxonomy): Eukaryota > Metazoa > Arthropoda > Malacostraca > Decapoda > Portunidae > Portunus > Portunus trituberculatus. Next base: position 23,306,655 of record NC_059292.1, on the reverse strand, counting down.
ACCTCTTCGGTATTCTGACCTTTGTGGCTGTCTTGCTTAAGCCTTTTGTTACAGGGAAGGCAGATTGGGAAAGTCATGGAATTAGGAAGAGAAGAATAAAAAGTGGGGTGTCATTCTAGATCTCTGTGTGTGTTTGAGAGAGAGAGAGAGAGAGAGAGAGAGAGAGAGAGAGAGAGGTGAGAGGAAAAAATGTGTCTTGTTTTGAAGGAATTTATGAATGTGAAACTTAGAAGAGTAAAATATTTGAACAATCGAAACAATAACATAAAGAAAATATTTGAGCTTTTAGAATTTAGAACAAGAAAATAAAAGTGATTTGACTGTTCACGATAAGACAAAAAAATATTACATGAATATCCACAACAAGAAAAGAAAAGATTTGAAGATTCTGAACCCCGAAAAAAATATTTGATCATTCAGAACAAGAAAAAGAAATTATCCAAACATTCCTTTTAACAACAGCGATCAAAAAAATTTAATTCTTCTCAACACTTTTCTAGTCAAAACTTGGAAAAATAAGAAAAAAAATGAAAACCCGCGTGAAAGAAATCGAACCATTCAGGAAAATAGAGAAAGGAGATAACAAGCCTCATTATCTTTAATATTCTGCGGTGAAGGGAATGGTGGAAAATAGACACGTATACACCTAAATCTCACCTGTACTTTAGTAATAATTAAAGAGAAAGGCAGGTAAAAGAGCGGAAAATAAAGAAAAAAATACAAAAAAAAAACTATAAAGATATAAAAAAAAAAAACTACATGCAAGCACCAAAGTCTCACCTGTGATAATTAGAGAGACAGGTAAAGGAGCGTGGAAAGTAAGGGAAAAAATTTGTAAAAGAAAAAAAATCCAAATATATTTTTTAATGTCACGAAAAGTTGGCGTGCTTTCCAGGAAGTTATCAAGAAAAAGAGTAACCCTTTGTGCCCTTGTGGAGAGATATAAAAGTAGGGAAAGTTAGTAAAAAGTAAGAAAAAAGTACCTGCAGTGTTAAGTGTTCGCGTGCACTCCAGGAAGTTATAAAGAGAAAGACTTTTTTCTTTTCTTTTTTTCTTTTTCCTTTTTTTCTTTAGTCTGCTTTCGTGAGTTTATTAGTGTGACGGTGATGATGAAAATGGCACGTCTTTCTTCGTCACTCAATTGTGTGTTAGTGCATATTCTTCATCTTTGTGTTAATCTTTTCCATTCCCTTATTTTTCTCCCACAATGATAGTGACGTGCTTTCTCTTCTCTTCTTTACTCATCTTAGGCGTACAAACTTAACTTAAATGGTCTTTGTCATGCAAGCTTAATCTTCATATTCAGTCTTTTTTCATACCATATCACATCACCTCACTCTTCCAAACTTCTCTTCTCAGACTTAACCTTCCTTTCTATCTCTTCCTTTTACTCATTTTAGTAGTACAAATTTAACCTAACTCGTCTCAGCCACACAAGATTAATTTTCATATCAAGTGTTTTTCTTCTTAACTGTATCATCATCTTGGTCTTCCAATCTTCCTTTCCTATTCTTAACCTTCCACACAGTAGCAGTAATCAACGGAGTCTTCCTTCCTCACGTCTCAGTCATAGAAACTTATCTTCACTTCATATATTCTCCTTTTTTTACACTATTATTTCATATCCAGCCCTAACCTTCCCCCACAGTGACAGTATAACCCGTAATCTTCCTTCCTTACGTCTCTCAGTCATACAAACTTATCTTCACTTCCTATCTTCTCCTTTTTTTTACATTCTTTTCTTCTCTTTCAAGCCCTAACTTTTCCCACAGCGTCAATATAACCCGTAGTCTTCCTTCTTCATGTCGCTCAGTCATACTAACTTAACTTTATTTCATATCCACTTCTTTTTACCCTCTATCTCACTTCTATAACCTCCTTTCCGCACTGCACCTTCCCCACCACGACAAAACTCCCTGCAGTCTTCCTTCCTCGCCATCTCAGTCATACAAACTTAACATCATATACACTCCACACTAGCTTATAACCCTCCAACCTTGTGTTCCGACCCTTAACCTCCCCCACAGTGGCAGTGATGCGCCTGGTCCTGCCTTCCTGCTTATCTCTTGGCGTGGAGTGGGTCATACATTCCTGCCCTGAGAAGTACAAGCAACAGAAATGTGGCTTATCTCCCACCTACCACCTTGAGGGAGTCACCGCCACACACTGCTGAGATTTGAGCTGGGAGGGGAGTAGTCAGGAAGTGAAGGTGGAAGGAAAGGGAGCGAAGATGAGAGGAACAGACGGAAGGAAGGAGGGATAAGAAAGAAAAGGAATGAAAGAAGGAAAGAACAGGAGTGAAGGAAAGGGCATGGAGAAATGATGGATGGATGGATGGAAAGTGTAAGACGAAGGAAGGCATGGAAGAAAGGAAAATAGGAGCAGGAGAAACTAAAGAAAGGAAACAAGATAAGGAGAAGAGGCATGAAAGGGCAGGAAAGAAAGTGAAAGAAGGAAAGGAAAAAGAACGAAAAGAGTGAAATTAAACAAGGAAGAAAAGCTGACAAGAACCATTAATGAAGGAAGGAAAGAAGAGAAGAGCTGAAATGAAGCGCGCGCGCACACACACACACACACACACACACACACACACACACACACACACACACACACACACACACACACACACACAGAGAGAGAGAGAGAGAGAGAGAGAGAGAGAGAGAGAGAGAGAGAGAGAAGCAGATATACAGGCAGACAAAGAAACCGAAACCAGAATCTTAGGAACAAAGCAAGCGGCGAAATAATAACATATATCTTTCATCATTACTGCCAATTTAGAGAGAGGCGAAGCGAGGTGGACTGAGAGAGAGAGAGAGAGAGAGAGGGTGGAGACGGTGGGTGTGTGGGCGCTGGCTGTGAACGACGTAGTGGAAGTGAAAGGGGTCAAGGTGGAGATGGAAAGGTGGACCTGTGTGGATGTTTGTGTGTAGACTCTGGCATTGTGAGGGAGAAGGAGTGGAAGGCAAGAGGAACAGTATGAAAGAAGTTTTATATATTTTGAAGGGAAAAACTGGAGCAGGTGAAGCAATGTATGTTATGAATGATGAAAGATAACTGAAAGACGGAATAGATGTAAGGAAGGAAGAGATCAAAAGCGGAATAAAGGAGTAGTAGGGAATATAGAGAAGAAAGACTGGGAATAGGAGAAAATCAGTCACTAGAAATGATACAGGAACAAGAGAATAATAGGAAAAGGAAAGAAATATGTGTTATGAAAGGAGAGAAAAGGTTAGAATAGAGGAACAATAGGGAGACACATTAGAAAGCATTAAATTTCTCGATACTATAATTAAGAAGAAAAAAATAAAGAAGACAAACTGAAATATAAGAAAATCAGTCACTTTTAATAATACTAGAATAGAAAAATAAGAAGAATAATAAAGAAATAGGGTGTTATGGGAGGAGAGAAGAGACTGGAACATCAAGGGAGTAACATTAGTAAGCATTAA
>NC_059292.1:23283203-23298203 GCF_017591435.1 Portunus trituberculatus | reverse complement strand
TGCCTTCCCTTACTCTCCCTATATCCTCACCAGTTTCACCGTCTTTCCACACCCCTTATCCAGCCTTCTTTCACCCATTTCTCACCCTGCTGTCACCCTGCCATCACCGTCACAGCCCCCAGCTCTCGTCACCCACGCCATGTCTTCACCTCTCCTTGGTTTTCTCTCGTGTGCCTTTTCACCACGTCAGATCTTCTTCACACGACCATAAGTTGTTTTTCTGGTGTTTCTGTGGAGGCAAGTTTGGTTTACGTGCATTCTCCAGTGGATTTGTTTTGTTTCTTCTCTATTTTCTGTGATTGTCTCCTGGATTGTAATGTGCTGGTGTGTGTTTTCGTAAATAAGCTATCATATGAAAAGCTCTATCACTTTTTCAGGGCTAGATTTTTAATATAACGTGAAGAAGTATAAAGAGAGAGAGAGAGAGAGAGAGAGAGAGAGAGAGAGAGAGAGTATTATATTTTCCTACGTAACTCTAAAAAACAACCCTGTCAGTCTATCTCTTTCAGTCTATCATAAAGAACACACACAAACAAGAAGCAAATAAGAGGGCCGGCCACATTTGCCGGTCACTGTAAAAAAAAAAAATCATGTCTATACCTATTTCCACCTATAATCCCTATCTATAAACAAGTCCACTAATTTTACCCCAAAGTTCCTTATTGGTTGATCATGAGCATAAGGGAAGATCGAAGGAGTCACCAGGTGTACACATATAACTAACTCTACTTACTTACTTACCGCTGTTTACTTACCTATACTTATAACATTTCCCTTATAACTTGTAACTTTCCCAATCTATCATCCAAGTGACGAGTCGACCACCTTACTGAGTGTGTCGTCTATTCATCCCTTCCTGGTCTCTTCCTTCTACATTCATTGCTGTACTGGAAGACTTGAGCGCCATCTGTCTGCTCCTCACGCTCCGCTGGGAATGGATGAGAGGTGGATGTGTGGATTGCTGGAGGACGGGAAGGTGGATATGAGTGGATGTGTGGATTACTTATTTTTTGCTGTTCCTCTTCTCCCACTTCTTTTTATTTCTATATTGTCTTGTCTCTTTGCTGTACTGTAAGACTTTAGCGCCATCTATCTGCTCCTCACGCACCGCCTCTCAGCTCGCCTCCGTTATTCCAGCCTGAGCATTCCCGCACCGTCTCGTCCCCAGGTGAAGGTCATGCATTGCTCTCTAACTTGAGTAACTTAACCTGACCTAACTTGTACACGTATGATGTGATTATGCCAACTCTCTCTCTCTCTCTCTCTCTCTCTCTCTCTCTCTCTCTCTCTCTCTCTCTCTCTCTCTCTCTCTCTCTCTCTCTCTCTCTCTCTCTCTCTCTCTCTCTTGTACGTTACCTCACCCGCTTCACTTAGTCCTCACGCCCCTGACCTCCTAATCTTGATCCTAATCTTGAACCTCTGTCACCCTTTCCGTTCCGTTACTTTTCTTCAGGCTTCAGTTTCGCACCATTGAGTATATATTTTTTTCCTAACTTTTGTTTTTGTCTTGTAGTCATTTTTTTTTTTTTCTGTCTTAGATTACGTTTTTTTTTTTCTTTTTGCTTTGTTTTTTTTTATCCTCGTTTTTTTTTTGTGATATTCTTTCTAGTCACTATTCCTTTTCTTTTTTTGCTCTTTTTCTTTCTTTTCCACATGATTTATTTTACTTTATCTCTCTTTTTGTCATTATTCTTTATTGTTTTATCTTTGTATTTTATTAAACGGTATCGTCCCTCTTTATCCTTCCTCCTCCTCCTCCTCCTCCTCCTCCTCCTCCTCCTCCTCCTCCTCCTCCTCCTCCTCCTCCTCCTCCTCCTCCTCCTCGTATCATCTGTGCATGTAATTCCCTGTCAGCAAATGTTTCGCAAAACAAACGTTTCCCGAACATTTGTATCATTGGGGCAAACACTCCAGTGAATGCTGCCCTTTTAGTATTGTAGAGAGAGAGAGAGAGAGAGAGAGAGAGAGAGAGAGAGAGAGAGAAATCCAAGAGTACTTTAAATAACAAAGATTTATAGAGGAATAGATAAAGAAGAGATGATTGAATAGAGAATAATGGGAGGAGGAGGAGGAGGAGATGACGCAGTATTTGTTAAGCTTAACTTTCACCAATGACCCCCCTCCCTAACTTCCAGAGATCTCTCCTCCTCTTCCTCCCTCTCTCGCTCCCTTTTCTCCTCTCCCTCCACACCTCCCTCTCTTATTCCCTCCCTCCTTTCCTCCACCTCCGCACCACCTCCCACTATGCCCCTGACCTTTCATCTGTTCTCCTCCTCCTCCTCTTCCTCCTCCTCCTCCTCCTCCTTCTCCTCCTCCTCCTCCTCCTCCTCCTCCAATAACTTGTTTCACTCATTGTATATCTCTTCCTCTCCCTTTTCTCTCTTTCTCCCTATCTCTCCTTATTAGTAGCTTCTTTAACCCGGACACACACACACACACACACACACACACACACACACACACACACACACACACACACACACACACACACACACACACACACATTCACTCATGCACACATGCACTTACTTCCAGTGACTATTAATATGTATGTTTGTGTGTGTGTGTGTGTGTGTGTGTGTGTGTGTGTGTGTGTGTGTGTGTGTTTACGGTTTGTTAACTTTGCTTGTTTGTCTGGTTGCTGTTGATGTTGTCGTTATTTTTGTTGTTGCTGTTGTTGTTGTTGTTGTTGTTGTTGTTGTTGTTTTCACCGTCGTCATCTTTCTCTTGATATAAACATAAAGATAAACAGAAAACTAGGCGTGTGTTGCAAAATGAATAAACAAACTGATAATAATTAACACCAATTTTGTAACATAAATGAACTGAGGAGAGGCAAACAAGCAGGAAGAATGAAATGTAAAGTAAACGAGGAAGAGGAAGAGAGGAAGAGAGGCAGTAGGATGAGCAGGGAGACAAGAAGGATAACGAGAATGAAGAATAAGAAAAAGGAAGCAGGGAAGAGAAGGAAGTAGGATATATATAAGAAGGAGGAGGAGGAGGAGGAGGAATAGGTGAAGGATAAAGGAGAAGGAAACTAATAAAAAGATGAGATCACATAATTTTAAAAAGAAGGAAAGAGAAAAAAAAATAGGGGAGAGTAAGAAAAGGCAATTATCCAAACGAAACTCTTCTCAAATCACCAAATAGTGTCAATCAAAACATTTTATTTTTTAGTCTTTTTTCCATCATCGCTTTTCCTCAAGACTAAAGTTTATTACAGGCGTGGAATCTGATTTTAGAAACTTAATTACTCTTTTATGTATATTTTGATGGCCGTGTGTGTGTGTGTGTGTGTGTGTGTGTGTGTGTGTGTGTGTGTGTGTGTGTGTCTAGTCTATTTTCTTTAATGATAAAATGTTTTGAGGATATTGAAGGTAAGAGAAGGAAAGGGAGGAGGGCAGAGTGTGTGTGTGTGTGTGTGTGTGTGTGTGTGTGTGTGTGTGTGTGTGTGTGTTTGCGTGTGTGTTTACCTGCTGTCAAAATAAGGAGGTGTATTCGGGTGTGTCTCTCTTTAAGTACTGTGTTGAAAATTGTAAATCTTCCTCTTTCTTTGTCTTGTTTTTACCGCGTCCTCTTCTTCTCTGCCTTGGTCTCTCAGTGTCAGTGTTCCCTTAGAGTTGTGGTGGTCGTATCTCTCTGTGACGAGTTTATGTTTTCGCCTTAAGATTTTACAGCTCTATTATGCATTTTGTCCCTCCCTCTCTTCCCTTATAACTTAATCTACTGCACTTAAAAGAATGGTAAAAGAAAGTAAGTAAGAAAGAGAAAAAAAGAGGAAAAAAGAATGCATTATGGAGAGGAAGAAGAATAGAATCATAAAGAACTTAGGAGAAAAAGGAGAGAGAAAGAGAGATTTTTTTTTTTCTTCTCTTTCTGTTCTCTCTCGTAGCAGTGTGTAGTATTCAAATGTCTTTCTTCTCTGCTGGGTTTATAGTTGTGATGTTTCTTTGTCTCATGAATCTTGTCGTTTTTTTTTTTTTTTCATTTCTTTTAAGAGATTCTAAGTTGATTTTTCTTTCTTTCTTTTTTTTTCTTTTGTGTTTGTTTTTGTGTACTTTTTTTTCTGCTGCTGTGGCCTGGAATAGATGGGAAGCCGATAGTCGTGTATGGATAATGGATTGGTTTGTTTATTATGAGTATATATATTTTCCTTTTTTTTTCTTAGTTTTTTTAATAGTTTGGTTTACGTTGTGTGATTTTTTTTCATTATACTTAACTAATTTTCCAGTCACGATGTCTTACCATGCAATATGTATTCATGCCTACACATTTTTTTTCTTAACTTTTCATTATTATTCAAGTTTAGTGCAGCACATCCCTTACATTGTTCATTCCGACATTTCATTACACCTTGAGTACCATAACGCGTTTTCATATTCATTCTGCTTACTATTTGGTGATTTTATACAGCTTCAGAAACTTATGTGACGGATTGAAATAGTGAAGATTGTAGCCATTAACCTTCCGACCTCCATAGACTCTTTCTAATGTCAATAAAATGGTCTAGTCGTACACAAATATGAAGGTAAAAATGTGTCCCAGTATTGAAGGGGTTTATTAATAAGTTAGATCTAATTTTGTCAGTATTTTATCATTCCATTACTCCAGCACACACCAATAATACAATGCTACAGCCTGTATTATCCATCTCAGCATTTCATTACCACTCTTGAATAATCTAGACCTAAATTTTTCTTTATTTTGTCATTGCTTTACTCCAAGACCCAAACAAAACAGTCATTGCTTCACTCTAACACACCAACAAAACAGCACCACATCCAGTATTACCCATCTCAACATTTCATTACCACTCTTCAATAATCTGGATCTAATTTCTCCTTATTTTACCTAACCTAAACTAACCATTGCTTTACTCTAACACACCAACAAAACACTAATACTACATCCTACATTATCCATCTCACTATTTCATTACCTCTCTCTTTATTTCCCTCTATTTTGTCATTGCTTCACTCCAACACACAAACAAAGCACAACACACGGCCCAGTTCACCACCACGACCAGAGATGAGTTTTCGTAATCCGGTCTAGCGCGGAGTAAGAGGAGAACACTGATGAAGACCTTGGGAGTGTGTCGTGCACCGTAACAATAAACTCTTACCTTTACATTACCTTTGCTTTACCTTTACCTCTGTGCTGGACTCAGATTCACCGATATGTTAGTTCGGTCAGCCTTTTTGTGTGTATTTTTTCCGTGTGTTTTGATGTTTTAATTTTTTTTTTTTTTTCTCGTATCTTCGCTCTTTCGTTTTTCTTTAGGTTTTTCACGTTTCTACTTTCTTTTTCCTTATCTTATTGACTTTTTATGTTTCCCTTCAGATTTCTATGTTTTAACTTTCGCTTATCTTATCTACTTCGTATTTTCTTGTATTTTATTTCTTTCTGTTTTCGTCTCTTTTTTTTTTTTTTTTTTTTTTGCTTTTTCTTGAGGTTTCCATGTATCTTTTTCTTTTTTCCTTATCTTCTTCACTTTTTTCTTTTTTTTCATTTCTAAGTTTCTGTGTTTCAAACTTTCTTTTATCTTATCTCTAATTCTTTTTTTCAAATTTTCATATATCTATCTAATCTTATTTTTCCTGTTTTTCTCTCACAATCCCTGTATCTACATCCTTTATTATATCTTTCTCCTCCACATTTATACGTGTCAACTTCATCATTTCTTTATTCCTTTTTCCTTTACCACATTCAAACTATTTTTCCTTATTTTATTTTCCTTTTTCTTCTTTTCCTTCCTTTAGATTTTCATGTGTGTACTTTCTTTCTTTAAACTTCTTCCTTTCTTTTTCTCATAATTCCTCTTCTCTCCTTTCTCATTCTTCGTATCTACATATTGCAATTATCATCCCTTCTTTTCCCTTTCTAGTTTCCTCCTCTCTCTCTTACATACTCCTCCTTATTCCTTGATCTTCCCACTCTTTCTTCTCCGTTATATTTCTTTTTTTTTCCTCCTTCTTGTTCAGTCTCCTTCTTTCTTTTCCCCTATATCCTTTCCTTTCCATCCTGCGCAGCGCTGTTATGGGCGTCAATGGAACCTTTGCTAAGTTATGATCCTGCCCTCTTGTGACCTCCAAATGTATGTGTGTGTGTGTGTGTGTGTGTGTGTGTGTGTGTGTGTGTGTGTGTGTGTGTGTGTGTGTGTGTGTGTGTGTTGTCTCTCTCTCTCTCTCTCTCTCTCTCTCTCTCTCTCTCTCTCTCTCTCTCTCTCTCTCTCTCCGTCCCTCTCCTCCCTTCCTCCCTCCCTCTCCTCCTTTCCTCTCCCTTCACTCCATAACGGGTGACCATCCTCCTCCTCCTCCTCCTCCTCCTCCTCCTCCTCCTCCTCCTCCTCCTCCTCCTCCTCCTCCTCTTCATCCTCCTTCTCCTTTATCTCTGGTAGAAAGTCACCGACGAGAGCCCACACACACACACACACACACACACACACACACACACAGCCGCGCCCATTCGGAGAAACTCTGAACGGGATATTGCATCTTGTTTTGTGTGTGTGTGTGTGTGTGTGTGTGTGTGTGTGTGTGTGTGTGTGTGTGTGTGTGTGTGTGCGCGTGTGTGTGTGTGTGTGTGTGTGTGTGTGTGTGTGTGTGTGTGTGTGTATGTGTGTGCGTGTGTGTGTGTGTGTGTGCTGAGTGGCGCTGCTTCATTCACTGGTATACTCAAACATCTGTCCATCCTCCCTTTCTCCCTCCTCCTCCTCCTTCTCCTCCTCCTACTCCGACACCTGCTCTTTGAAAGCCCTCCTAACCTACTTAATGTAAAGCAAAGTAATTGAATAACTCGTGTGAATATGAGCAAGAAGAAAATAGAAAAGTTTGGTGGTGAAATCTGTGAATGAAAAATGTTTTTCACCTTGAATAAGAAATGCATACATACATACATACTACATGTACATACATACATACATACATACATACATACATGTACAGAGATATATAGACATATAGATAGATAAATAGATACGCAGAAGATAATGTTACTGACAAGAGACAGATTTCACCGTGATAGATAAAATACCTCCCTTTCTCTTCAGTTTGCAATGTTTTCTTTTCGTTACATACAATAGAAAATATTCAAACATCTTTATATAAAGGATAAAGGAAGAAGTGATGCAGAACAAAGCAATAAATCAGATAATACCAGTTAATTCATTAAAAAAACGGATAAAATGAAACTAATAATAATAAAGATACTTAGATATATGACCCAAAAAATATATTTACTATAACTCTGAAGAGACTCATTTCCTACACTCCTTTCAGTAATGTTGTAATTCTGTATGAGTAATTGTATATTCATCTGAAACGTTTATTTACTTACTTTTCTTTCTTTTTTTTTTTTTTTTGCCAGTCAGTGTATGATTGCTACATTGCATTAGTTTGTTGGAAAGTTCAGGGAGGAAAAAAATGTTGCAATAATAAATTCACCTTGAACGAAATGAGAATGACCTGCAGTGATTTTTATGAGCAAAGGACACACTAATATGTGCACGTCTATAGAGAATGTGTGACAACTGATGCGTTAATGAAACAAAAGTAAGTTGATTTGTGCCTCTCAGTGATTCTTATTTATTCATTTACTTATTTTTGTTTAGTTTGGTTTAATTTACAGTTCTGCATCAAGCTTAAGAGAAACAATGAAATGATTAACTCAATACAGGATAAGGATTAATGTCTTTTGTTCACTGTTATTTATATTTTCACCTATTTATTTCATTTTCAGTTATTCTATTAATTTGTATTTCCTGCAGAATGCTGAGTACAGGATAACATTTAACCAGCACGTGCGACTCAGTGAATGTTGTGACGGTGACGGAGGAGGAGAGTGCGTTAGGGGGGAGACAGGTGAAGGGAGAGGCGTCAAAGGGGTCAGTGTGTGTGTGTGTGTGTGTGTGTGTGTGTGTGTGTGTGTGTGGCGGGCTGCTGCTGCGTCACTTAGCTGGGCGGGGTTAGGCGGGGCGGGGCGGAGGTCAGATGAGGGCGGGGGTCAGGCAGGGTAAGAGAAGACTGGTCCTTGATGTCTCTCTAATTCTCTGTCTATTATTACTACTATGAAATTATTGACGATTGTCGCTTTTTTTTTTTCTTGCCTTCTTTGTTGTTGTTATTGTTGGTCTTGTTGTTGTTCCTTCGTCTTCTTTGTCTTTCTACTCTCATTGCTGTTATTGTTGTTGTTGTTGTTGTTGTTGTTGGTAGTGGTGGTGGTGGTAGTGCTGTTCTTGTTTTTGCTCATCTACTTCTTCTTGTCTTCTTCTTGTTTTTATTCTTGTTTTTGGTTCTTGCTCTTGTTTTTATTCTTGCTTTTCTTCTACTCTTTCCGCACGTCATCAATCCACCACAAACCCACCCATCCCTACCCACCGCCCACACATCATCCCCATACACCACCACCACCACCACCACCACCACCAGGTCCCCACAGTAGTGCAAGGCCTGGACGTTCTATATATAGCAGCTCATCCTGTATAAAAATGTAGTAGACAGCTAAAGAAGAGAGCAAAAAGTGGTCCCCTTGCTGTAGCCTCGACCAGCAAGCAAGCAGAGGTCGTGGTAGCTGTAGTGGGATGAGTAATAGATGGGGATGTTGACCTTATACAGAGAGAGAGAGAGAGAGAGAGAGAGAGAGAGAGAGAGAGATGGGACACGTGTTTACATACAGTCCCTTAGTGAAACAAATGAACATCGTTAACCCTCGTTGAAGTGAAGGGAATGTATGTAATGCTGGAGCTGTCATATTTACTTCCTGCTTAACGCTCACTCCGCCAGTTACAGTGTGTGCTTCGTAAACTACACTAACAAGATAAATTTGACTCGCATCGTAAACACAATGTAGCTCAACGAGAACACTTCAGAACACTTCACTTCACTACACGTGCGATAATATTGTCTTAATAATGTAGTACAAGCATATAAGTGTGTCTTAAGTAAAAGTAAGAGATGGTTGACTGGCCTGCCTCCTCCTCCTCCTCTTCCTCCTCCTCCTCCTTCTCGTCCTGTCTTTCCTGTTTTTGTGTGTGAAAATTTTTAAGCTTTTTTCTTTTTTTCTTTTTTTTCTTTTTTTCTTTTAGCTTCAGGTTTTGTGTACGGACATGTTGTGTTTGTCATCTTTTATTTTATGGTTTACTGTTTTAATTCTATGTGTTTATCTATTTTTGTATTTATTTATTTATTGATAAGCATTTTGTCTCGTAATGATTTTTTTTTTCAGAGAGAGAGAGAGAGAGAGAGAGAGAGCCTATAAGAATCAACTCGTTCTCAAACCCCTTTTACACTTAGAAAAACATAGAAAAATAGACCAATAAACTGTTCCAATCCTTCATAATAGACACCACAAAGTTTAACAATACACAACTTTAAAATTAACCGAAAGGAAGACACATTAACACACTCACAGTCGGAACAACCATCGTAAGTTAAGGTACAAAGGTTTAAGAATACACGGCAGTCAAGAGATCTCGCCCCCGGCCCCACACAGCAGCGGGAGTGTTGGTGAGCGGACGGCATGTTTACCTTCAGACACTCGGCCCTTCAGTGGAGTGATTCAGGAGGGTTCAGGAATCTTGGGCTGCATGAAGAGGAGGGAAGAGTCTGTTCGCGATGGTTTGGTCTTACTGGACACCTCTGCTTGTATCGGCGGTCGGTCCTTTGGTATTCCTGCCTCGTTGCTTGGCTATTGATATATTTACTTATTTATTGCGTTTATCAGTTTATTTATTGTGTTAATTTCTTTTGTGTAATAAGAATGGGTGTTAAAGCTTAATTTGATATTGAGGGAGATGACAGGAAAGAGAAAAAAAGGAAAAAGAGGAAGGTTATCATTTGTTTTCTCTTTTTATGTGATACGTTCAGAGAAAATGATGAAAAAAAGACGCGTTGTGTAATAGAAATGGATGAAGAGGAAAGCTGTTACATTGCGATACTGAGGGAGATGAAAGAAATGACGAAGAGGAAGTAAAAGAAAAAAAAAAGAGGGAAGATTATTATTTACTCATTATTTCTTTAGCTAATACCTTGAGAAGAATGATGTGAAAAATTATGAGAAGAAAATGAAAAAGGCGACAAGCAAGAAAAAAACGGCAGGAAATTTTCGAAAAGGACGATAAATTCCATGTTTCTTTTTAATTCGTGTTTAAACTGGTGTCTCGTTTCTTCCTTCATTAACAAGATACACGAACAACCACACCAAACTAAACTAAGAACATTGATGATTAACGAAGGGAAAAACACATCAAAGAAAGAAAGCTACCAATAGATATTTTTCCACATCGCCTTTCAGCTTACCGTAACATTTTTTCCTCCTGTACAAGAAGAAACTTTACCCGAAAACTTTGACACAAGAAAGAGAGAGAGAGAGAGAGAGAGAGAGAGAGAGACCCTGGAAAAGATAAATCTGTAGTGTTGCCCTTATCAAAAGTTTTGAAAAGAAAAACTAAAATCAATTTTGAAAAGTTCCCAAGATGATCTGATACAGACCTTTGAGAGAGAGAGAGAGAGAGAGAGAGAGAGAGAGAGAGAGAGAGAGAGAGAGAGAGAGAGGACCGCTGAGAAAAGTTTGGCGGCAGTTATATTAATCACGAGAGAGAGAGAGAGAGAGAGAGAGAGAGAGAGAGAGAGAGAGAGAGAGAGATCCAATAGAAAACTGGAAACATAAGCCACCTCCATAAAGAAAGAGAGAGAGAGAGAGAGAGAGAGAGAGAGAGAGAGAGAGAGAGAGAGAGAGAGAGAGCCCAAGGACACGAGAAATACCAGACGGGGCAAGAAAAAAAAGGAAAAAAAAGAAAAAAAATAGGAAACAGTTGGAGAGTGGAATACGGCAAGGGAGAGAGAGAGAGAGAGAGAGAGAAAGAAGAAAGAGGGAAAAGAAGGAAGGAGGGAGAGGAAAAGGAGGGAATCTATTGACCTTTGAGGGGATCATAACAAGATAACGATCACATAATGCGCAGTTAAAAAGAGGGAAAAAGGAAAATAAGAGAAGGGAGGGTTTGGAGGAAAAAAAAAACATTATATGGAGTGTGGGTGTAAATTTGAGATTGTCGATGTTGTGTGTGTGTGTGTGTGTATGCGTGCGTGTGTGTGTGTGTGTGCGTTTAATGTTACAGACAGGTAAACATGAGAAGAGAGAGACAGGTAAATGATGCTAGAAGTTCACGTGTGTGTGTGTGTGTGTGTGTGTGTGTGTGTGTGTGTGTGTGTGTGTGTGTGTAAGGGGGAGGGAGACAAAGGTGAGAAGAAATGTAAGGTAGACAAGAAGGCGAGGGTGACAAACATAGGCAGATATGGAGACACAGAGAGAGAGAGAGAGAGAGAGAGAGAGAGAGAGAGAGAGAGAGAGAGAGAGAGAGAGTTAGTGTCACTCTCTCTCTCTCTCTCTCTCTCTCTCTCTCTCTCTCTCTCTCTCTCTCTCTCTCTCTCTCTCTCTCTAAATATCCCTACATTTCTTTTAGTCTTCAGTTAATAGATGAATAAAAGATCAATAAACAAAATAGATAATGAATAAATGGATGGGAAAATAAAAAGTCACTACATTAAATTTATCTCACTAATTTATTCTCACCATAGATATTTTTTTCCTACGGTAGCCTGTTATTGAAATGCTGAGAGAGAGAGAGAGAGAGAGAGAGAGAGAGAGAGAGAGAGAGAGAGAGAGAGAGGGGGGGGGGCAGTAATTTTCCCCATGTTTGTGTCATGGTGTAATTCAATACTGTTGACTCCTCCTCCTCTTCCTCCTCCTCCTCCTCCTCCTCCTCCTCCTCCTCCTCCTCCTCCTCCTCCTCCTCCTCCTCCTCCTCCTCCTCCTCCTCCTCCTCCTCCTCCTCCTCCTGTATACTATCCCTTCATTGTCTCTTCCTTTCCCATCTCCCTTTCTTTTCTCTCACAACGACTCCTAAATCTTATTCATGTATTTGTTTCTCCTCCTCCTCCTCCTCCTCCTCCTCCTCCTCCTCCTCCTCCTCCTCCTCCTCCTTTTTCCTCTCCCTTTCTTTTCTATTCCCCCTTCCCTCTTCTCTTCCTTTTTTCTCATTTCTCCCTTGATGACAGGTTGTGGGCGGTGCATGAGAGAGAGAGAGAGAGAGAGAGAGAGAGAGAGAGAGAGAGAGAGAGAGAGTAGGGAGAGAGGAAATGAGGTGTGTGGGTGTATGTAGGCAGCTGGCTCATTTATTTTGTGTGTGTGTGTGTGTGTGTGTGAGAGAGAGAGAGAGAGAGAGAGAGAGAGAGAGAGAGAGAGAGAGAGGATGAAATAAGAAGGAAGAATGAAATTAACGTATAGGAAGAATGGAAAAGAGGAAATAAGCAGAAAGAGAAAGAGAGAGAGAGAGAGAGAGAGAGAGAGAGAGAGAGAGAGAGAGAGAGAGAGAGAGAGAGAGAAGCAAATCAACAGAAACATCAAGAACAATAACTACTACTACTACTACTACTACTACTACTACTACCACTACCACCACCACCACCACCACCACCACCACCACCACTACAGCACGCACTCACAGAAACAGGTGACTTCCACAACATACACACACATACACACAAGAAGCAGCTAAAGGCAATGAGAGTCGTAAGAGATAAGAGAATTAATATGAGGAGGATCTTATCGCCTTGGGGAACAACTTAAGAGATCACAGAACACGCGAAACCATAAATAAGAAACCTCTTTAGCCGCCCACAGATAAGGGAAGGAGGCAAGATAAGGAGGCAAAGAGTGAAAGGGGTGGAGAAAGAGGAGGAGCAAGAGACGTAAGAGGAGATGATAAAAGGGAGGGAGAGGTAAAGATATATGTTGGTGCAATGGGTAAGGTCAGTCTGATAATGGGAGAAGTGATGGTGGTATGTATGGTAAGGTTATTTGATTGGGTAATGAGGAGAGAGAGAGAGAGAGAGAGAGAGAGAGAGAGAGAGAGAGAGAGATTAAAATGAACAAAAAAGATATAATGAACAGAAGAAACTGAGGATTTGAAAACGGGAGAAAGGAGGAAAAAACCAAAGACAGAGAAACAACACAATAAATAAGAGGAATCGACGAAGGAAGGAAGGAAGGAAAGAAAGAAGGAAAGAAAGAAAACAGACACGCACAGAAACAAGATATAGTGACTTGAAGGAACTGAGAAGAGGGAGAGGGAGAGGGAGAGGAACATGGGGGAGCTGAGTAACATGACACGCAGGGCTGTGGGCTGGAGCGGCGACACAGAATAAGCAAGACACCAGCCGGGAGTGACACAGGCGCCTAACTTATGGCCTTGCCCGGGGCTTCGAGGGGCGGGACACGCTACACAGACCCTGACGAAGGCGCGAAGAACAGAGCAGAAGTGAAAGGTGATAATGAGGAAGGAAACTGTGAGAAGGTTTGGTAATGATGATGATGATGGAAAACAAAACCTCTTCAGTACTGAGACGCATATTTATCTTGATTTTTTTTATATAATTAGACGATTTTGTTTACATTAGGAAGCGTCTATGGAGGACAGAAGATTAATGGCCACAGTCTTCACTACCTTAGCCTCTCACATAAGTTTCTGAAGCTGTACAAAATCGCTAAATAATAACCAGAATGAAAAGGAAAACGCGTCATGGTACTGAAGGGATTAAAATGTTCTCGTCTCGGGCTGCTTAGGGCTGGAGACACTGCCAACACCCATCCCTCCCTGAAGAAGGCGACAAAGAGGGAACTCACTAATACAAGCTGCTGGGGGTGAGAAAAGAGAAGAACCAGTGAGTTGTTTGTAAAGGGAAAAGAAGGATGCAAGTACATAATTATCTCGCAAAGGACTAGAGACGCTACGAGACTCCTGGCGAAGGGTGGGAGAATTCAGAAACGAAGACTGCTGACGATGAGAAGAGAGGAAGCTGTGACTGGGTTTGGTAAGGAAGAAGGAAACAAAAGAGAGACGATAAAGGAGAATTATTGCCCGCGAGAAGACGTGACCCACCAAAGAAAAGGAAGAAAGAAAGAGAGTGAGAGGCGATAAATTGAGATTACACACCACGAGTTGGGAGGGAAGGTGGGGGTGATTGGATATTGGGGAGAGGGAATGGGGGGGTTAGGGAGCGCTGGTGGAGATAAGGGCTTAGAAAGATCATTAAATTATCGGTGAATGATGAGGGTGATGGTGGTGGTGGTGGTGGTGGTGGTGGTGGTCAAAATAGTAGAAATAGTAGCAGTAATAAATGTTGTTGTTGTTGTTGTTGTTGTTGTTATTCTTGTTCTTGTTATTGTTGTAAACTTGCTGGCAATTAGAGAACGTGAGCATTAGTAGTAGTAGTAGAGGTAGGAGTAGTAGTAGTAGTAGTAATAGTAGTAGTAGTAGTAGTAATAGTGAGTAACATCTCTGCATAATCAGAAAGGGAGTAAGGAAGAATAAAAGAAAATAAATAGATAGGAAAACAACATTAAAAGCAAGAGAAAAAAACTAAAAACAAATAATAGAAGAGAAAAACAAACAAGGAACTAGAAGAGAAACACAAACTAAACTAAACTGAGAAGAAAAAAGAAAAAAAAAACATCCCAAGAGAGAGAGAGAGAGAGAGAGAGAGAGAGAGAGAGAGAGAGAGCAAGCAACAGTAGCAGCAGCAGTAACAACATAACAGCAGTAGCAGTAGTAATGGCAGTTATAGACCATTTGCATAAGTAGTGTAAGGCTGCGGGGCGGTGGGGCGAGAGACTGTACCGCTGTATCTGACCTAAGCACCGTGTTAATTAATGTATACAAGTGAAGCGGAGTGTAGGATAAAGACGCGTACTACAATAATATAGTGGCTCCATCTCATTATTAGTATTGCTATTTTCATTGGAAGTGAATGGTGAATGGTCAGTCTAGATAGAAGTAATGGTGATGGTGATGATGGTGATGGTAATGACTCAAGGCCTCTTGTTAGTTGGTGTACCGCAAGGCCGCTATTTGCACCTGCGTAACTAATCCAGCTTCTCTTCTTCCTCCTCCTCCTCCTCCTCCTCCTCCTCCTCCTCCTCCTCCTCCTCCTCCTCCTTCTT
>NC_059292.1:23253203-23280703 GCF_017591435.1 Portunus trituberculatus | reverse complement strand
AGAAGATGTAAAAAGAAGAAGGAGGAGGAGGAGGAAGAGGATTAAGTGGAGAACTTAAATGGAAGGAAGAGGAAGAAGGAAAGAAGGAGGAAGATAAAGAAAAATTGAAGGATGTTTGTAGGAAGGTAGATTAAGATGGAATAGAGGATAAAGAAGGAGAAGGAGAAGCTGAAGAGAAAGAGGAGGAGGAGGAGGAGGAGGAGGAGGAGGAGGAGGAGAGTGGTGGTGGTGGCAGTCGTAATTTTAAGATGCATTGGAAGAGATGTGAAGGAAGTTTATTGTTAGAAGTTTGAAGAAGAAGAAGAAGAGGAGGAGGAGGAGGAGGAGGAGGAGGAGAAGAAGAGGAAGAAGAAAAAAAGGAGGAGGAGGAGGAGGAGGAGGAAGAAGAAGAGGAGGAGGTGATAACTTTTCCCTCACAAGTCTTCATCTTCTTACACCAATGAACTATCTTGAAAAATACTCTCTCTCTCTCTCTCTCTCTCTCTCTCTCTCTCTCTCTCTCTCTCTCTCTCTCTCTCTCTCTCTCTCTCTCTCTCTCTCTCTCTCTCTCTCTCTCTCGCGACCTTGAGTGTTGAGCGACTTGAAGGTCACAGCGTTTCCAGGGGATGTCATTGCCCTGAGAGAGAGAGAGAGAGAGAGAGAGAGAGAGAGAGAGAGAGAGAGAGAGTTTATCGAGTCGCATCCAATCCTTTTTTTTCTCTTCTCTTCTGATTTATTTTTATTCTTATTCTTTCATTTTAGTCTCTCTCTCTCTCTCTCTCTGTGTGTGTGTGTGTGTGTGTGTGTGTGTGTGTAGTTGCGGTTGTTTGTAGTAAATATTTCTGTAGTGATATTCTTTTTTTGTTCCGTCTCAATTGTTTGCCCATCACCAATAAAAACGAGAGCATTTGTATATCATTAGGTTGTACACTAAAAACATGTCGTACTTGTTTTTCTGTTTGTTCGTTTTTTGTGTTCAGACCGTATGTATGTATGGTAAATATTAGCTTTCAATCTCTCTCTCTCTCTCTCTCTCTCTCTCTCTCTCTCTCTCTCTCTCTCTCTCTCTCTCTCTCTCTCTCTCTCTCTCTCTCTCTCACACACACACACACACACACACACAGAGAGAGAGAGAGAGAGAGAGAGAGAGAGACTTACTACCTTTCTGAAAACAAAGAAAACAAAGAAAGCCACACGTGAATATATATGACTCAGAAACGAAAAAAAAATAGATAATAGGAAATAGATAAACAAACAAAAACAGACACGAGTAACAAACCATACACGCCCAATGACTTCCAAGATAACAAGACCGCTAATTAAAAAAGGAAGAAGAAAGTAATGACTCTCTCCGGACAATTAATCTCTTCAGTACCAGCACGCGTTTTTCATATTCATTCTGGTCAGTAGTTGGCGACTTCATGCAGCCTCAGGAACATATGCTGGGATTAGATACAGTGAAGACTCTGGCCATTATTCCTTTGACTCTTCCTAATGCAAGTAAAACCGTCTAATCCTTCCCAAAAATCAAGGTGAAAATGTGTCTCAGTACTGAAGGGGTTGAATTAATTAGCGTTACAAAAAAAAAAAAAAAACTAAAGGAAAAGAGACTTTGGCCATTATTCTTTTGACCTCCATAGACTCTTCCTAATGCAATGTCTAATCATTCGCAAATATCAAGGTGAAAACGCGTCTCAGTACTGAAGGGGTTGAATTAGTTAGCCCTGCAAAAAGAAAGAAAAAAACTAAACTAAACCAATTAACAAGGTAACCCAATCGTTTCAAAGATAACTACTGGACATCTAATTAAAAAGAGAAGCATGGGAGAGATCGCCTTACTACGTGACTTTGTTTCAGAGGAAGGAAGGAAGGGAAGGTGTGGGATGGAAAGGTGTGGGAAGGTAGGTCAGATGAAGGTTGTTTGGATGGGAGAGAAAAGAAGGAAAGGTTAGGTTAGGTTAGGTTGAGTGTGTTGTGAAGGTGGTGAAGGTGAAAGAAGAGAGGTTAGGATAGACAAGGTTAATTAGATAGGATGTGAAAGAAGGGAAAGATAAATATTGTGTTTGGAAGGAAGATCAGGTAAGGAATGGCATTGAAAACGAAGGAAGGAAAGGAAAGGGAAGGTTAGACAGGGTGTGTGCGGGAGAAAGGTAAGACTTTGAAGAGGGAGATGGAAAGGGAAGGTTAGGTAGAGGTGTGAAGGAATGTTAGTTAAGAGAAAGGAAAGGAGGAGAGACAGTGAAGTACGTTTGGTAGAGGTACTGAAGAAAAGTTAGATAAGAGACTGGAAAGTGTGGATAGAGATGCAGGTTAGGATAGAGACATAGAGAGAAATAAGATATAGAGATAGGAAATGAAAGAGAGACAGTGATGCATGTATGGTAGAGGGATTGAAGAAAAGTTAGATAAGAGACTGAAAAGTATGGATAGAGATGCAGGTAAGGATGGAGACAAAGGGAAGTTAGGTTAAGGCAAGGTAGAGGTAAGGAGGAGAAAAGGAAGAAACGTAGAAGACTGGGTGGAGGAGAAGGAAAGGAAGTAGTAGGTAGATTAAGCAGTGTGGAGTTATGGTTAAGTCACCGATCAATAACAGTAGATAAAAAAAGACTACAAAAAATAAAAGATACGTAAAGCTAGATCAGTAATCGGAGGAAAGGAACGTCAAACTAGTTGCAGATTCTATTACATTGTGTTCTGTAATACATAAACACCTACTTCTCTACATACCCAAGCAGTGCAGTCCTATCCTTACTAAACCAACTTCATCATTCAAAAAACTCAACAACACACTCTTGAAACACATCTATGCCATGTTTGCAACACATTCAAAGCCCTGTAGTTGAAGTGACACTTGTTTTTAAGTTATTTTTTGTGGTTTCAGTGACAAATTAACATTTCCACCTTATAAACAGGAAAAAAACAATGAGAAACCTGATAAATCATTCTTGTGGCCTTGAAAAATAATCAAGGTAAGAGTATAAAGAGTGTCAAAATACCTCAATTACACCCTTAGTCAACCACGGAAAGCAGACAACGCAGTGAGAGGCCAACAAAAGATACAAACCCCCAGGCGTCGTACCACACACGGACGACTATATTTGGAGGTGGTGTGCGGGCGAATGACAGTTGTTAAAGGTCGTAGTGAGTGACAGATGCCCAGTGCAGTGCGTGGGCGAGGGCGTGGCTGGTGTGCAGGTTTATATCACGGTAGATCTGCATTACTGGGTCTTCCTGCCTTCCCTTCCCTCAACTCACTTGATCACACGAGGCGGCAGTAAGCTTGGGCGTCGCCGGCTTAACGGGGTACCTATTCTGCTTGATAAACGTACTGGAGGGGAAGAAATGGCTGAGATGAGCTTTGATACCTTAGAAAAAACGTAGGTGGAGATTTGGTTGGTGTGTTGGTAAGGGAAGGTACAAAAAAACACACACATACACATTTTCAGTTTACGAGGTACCTATTCTTGCCTACTAGACGTAATGGAAAGGCAAAAGAATGAGTCAAATGAGTTCTAATCTCCTTGAAGAAAAAACTTTACGTGGTGATTTAGGTGGTGGAAAGGGAAATAAGAGGAAAAAAAAAATCTACACACACACACACACACACACACACACACACACACACACACACACACACACACTCCTCCCCTCCTCCTCCCTACATACACACACCGTCCTCTAAGTCACCACGAGGCGCGAGGGAGGAAAACTTGCCTCTGATCGTAAACTTGGAAGCGAGGCAACTCTTTGGGGACTTAATTTAATCCCAAGATTCCCTTCCCAGCCCGACTCGCCGACGTCCTTCCCGCCTGTAATTTCCATAATGTAGAGATAAGCAGGTCATAACTTCCTCCCCTTCCCTCCTTCCTATCCTTCCCCTTTCCAGCATCCTGTACCTATAACCTCCCCTTCTTACTCTCCCTACTCGCTCTCCCATCATCCCCTACCCACGCCATCCCCATATCCCTATCCTACACTTCCTACCTACGCCTCTCCCACTCTCCCCTGTCCCTAGTCTCTCGCCCTTGCCTCTCCCGTGCTGTAAATTTAAGCGTCTTTTCCCTGCGGACAGAGGCGACCTGGCTGGCTGGCTGGCTGGGGTGGGGTGGGGACTGGACGGGGTGGGATTGGGTGAAGGTGGGGAGCGAACGTTCGGGGTCGCAGAGAGAGAGAGAGAGAGAGAGAGAGAGAGAGAGAGAGTAAAGTATACGTCTTATTGTTTCCAGATGTAAAAATTTAATAGAATCGATGAATAAGATTTTTTTATGGTTGTAGTTTAGTTGAAAAAAATGCCCGTCAACACTCTCTCTCTCTCTCTCTCTCTCTCTCTCTCTCTCTCTCTCTCTCTCTCTCTCTCTCTCTCTCTCTCTCTCTCTCTCTCTCTCTCTCACCTAGATGTCTGGCAATGTAAAGAGTGAGAGAGTGAGAGAGAGGAACCATCGTGGCCTCTTAATTCTGTGTTTGTAGAAAGAGAGAGAGTGTGTGTGTGTGTGTTACAGACGTTAGCTATACGTGGGTGAGGGAGAGAGGGGAGAGAGAGAATAGTGGGAATTTTTACTGGAGGCTTGAGAAAGTGTTGTAAAGAAGTAATGGTGGTACTGGAGTGTGTGTGTGTGTGTGTGTGTGTGTGTGTGTGTGTGTGTGTGTGTATTTGGTGTGTGTGTGGTGCGTTGTTTATTTAGTATAATTTGAATATTCGAACTGGTGAACATGTGACAGATGGGTATACACACACACACACACACACACACACACACACACACACACACACACACACACACACACACACAATATACTTTCCCTCCCTTCATCTCACCACCACCACACCACCACCACCACCACCACCAGTCCTCCACATGCTGTAGAACCAAGACAAGACAACAAGGAGGTTAATCATATTTATTCCACGTTCCAAGTCACAACACGGCCACTGCGGACCCTCGAGCTTCCGTCAACACCTGCCCACCTTAGTCTCCCTCACTTCACCTCAGCCAACACGCCGCGGGGTGGAGGCGAGGGAGGCAACGTAGCGGAGACTCAAGGTTCTAGTTAACATAATAATTTTACTGCTGTATACCCGAGGAGAAAATTGATTGTTTGACATTTGGGAAGAATATGAGAATGTGTTTACAGAAGGTAGGTTTACATACGATAGTTGACAGCAGTGACTCAAGGATTTAGTTGATATATAAGTTGCTTCAGTATACGTAAGAAGGGAGTGTATCGTTGCAAAGAAGGTTTATATTTATTGAAATATGTTATAAAAAAAACATTACACTTGAGTTATAAAGGATTTTTCGTTAATGCTTGTTCATGATTGCGATTTTTAGTTTGTCAGATGGAAATGTATTGAAACTTATTAGAGATTGTAGATTTGATGCAAGATGAGATGAAGAAATAAAACAGAAGAGGAGAAGGAAGGTTTCTAGAAGCCATTCAGCCTATACATGGTTGTTCGTGTATTAAAGGTATATGTATTCGTTAATTGCCTCTATTTTGTAAGTTTATGTCATATTTCAAGGCTTTCCATTGACTCGGCAGTAATGACTTGATATATGTGTGTGTGTGTGTGTGTGTGTGTGTGTGTCTATTTCGTGGAAAACATGAAATACTGAATGATAACGTTTTACACGCACACACACACACACACACACACACACACACACACACACACACACACACACACACACACACACACACACACACACACACACACACACACACTTCGAAAAAGATACAGTATGTCATGTGCCAGATATATGTCATCATTAAAATTCACACACACACACACACACACACACACACACACACACACACACACACACACACACACACACACACACACACACACACACACACACACACACACACGCTAAGCCTCATAATCTTGTTTACTCATTTTACAGTGCGTATGTTTGTCAGCATATATTTCACGAACATCGAGGTTGCAGCGAGATAAACATGCACTGGAAAACACGAGATGAATAAATATGCATGCCGGTGAGCAGGGTGAGGCAATGCAATAACAACAACAATGGTAATGGAAATGATAACGATAATAATAATAAGAAGAAGAATATGAGGATTTTTTTTTTTCTCTTATGTCTTGTTATTATTCTTTGTTGTTCTCCATCTCCTGCTTCTCCTTTTCTTTTCTTTGTTGTCGTTACCATCTTCTTAAACTTTTCAGTACCATGATGCATTTTTATATTCATTCTGCTAACTATTTCGGTGATTTGATACAGATTCGGAAACTTATGTGGGAATTAAAACAATGAAGACTCTAGCCAGTAAGCTTCTGATCTCTATAGACCCTTCCTAATGCATAGATAAAATCGTCTTATCACACACAGAACTCAAGTTAAAAATGTCTCCCAGTACTGAAGGGGTTAAGTTCACTGTCACAGCTGGGAAGGCACATAAAGACAGACATAACTCGCTCTTTCCCCACACCGCGCCCCTGCTCCTCTCCCAACCAGTCACTATAGATAGCGTACGTAGGTAAACTAGAGCCACGCATTACCAGGACCACCGCTGCCTCCTTGAGTACACTGCCGCGGCGGGAAAGGCTGACCAAAACACACATTTAACTCCTTCACAATCCTGCATCTCCGTTTTCTTTCCCAGCCAGTCCCTAGATGGCGCGCGTGTCTGTCTCTTCAGTTCTTCACGCCGCCTTGTGTTCATAGCCTCCCTGTCTCTGAGTGGTCTATACATTCCCGCCAGACAAGCCGTCCTCTCCATTGTCTCGCTGTCCATCGGCGCGAAACGAAGCAAACTCAGCCTCCTTCAAGTGAATAAATAAAGCCTGCATAAATTATCACTGGAACCTTTGAGGAAAAAAAAAAGTAAAACGAAAAAAAAAACTTGTCCTGGAACCTGAAAAATTATATAACTGGAATGTTTAAAAGTGGCACAGGTGGAATGTTGAGGAGCTGTTGGTGTGCAAGGTGGTGGAGAGGTGAGCATGGCGGTGGTGTAGGTGGCTTAATGGTGATGATAATGACAGGCAGGAAAATGTGAGACGGAGAAAAGTGATTGTTGTAAAATTGTCTTTTTGTGTGTGTGTGTGTTTTTTTTTTTTATTTCGCTTTGATTTAAATATTCCTCTTTCTTCTTCTTCTTCTTCTTCTTCTTCTTCTTCTTCTTCTTCTTCTTCTTCTTCTAACGCCATCTCCTCCTCTTCTCAGTCAATGCTCAGTTTCATTCTCATCCTTATCCTTTCCTTTCCCAGTCGTTCCTTCTCCTCCTCCTCCTCCTCCTCCTCCTCCTCCTCCTCCTCCTCCTCCTAGACACTTAGGTGGAATTTCCAGGTTACAAAGCTCCCCCCTCTACCTGCGCTTCTCCCCCAATCCTTTTCCTTTCCCCTCTCCATTCACTCCCCTCCCTTCTCTCCCCTCACCCCTCCCTCTCTTCTCTCCCTCCCCACAACAGATCATCGCGTGTAAACAGGACTGACCAGTGTCTAGTAAAATAATTGGTGGGCGTCAGAGAGAGAGAGAGAGAGAGAGAGAGAGAGAGAGAGAGAGAGAGAGAGAGAGTGTCCAAAGATTAAACAAGACACAAAATTCCAAATCCAAAACTACAAACAATTCAGAGAGAGAGAGAGAGAGAGAGAGAGAGAGAGAGAGAGAGAGAGAGAGAGAGAGAGAGAGAGAGAGAGAGAGAGAGAGAGAGAGAGAGAGAGAGAGATGGTCGGTCAATATTTGGACATTGGATTCTGTTGCAGAAATTGAAATATAAATACGACACGCGGAGGCTGTTGCTCCCTGTCTTGGTCAACACGGTCGGGGGAGGCACCAAGGTGACGAGGAGGAGGAGGAGGAAGAGGAGGAGGAGGAGGAGGAGGAGGAGGAGGAGGAGGAGGAGGAGGAGGAGGAGGGAAAGGACAAAGAGAATGAAGAGGAGGAGGAAAAGGACAAAGAGGAGGAGGAGGTATAGAAATGAGAAGAGCAGGAAAGGAGAGAACAGGATAAGAGAGAGAGAGAGAGAGAGAGAGAGAGAGAGAGTGTAGGAGTTAAGAAAGAAATGGAAGCGAAAAGATTTGAGGTGTTTGAAGATAGAAGAAAAAGGAAGAGGAGCAACAAAAACGAAGAAGGAGAAGGAGGAGAAAGAAGAGGAAGACTAAGAAGAAGTGAAAGGAAATGTGAAAAGTCATGAAAAAAGATGGAAAAATAAGATTAAGAGAGAGATGAAGACTCGGGGAGGAAAGATGACAAAAGAACTAAAATAAGGTGAAACGAAAAAAAAAAATACAGGAAAGAGATTAGTTTGTAGTGCCAAGAGGGTTTGACAATTAGGGAAAAGAAAGGAATGAAAATGACAATGTATACACCTGAGATGTAATAATCAGCCCTCCTCTCTGCTACTTGCCACACCTTTCCTAAAATCAGTCAGACTTTTTTTTTTTTTTGGTTCTGCAGTGAATTCTAAACATTGCACTGGCTAGACTGGAAAAATATCGTCTTTTAATACTTTTCTTTGCTTAAACTGGAAAATTTGTTCTATTAATCCAGCACCCTTTGTTTAGACTCAAAATCCATTGTTCTTAATACACTTTCTTTTGGGTAGACTGTGATATATATGCCCTATTAATCCACTACCCTATGTTTAGAATCAAAATCCATTCTTTTAATACACTTTCCTTTGCCCAGACTTTGGAGAATATGGCCTTTTAAACCACTGTGTTTTTGAAGATCTTGCCCACTGCTGTTATTGTGTTGAACTGTTTATCGTAGTGGAGGAGTTAATTAGTCAGTAGGTAAGTAGAGATCTCACCTGTTCTTGTTCCATCTCTTTCCAGGTGAGTGTTGCCTGAAGGTGTGCTGAAGATTGAGTCATTGAGGTGAGGTATGTATGTATGTATGTATCTCTCTCTCTCTCTCTCTCTCTCTCTCTCTCTCTCTCTCTCTCTCTCTCTCTCTCTCTCTCTCTCTCTCTCTCTCTCTCTCACACACACACACACACACACACACACACACACACACACACACACACACACACACACACACACACACACACACACACACATTTTTCCCCATTTTCTCATATTTTTTCAGCCTCTCATCATTATTTCCCCCTCATTTCATACTGACACTTCCTAATTTTACTCCTCCTTCCTCTCTTCCTTCCCCTCCTCCTCCTCCTCCTCCTCCTCCTCCTCCTCCTCCTCCTCCTCCTCCTCCTTTTCTCACGTCTCAGTTTCCGTCACACACTCTTCCCCTCACATTTCTGACCTCTCCCTCTCTCCTCTCACTCCCCTCTCACGCCCCTCTAACTCCTCTCTCTCTCTCTCTCCCCGCCTCCCCTCTCCCCCATTACTGACCTCAGCGCCTGCGTGTCCCCTGGGAGCACTCACCCCCTCCCTAGTGGCATAAGGGCGGCAGGATGGCAGGATGGCAGGTTGTGGTGAGAAGAGAGTAGGTTGGAGTAGGTTGAACTATAAAGGCCGTTTGTTGGTTTGTTTTCCTTCTCTCTCTCTCTCTCTCTCTCTCTCTCTCTCTCTCTCTCTCTTTCCTATGTTTGTTTGTTTTTTTGTATTTGTAATATTTTTTGCGGGCTTATTATTTTTTTTCTTTTTTCAAGTTATTCTGTTTTCTCTCTCTCTCTCTCTCTCTCTCTCTCTCTCTCTCTCTCTCTCTCTCTCTCTCTCTCACCGTTGATCCCACAAACTCACTATAAACCACGGTTCTCTTCCCCTTTTTCTCCCCCTTCCCCTTCTAATACCTCTCTCTTTCTCTCCCTCCTCTCTCCTCCCTCCCTCAGGCTCTCCTTTATCTCTCACCGCCTGTCTTTGTCGTGTGTCACCTCTCTGTCTCCTCTTCTTCCTCTTCTTCATCCATTTATCTTCCCTTTCTCCTCTTTCCTCTATTTCTGTCATTCCTTTTCTCTATTTTCATTCTTTTAAGCGTCTTCATCACTCTGTCCTCCCTTCCTTCTCTTCTTCCTCCTCGTCATCCATTTCTCTTCCCTTTCTCCTTTTCTTCTATTTTTGTCTTTCCTTTTTCTCTATCTCTCTTCTTCTAAGCGTCTGTGTATTTTCATTTCTCGTTATTTTATTTTCCTCCTCTTTCTTATTTTTTTTTCCTTCTCTTCTCTTTTTTGTATTTTTCTCTCGTATTTAACTTTGCAGAAAAATGAAAGTAGAAAGTTGATGAAAGGAAGGAGATAGGAAAGGAGGAAATGATAAATGGAGGGAAAGAACTGAGGAGACTGAGGAAGATGAGAGAGAGAGAGAGAGAGAGAGAGAGAGAGAGAGAGAGAGAGAGAGAGAGAGAGGAGAAAGAAAAATAAGACATGAGAAGGCAAAAAAAAATAATGAGAAAGGAAGTAATGGTGACTGTCCTAAAGAGAGAGAGAGAGAGAGAGAGAGAGAGAGAGAGAGAGAGAGAGAGAGAGAGAGGCAGATGGTGGTGTTATCAGTACAGAGAGGCTTTGAGCAGAAGGATTAGAGAGAGGAAGGGGGCAGCTGTGTGTGTGTGTGTGTGTGTGTGTGTGTGTGTGTGTGTGTGTGTGTGTGTGTGTGTCTATAAGTGTTGTGGTGGTGGGGGGGTGGGGAGGTAGAGGCTGGGAGGCGCCGTGAGGGAAGGCGACACACACTGATGGAGGGATAGATAGACTGCCCGGGTATTAGTTGTTATGGTGGTGTGGTGGTGGTGGTGGTGGTAGTAGTAGTAGTAGTAGTAGTAGTTGTTGTTGTTGTTGTTGTTGTTGTTGTTGTTTTATTTTTCCTTCTAAACTTAAGAATGTGAAGGAAACAAAACTGGTGGAGAAGATTGTCAGATATATGATTTTTTTTTTCAGTTTTTCCTTTTCTTCCTCTTTTTCCCTCCTCTTCTTCTCTTCTTCCTTATCCTATAGTGTAATGCACTTTTTTTCTTTTCTTTTTTCTTCTACTTTTCTTTCTTCTTCTTTTTCTTCTTCTTCTTCTTCTTCTTCTTCTTCTTCTTCTTCTTCATCAATCATTATCTTCCACACGATCTTACCTATTCCTCTTCTTGTTCTTCACCTTCTCCTTCTCCTACCTCATTTTCTAATCATTCTTATTCCTGTTATTTTAGTTTTTATCACTCTTATCTTCCTTGTAAACAAAAAAAGACAACACACACACACACACACACACACACACACACACACACACACACACACACACACACACACATTAAAAAACCCACTCTATAGAACACCAATAAAAACGAAAAGCTACAATACTGGAAACCGATAGAGCCAATAAGCAAAAGATAAGGACTAGTATTTATGACACGTGGTGGTGGTGGTGGTGGAGAGAGGGAGAGGGAGAGGGAGAGGGAGAAAGGGGAGGTCACCACGTATCAGGGGAGCATCTTTGGGGCCTTAATCAGGGGAGGGTATTGGTGGTTCTTAGTCCCCTTAGTCTCATAAAAGGGGGAGACACGGGCGGGTGAGGGGAGAAAGAGGAGAGGTATGGAGATGGGAGGAGAGAAGAGGACAGAGATGAAGGGAATGCAAAGGAATACAAAGAAAATGTCAAATAGCAATCTTTAGAATTTTGGAAGAGAGGAAGAGGGGAAAAAAGAGGGAGAGAGGATGTGTGAAGGGGAGAATAAAAAAGAATTGACGACAGAATGGGAGAGAGAGAGAGAAAAAAAAATAAGGGCAGGGGAAAGGAAGGAAGAAAAAGGAAAGAGGAGAGAAAAAGAAAGTGAGAAAAGAAGAGGGAGTAGAGGGTAGAGAGGAGAAAGAAAGAGGGAATACGAAAAGGAGGAAAAGGTGAGGAAGATGTTCAAGTGAGAGGAATAAAAGGAAGAGAAATGGGAGAGGATGAGAGGAAAATAGGAAGAAGCAAAAGTAAATTAAAAGATAGAAGATAAGGAATAGAGGAGGAGGTGTAGTGGAAAGGAGGAATAGAGAGAGAAAAAAGTGAAAGTGGTGAAGAGAGAGAGAGAGAGAGAGAGAGAGAGAGAGAGAGAGAGAGAGAGAGAGAGAGAGAGAGAGAGGTGAATGTTCTCCTGTGTCATGTAACCTGGCACCATCATCCTCTTTATCTCTCCTCCTCCTCTTCCTCCTCCTCCTCCTCCTCCTCCTCCTCCTCCTCCTCCTCCTCTTTTTTATCACCATATTCACCATGAGAGACTTCTTCTTTTCTTCCTTCTTCTTCTCCTTTTCCTCTTCCTCTTCCTCCTCCTCCTCCAGGGTCCCGTCACCACACAGAGCGGGGCAGAGGGGCGGCACAAACCAACCTTTCATTGCAGGAGTTACTGTGGAAGTGAACCAGACCAGTGTCTCTCAACCAAGCACTGTATTCTGAAACACCGCACCGCTGCTCTCCTCCACCAGTGAAAGGCTCTAGTTAAAGGATGTTTTTTTTACGGTTCTAGAGATAGATTAGCAACATTTCTAAGCTATTAATAGAAGAAATACACTTGGGAACCTACCTAATCGTTTCTCTGTGGCCTTTAAAAATAGTCGTGGTGAGTAAGCGAGGTGGTTATGATTGTAAAGGAAGTATTAGTAGCAGCTGACTTGTTGGTCCTTTAATTTGGTATCAGTAGGATAAGTTAGGAAGTACGTTTGAGGTGATAAAGGGTGGAGGAGCAGGAAGAGGAGGAAGAGAAGTATTTTAGTAGTAGTAGTAGTAGTAGTAGTAGTAGTAGTAGTAGTGGTTGTTGTTGTGTTGTTGTTGTTGTTGTTACTGTTGTCGTTGTTCTTATTATTATCATTATTCTTATTCTTATTACTACTATTGTTGTTTATTATGATGATGATGATGATTGATTTAGAAGAGAAAAGTATAATAAAAAGAGGAGGAAGGGAAGGAAAAGTAATGATGAAGAACAAGAACAATAGCAAGACGAAAAAGAACAACAAGTGGAACAACAACAAGACCAAAACCAGGAACAAGAACAATTTCACTATCCTTTTTATTCCGGTGACGAAGAACAGAAGAAGAAGGAGAACAAGATGGAGGAGGAGGAGGAGGAGGAGGAGAAGGAGAAGGAGGAGGAAAAGAAGGAAGAAAAGGAGAAAGAAGAAGAGAAGGAGGAAAAGGAGGAGGAGGAGGAAAAGAAGAAAGTGGAGGAGGAAAAGGAGGATAAGAAGGATGTAGGGGCATCGTTCCAAGGGCGTGGCGGACAGCCTTGACCATGTCCCTATGTAGCGCTGTACCCTTGGGCGCCGCGGGGGAGGAGGGTGGGAAGGTGGGAAGACAAGTAGGAGGGGAGTGGAAGAGGAGGAGTGAGTGAGGGGATGGTATGGAAGATGGAGGGAGATAATGGAGGGGAGGGAAGATGAGGTAGGAAGGATGCGCAATGTTTGGCTAATGTGCAGTGAGAAATGATGCGGCTCATGCTCCAGACACACACACACACACACACACACACACACACACACACACACACACACACACACACACACACACACACACACACACACACACACACACACACACTAACAT
This sequence comes from Portunus trituberculatus, assembly GCF_017591435.1. NCBI lineage: Eukaryota > Metazoa > Arthropoda > Malacostraca > Decapoda > Portunidae > Portunus > Portunus trituberculatus. Next base: position 23,267,292 of record NC_059292.1, on the reverse strand, counting down.
TCCTATCAATTAAACATGAAAGGAAGTCTGAATTAATGAAGGAAGATTATACAGGAAGTAACCAAATTATCAAAAGGAAGAGAAAACGAGAAACATTTCAATTAATTAACCTTGAAATGTCTACATGAATGAAAGGAGGTGTGGGGGAAGAAACAGAGGATATGAAAAGAAAAGAAAAAAGGAAAACACGAAAAGAAAGATGGAGAAGAGGAAGAAGAAGGAGAAATTGAGCAGTTTTCATGTCCTTTTCAATATCAAACACGAAAAAAAAAAAATCTGAATTAACAAAAGAAGAGAGAGAGAGAGAGAGAGAGAGAGAGAGAGAGAGAGAGAGAGAGAGAGAGAGAAGCAAAAGGAAGGGTAAAAGGAAAAGAAGATACATAAAAAAAAACATAGAGGAGGAAGAAGAAGAAGAGCAGGAGGAGGAGGAGGAGGAGGAGGAGGAGGAAGAAGAGGAGGAGGAGGAGGAGGAGGAAAAGCTGGCCCGAGTTATGATGTATGTAGGGAAGAAAGAGAAACGAATGATTGAAGGGACAAAGGGAGGTTTTCAAGAAAGTTGTACACTATGGAAAAGTTTTAAAAGGAAGAGGAAAAAGAGGAGAAGAAAGAAAGGGAGAAGAAGGAGAAGGAGACTTAAATACTGGGGAAGCGAGAATGGAAGACGAAACAGAGAACAAAGAAGAATGCTTAAAGAATAATCGTGGGGAAGAAAAGGAAGAAAAAAGGTGATAGGAAAGGAGAAAGAAGAAAGATAAGAAAGAAAGAAGTGGAAGAAAGTTAAGAAAGTGAGGAGAAGGAGGAGAGTACGAGGACAGAGAAAAGCAGTGTATGAGAGAGAGAGAGAGAGAGAGAGAGAGAGAGAGAGAGAGAGAGAGAGAGAGAGGTGGAGGGAGGTCGTGGGAACTTGCAGGAGGGAAGGAAGGAGGAAAAAATAACACAGTTGGTAGACCATATGACAGAGAGAGAGAGAGAGAGAGAGAGAGAGAGACAAGGGGGAATACTAAGTTGTAAATAGGAAGAGGGAGAGGTAAGAGGGCGTGGGAGAGGGTGATGGGAGAGAATACAGGTAAGGGTTAGGGAGAGGGAGTGGGAGAGGGAGAGGGAGAGGGAGAGGGAGAGAAGATCCATTACAGGAGTGGGAGAGGTCCTTGCCAAGGTCGCCTGAATACCATGATGAGCTCTCTCTCTCTCTCTCTCTCTCTCTCTCTCTCTCTCTCTCTCTGGTTCTGTATGTCTTATGTTTCTCTTTTAGTGACTTTATTTTCATCCTTTGTCATATTTTTTTCATTTTTCTTTATTTTCTTCGTCTTTTCCTTTTGTTCTACTTTTTTTTTGCTTTTTTATTCTTTCTTCGTCTTTTTTTGTTCTTTTTGCCCTTGTTTTTTTTTTTTCTCTTTCTTCTTTTTGTTCTTATTCTTATTCTCCCAATTATCTTCTCTTCTTTCATCTCTTTATTCATCCCTCTTAACATGATTCTCCTCCTTATCACTTCTTATTATTCTTTTTAGATTTTTCTCTTTCATATCTTATTCACTTTCCTCCTCCTCCTCCTCCTCCTCCTCCTCCTCCTCCTCTTCCTCTTCCTCTTTATCCTCCTCTCTATTACATTCTCTACTTATGTTTATCAAGTCCTGTGGCGTCTGTTATCTTCTTCGTCTTACTTCTTTCTTTCCATCTTCGTTCTTGTTTAATTAAAGACGTTATTATTGTTCTTTTCTCTCTTTCCTTCCTCCATTCACTTTAATTCTCCTTCGTCTTGTGTTTCACTCCCCTCGTTCCTTCTCCATTTTCTTTTATTTAGTTTTATCGTGAATTTTAACTCCGTCTATTTTTTCTTCATTTAGTTTCCTAGCTTTCTTCTTTCTTTTCTCTTCTTTTTCTCTTCCAGTTACTTCTCTATCTTCTTTCTCATTCCTTTTCCTTATTCATTATCGTTTTTTTTTTTTGAAGCTTAAATGTTTTTATTATTTTTTCCTTCTTTCACTCGCTTTATATTGGTTGTTTGTATCTATTCTTATTTATAACATGTATCTTTTTCCTTCACACATCCACATTTTAACTTTTTATTTCTTTCGCATATTCAAAGCACAAACTTTCTTGACTCCTTCTTTATCTATTTCCACACTCATTTTTTTTTTTTTACGTTTTCTTATTTATAAACAGAGTATTCACTTACTTTTATCTTCCTTTCTTTCTAATTCACTTTATCAAACAACTCTTCTCCTCATTTTCTTCTTCCCTTACTTTATTCATCATTTCTTCCATTAATTCACTTCTCTCCACGATTAGTTCCGTTTTACATCTTACTTCATCTCATCTTATCTTCCCTCCTCATTCTAAACTTGATCTATGCCCAACTTGCATTCAATTTACACCTTCATGTATTCACCCACGAGTCCTTTCATTTCACACCATCATTCACTCATCCTTCATTCATCTCTCCTCTCCTCCTCACTCGGAACTCTACACACACTCATCTTTTCATGTTTTTTTTTTCTTTCACTTCACACCATCACTCACTCACCTTCCCCATATCTTCCCCTCTTTCCCACACTAAACTCAACTCACACACATCATACCCACCCCTTTTCACCCCCTCACCATCTTTCCTCCCTTCTCCCCTTCCTTTCCCACACCTCACCTATTTACCCACACAGACACATGCCTTTCCTTCCCTCGCACTGAGAACGATCCTGAATAGTAAGCAGAGTGAGTGGCCTTGCGGTGTCAGAGTGATGGTGGTGGTGGTGGTGGTGGTGGTGGGTCTTTTGGTTACCCATTAATGTATTCAGAGAAGATTAATGTGGTTCTGTTGAGTCCTGCGTCGCTGGGCGTGTCTGTGAGTACTGTACGTGGTGAGGGAATGCTGAAGAAGAGAAGGGGAAGTAGTGAGTGAGAGGGGAAGGACGAGGAAGAAAAAGGAGAAGAGGAAGGGTATGAGAAAGGAGTGAGAAGAAGAACAAAGGTGAAAGGAGAGGAAGGGAAATGAAAGACGAGGAGGAAAAGAATGGAAGGGAAGGGAAAGGGAGAAAAGAAGGCGAAGAGCATGACTAAAAAGGAGAGGAAGAAATAGGAGAAGAGGAAGTGTATGAAAAAGGATTGAGAGGAAGAAGAAAGATGAAGGAAGGAGAGAGAGAAAGAGAAAAATGAAAGACAAGGAGGAAAAGAATGGAGGGAAAGGGAATGGGAGAAAAGAAAACGAAGAAGAAGAACAATTAGCAACATGACTTAAAGTGAGAGGAAGGACGAGGAGGGAAGAGGAAAGAAGAGAAGAGGAAGGGTGTGAGAAAGGAGTGGGAGGGAAATGAAAGACGAGGAAGAAAAGAATGGATGGGCAGGGAAAGGGAGAAAAGAAAATGAAGAGCATGACTAAATAAAAAGGAGAGGAAGGACGAGGAAGGAAGGAGGAGAAGAGGATGGGTATATAGAAGGAGTGAGAGAAGAACAGAAACGAAAGAAAGGAGAGGGAGGAAAATAACACAAAGAAGAAGAGAGTAGACGCGAAGATGAAAGGAAACGAAAAACAAAAAAAGGAGGATTACGTATTAGAAATATAAATAAATGAGGAAACAACACGAAAAGAAGGAGGAAGGAAGGAAAAGATGATAAAGAATAAAAGGATAGGAAGGAGTGAGGACATGTGACAAAGAAGAGAAGGAAGGAAGGAAGGAAGGTGCGATAAAAGTGAACAGCAAAATAACTAGAAAAAACAACAACAACAACAACGACAAATGGCTGGATAAACAAGGGGATAGCTGCTAGATCACTATAAACACCACAACAAACACCACAACCTGCCTTCCATACTAACGCACAAAACAAAGGACCATCGCCACAACACAGACCTTGAGGGAACTGTTTACCTACACTGGACACGTCAGAACCGAAACCCCTCCTGTGTGTGTGTGTGTGTGTGTGTGTGTGTGTGTGTGTGTGTGTGTGTGTGTGTGAACTGGAAAAATTACAAACTCAATTCAGGAAGAAGAGAAGGAGGAAGGAAGGAAGAAATTAAGGAAAGGATAATAAAGAATAGAAGGATAGGAAGGAGTGAGGAAATGTGACAAAAAAGAGAAGGAAGGAAGGAAGGAAGGAAGGAAAGAAAGGTACTACGTATAGCAAACGTTACGAGAGAGAGAGAGAGAGAGAGAGAGAGAGAGAGAGATTTGTATTACGTAAGAACCTGTCATTGATTTTTCTGTAGTTTCTCTTCTTCTTCTTCTTCTTCTTCTTCTTCTTCTTCTTCTTCTCTTGTCCGAGTTTTGTTTATTTTCGTGAATTTAATTGTTTCCTGTGTCTCGCTTCGCTTCTTTTCTCTCTCTCTCTCTCTCTCTCTCTCTCTCTCTCTCTCTCTCTCTCTCTCTCTCTCTCTCGCTCTCTCTCTCTCTCCGTTTCCTACATCCTTCCTTCTTTTCCCCTAGAATTCCTCCATATCTCCTCCCTCCATCACTCCATCTATACCTTTACCTCCACTTTCTCCACATTCCCTCCCTTTCCTTCCCTCCCTCCACATTGCTTACTTTTTCTCCACAATTCGTCCAGTTTTCCCTTCTACATTTAACTTATTCTCTTCCGTAATCCCTCCCTTTCTCTATCTCTCTATCTCCCTTTCCTCTCTTCACACTCCCTTTCATTTTTTCCTCTCTCTTTCTCTCCCTTATCTTCAAAACCCGCCCTCCCTTCTTTTTCCCTTCCTAATTACATTGTTTATCTCTATCTGTACACTTCTTTCCATATCTCCTCCCCTTCACATTCCATTTTTCTTATCTTATCTCTTTCCACACTCTTTTCATTCCATTTTCCATTTATATTCTTACTTTTATCTCCACAAACCCTTCCCTCCCTTTCTATTTCCTTCTTTAATTACTTTTCTTATCTGTACACTTCTCTCTGTGCCTCCTCTCCTTCACATTCTGTTTTTCCTTACCTTTCCTTTCTTCACACTCCTCTCCATTCCATTTTCCATCCATATCCTTACTTTTATCGCCACAAATTCCTCTCTCTTTTCCAATTTCCCTTCCTAATTCCCTTGCTTATCTGTACACTCCTTTTCATACCTCATTCCCTTCACAGTCCATTTTTCTTACCTTACCTCTCTCCACACTCCTTTTCATTCCATCTTCCATCTATATCCTTACTTTCACCTCCACAAATCCCTCTCTCTTTTTCCTATTTCCCTTCCTAATTAAGCGCACTCCTTTCCATATCTCCTTCCCTTCACATTATCTCCTTTCATTCCCTCCCTCCCTCCCTTTCTCCTTCCCTCATCTAAGCGGGACAACACCTGGCACCTTTCGTAATGCTTCCCAATTTACCGCCTCGAGAGCCGCGCCTTCAAATGCTTTCCTTGCCCTGCCTGCTCCAAATTGATTATGCAAATGCCCTTCATTGGCAGTGTGACGGCTTCGGGAGCTGGAGGAGGAGGAGGAGGGGTGATAGAGGAGGAATTGAATGGTAGAAAGGAAGGTGATGGGCCGTAACGAAGGACAGAAAGAGTTGAATCGGCTTGAGAATGCAAGACTGTTTTCCTTTCTTTTTTTTTTTCAGTAGTGGATGCAAGAGAGCGGAGAAATAGGAGAGAGGATGAAAGCTTGGGGTGATGGGGGTGAAGGAAGGGGTATTTTAGGGGGTGTTTAAGTTGGGAAGGGTAATTTTTAAGGGGAGATGAGAGTTTTAGAATTCAGATGATGGGGTTTGTGAGGAAGTGAGAAGGGAGGAAGAGATAGGAGGTTGGGTGAGGAAGTGAAAGGAGGGAGGAAAGATTAGAGAGGTGAAGGGGAGAAGAGAAGGGAATGGTCAGAAAGGTGAGGTGAGGTGAGCGGAAGGGGGAGAGGAGGGGAGGAGAGGAGAAAGGTCAGAGAGGTTATAAGGTTAAGGGAGGGGAGGGAGGGGAAGGGAAGGATTAGAGAGGATGTAAAGAATTAATTAGTGGCCGAAAGATGTCCTATTGTCCTTCTTTGTCTGTCTGTCTGTCTGTCTGTCTGTCTGTTTGCCTCTTTATTGTTGTTTTGTTGTGGCTTACCTTAATTAGTCACTTCTAAATATCTTTTCTGTGATTATTTATTAATTAATTTCTTTTATCTTCTTATTTATATATTTATTCATTTATTTATTTATTTATTTATTTATTGTACCTTTCTCTTTATCTATGTCTTCCACGTTTCCAAATGATACTCTCTCTCTCTCTCTCTCTCTCTCTCTCTCTCTCTCTCTCTCTCTCTCTCTCTCTCTCTCTCTCTCTCTCTCTCTCTCTCTCTCTCTCTCTCTCGTGTTCTGACGATGGATTCACATATGAAATTGGTTTAGCTTTGACTGTCCTCCTCCTCCTCCTCCTCCTCCTCCTCCTCCTCCTCAGATCGCAAACTCCTGTAAAACCAACCCAAAGGAATTTCACAGTTATGTAAAATCCAAAAGAGTCTTAGCCTCAACAATTGGTCCACTCATAACAGAAAACGGAAACCAAATAGATAACGAAGCTGAAATGGCAAACGTCCTAAATAGATTCTTCTCAACAGTCTTCACGACTGAAGATGTCCAAAATAGTCTGCCCATGCCAGAGCCTCAGGCACAAGGCAAAACACTGCCTGACTTCATAGTTACAGAAAATGAAATCCTCACAGTCATGAACAGCATGAACGTAAACAAAACGCCTGGACCAGACAAGATATCACCCAGGCTTCTCAAAGAAGCGAAAAATGAGCTCGTGAAACCACTCACGATTATATTCAATAAAACTTTACAAGCAGGAAAGTCCCCAGGAGTGGAAGCTAGCAAATGTCACGCCCATTTTCAAGAAAGGAAATAAATCACTCCCAGCTAATTACAGACCAATCAGCCTTACTTCAGTAGTGTGCAAGCTGATGGAAACGATAATCAGAGATAAGATTGTCAAATTTTTAGAAGAAAATAAGATCATGAAGGATTCACAACATGGTTTCAGAAACAAGAGATCCTGCTTAACAAACCTACTAGACTTCTTTTATGAAGTTTTTAACTCGTATGACGAGACAAAAGCAGTGGATGTTATTTATCTTGATTTCCAGAAAGCTTTCGACACTGTCCCTCACAAGAGGCTAATCAGCAAAGTAAAAGCTCACGGCATAGCTGGAAATACCCTGAAATGGCTGGAAGACTGGCTCTCTGACAGAAAGCAACGAGTTGTTATAAATGGAAAAGAATCAGAGTGGCACAATGTGAAAAGTGGTGTTCCTCAAGGCTCTGTATTAGGACCAGTTCTTTTCATTGTTTATATTAATGATATTGATGAAGGAATCACTTGTAAAATAAGCAAATTCGCGGACGACACCAAAATAATGAGCAAAGTTACATCAACGTCACAATGGCAAGAACTACAGTGTGACTTAAATAAACTGACACGCTGGGCAGAAAAATGGCAAATGAAATTCAATATAGAAAAGTGTAAAGTCTTACACATTGGAAGTAACAATGTACAAGCAAAATACGTAATGAGTAATGTACCTCTGGAAAGTGCTGAGAATGAAAAAGATCTTGGTGTTGTGGTGTCTAAAGATCTCAAGCCGAGCAAACACTGCACAGAAGCAGTAAAGAATGCAAATAAATTAGTTGGGTTCATTGGAAGAACCTTTGAATTTAAATCAGAAAAAGTTATCCTTACTTTATATAACTCATTGGTGCGTCCTCAGCTTGAATACTGTGTGCAGTTCTGGTCACCATATTACAGAAAAGACATTGAAAAACTGGAAAGGATCCAGCGTAGAGTGACCAAGATGATTCCGAGATTGAGAAACAAGCCGTATGAGGAACGACTGGAAGCATTAAATTTATTCAGCTTAACAAAGCGCAGGATAAGAGGAGACCTAATCGAAGTTTTCAAAATTTTTCAGGGATACAACAACCTTGATGTCAATAAATATTTTACTATTGATCATTCCACCATAACAAGGAATAATGGATTTAAAATTACACCAAAACGCTTTAAAACCCACGAGGCAAAGCACTTTTTCTTTAATAGAATAGTTAACATTTGGAATAAGCTTCCTTCAGAAATAGTAAACAGTACTTCCATTGCATCATTCAAAAACAAAATTGATAAATATTTAAAGAATAACCCCAACAAGCTCTCTTCTTGTCTGAATAATTAAACATGATACTATATTAACTTTCTTATAGATAGATATGTAGAGTTCACCGTAGGGTGAATAATAGAATCTCCTTTCATCCTTTCCTGTGAAAATTCCATGTCAGTTTTTCCATACTGCATGGTACTTTTCCAAGCTATTTTCCATGCCAGCGAAAGCTGGAGGGAGTGGTGGGTGGGAGGAGCCTTCTCCTGTACTGTCCTGTCTCTCTTATCTGTAGCCAGTTAGAAGTAGTTACCAAACAGCCTCGAAAGGACCAACAGGTCTGTTGCTGTTTGACTTTCCTTTGTATTCCTTTGTATTCCTCCTCCTCCTCCTCCTCCTCCTCCTCCTCCTCCTCCTCCTCCTCCTCCTCCTCCTCCTCCTTCTTCTCCTCCTCCTCTTCCTCCTCCTCCTCCTCGATATTCTGTTCGTTGGCAATCCTCCTTTCACTTTCATGGTATCCTTAATATCTTTTTATCCTCCTCCGTGTGTGTGTGTGTGTGTGTGTGTGTGTGTGTGTGTGTGTGTGTGTGTGTGTGTGTGTTTAGTCTTGTTTGTTTTTGTGTCCTTTCATCATATTTGTTTACGATCTCTCTCTCTCTCTCTCTCTCTCTCTCTCTCTCTCTCTCTCTCTCTCTCTCTCTCTCTCTCTCTCTCTCTCTAAAAACAGAAGAAGAAGAAATCAATGCAAAAAAATAAAAATAGACAAGAAATAAGAAAAAAAATAGATAGAAACAATGATGAAGGAAGAATTACAGAGTGAAAGAAAGAAGGAAAGAAGGAAGGTAGGAAGGAAGGAAGGAAGGAAGGAAGGAAGGAAGAGGAAAGGAGAGTACCTAGTGATGTATTGTGTAGGAGTGTGGTCAAAAGGCCTTTGATAGATGGTGTAGGCTGCAGGATGGATGGTTCTTGTGAGACGGATGACTTTATGGATGGGCTGAGCTTGGGTAAGTGAAGGGAAGGAATAGGGCTGGAGGAGGCTGGAGGGAAGGGAAGGTGATGGGGCAGGAGGAAGGAAGGAGTAGGATGGTGAAAGACTAATTGAAATGGCGCTGGATTTTGTAACTGGAGTGCTTGAGAATGATAGGCGAGGAGGAGAAAATTCAGAGAGAGAGAGAGAGAGAGAATATAAGGGAAAACGCCGGCACACTTATTTCCTTCTTTTGTAAGGTGTGTTGGTAAGTGGAAGAAGGATTTGTAAGGAAGTGGATTGGTCTAAAATAAGAAAGAAGTTTTTTTTTTTTAAGTAGAAGAAAAAGAAAAAACGTAAAACAGGAGATGAATTGATGAAAGAGTAGTAAATTTGTAGATGGATTGATTTACTAGTCTACACACACACACACACACACACACACACACACACACACACACACACACACACACACACACACACACACACACACACACACACACACACACACACACACACACACACACACACACACTTAACATACTTACACATTAATTTCCTCTTGTTTCTCATCAGTAGAATCTTTTTAGTTGTATCCTTGCCCTCGATTCACGAAATTTTGTGTATTGTAATGATAAATGAGTGCATTACTATTATTATTTGTTATTATTATTATTATTATTATTATTATTATTATTATTATTGTTATTATTATTATTATTATTGTAGTTGTTCTAGTAGTAGTAGTAGTTGTTGTTGTTGTTGTTGTTGTTGTTGTTGTTGTTGTTGTTGTTGTTGTTGTTGTTGTTGCGGGAACATTATGACGAGTTTTGGAAGGTGATGAAGGAAATACTGTGATAAGGAAATACTACTACTACTACTACTACATACATACACCTGATCATTACGTGTTCTTTACTGCAGAGTTCAAAGGTCACGATGTCAGTTTATCGTGACCCTTATGAGTGTTCTCACGCGCCAGTGACCTTCCTTCCCCTGGTGAAAGTTACACACACACACACACACACACACACACACACACACACACACACACACACACAATCAATATCGTTGCAAACTTTTCTATTTATTCCCTCTTTCTTTCAGTATATTTCTCCATTTTTTCAGTGTATTCTTCTTCTTCTTCTTCTTCGTGTACGTTTTTTACAAATTATTGTTTTTTTTATCACCATCACCACTACTACTACTATCACTACTACTACTACTACTACTACTACTACTACTACTACTACTACTACTACTACTACTACTACTACTACTACTACTACTACTACCACCACCACTACTACTGCTACCACCACTAACCCCACCCCACTTCCCCCCTGAAAAAAGCAGCAGCAGGAGAAGGAGGAGGAGGAGGCAGTGCGTCGTACCCACAACAACATTATTACCGAACTTCTTCTCGTAAAGACTAAGGAAGATAGAAATAAAATGCGAGTTTTTCTTCTAAATCCCCTGCCTTCCCCACCCAACCAAAAAAAAAAATTTCCCTCGAGGCTGTGAAGGAAAAAGAATCTCTCTCTCTCTCTCTCTCTCTCTCTCTCTCTCTCTCTCTCTCTCTCTCTCTCTCTCTCTCTCTCTCTCTCTCTCTCTCTCTCTCTCTCTTTGTTTACCTTTTTTACTTGTTTACTTACCTTGTTTGTTTACTTATTTCTTTTTTTTTTTTTTTTATTCAATTTCCAGAAAAAAGCTGTATAGTGAAAAGATCAAGAAACCCAAGAAAGCAAGATTGTTTACATTCAGTTATCGATGTTTACGTCAAGCTAAAACAGAACAGGAAACAAAGAGATGGATGTTTATACAGTATTGAATTTCCAGCCTCTCTTCCTGAGGTTATTATAGGAGAGGAACACAGAAGGAGAAAAAAAAAAAGAACTCATGAAAGATTTGCGTCGCCTGATGAATAAGTAAGTAAAAGAAAAATTGTATTGGCTTTTCTACAAGGTTATTATTATTATCGAGAAGGAAAGCAAAAATAATGAAGGTTATACTTGTTGTTGTTGTTGTTCGTGTGTGTGTGTGTGATGTGCTGTGTCTCTGTGTGTGTGTGTGTGTGTGTGTGTGTGTGTGTGTGTGTGTGTGTGTGTGTGTGTGTGTGTGTGTGTGTGTGTGTGTGTGTGTGTGTGTGTGTGTGTGTGTGTGATGAGCACCTCAGGAAACCGGAATGTGTGTTAAGGTCGTTAGGAGGAGGAGGAGGAGGAGGAGGAGGAGGAGGAGGAGGAGGAGGAGGAGGAGGAGGAGGAGGAAGAAGAAGAGGAGGAGGAGGAGGAGGAGGAGGAGGAGGAGGAGGAGGAGGAGAAGAAGAAGAAGAAGAAGAAGAAGAAGAAGAAGAAGAAGAAGAAGAAGAAGAAGAAGAAGAAGAAGGAGGCAGGAAGGAAGAAAGGGGGGAGGGTGGTAGACGAAGAAAAGGAACTGAAATAAGAGTGGTAATGGTAAAGAACAAAAAGACGAGGATGCAAACATGAAGAAATAAGAGAAGTATGAGTAAATAAGAGGAGGAGAACAACAACAACAACTAGAAATAAAAAAAAGAAGAAATAGGAGAGGATGAAGACGTAGAGTAGAAGGAGGAGGAGGAGAAGGATGGTGAATGAAAATAAAGGAAGCATGACACTGAATTTATTTTGGTAGGAGTCTTCGTACACACACACACACACACACACACACACACACACACACACACACACACACACACACACACACACACACACACACACACACACGCCTCTGTACACATGTTATGTTATCAGCGGCCGTACCAGAGAAAGAAACCAGTCACGTCTTACTATTGACAGAGTGTGGGAGGCACGCTCTCTCTCTCTCTCTCTCTCTCTCTCTCTCTCTCTCTCTCTCTCTCTCTCTCTCTCCAGGTGTTGGCAGTGAGATAATCAGTCTTACCTTGTGGTGGGTGCGTTTCTCCCGCTAATTATTTCCTCCTCCTCCTCCTCCTCCTCCTCTTGTGAGTTTCATGCCACAATTCCTCCTTCAATCTTCCCCAATATCCTTCCTCCTCCTCCTCCTCCTCCTCCTCCTCCTCCTCCTCCTCTTTCCATGCAGGTATGTGGGCTGACTTCTGGTTCGCCTGCGGGAGTGAGAGGAGTAGGAAAGTGAGAGAGGACCTTTGAGTGAGTGACACAGCAACAGCAGCTCTCTCTCCCTCCCTCTCTCTCTCTCTCTCTCTCTCTCTCTCTCTCTCTCTCTCTCTCTCTCTCTCTCTCGGGAACAGTTATTCGGTTGGGTGCTTTTTTGTTGCCAGAAAAAGGGATGTGTGTGTGTGTGTGTGTGTGTGTGTGTGTGTGTGTGTGTGTGTGTGTGTGTGTGTGTGTGTGTGTGTGTGTAGGAGGAAAGATAATGTGATTTTGATCTGAAAATGCATAGATAGATAGACAGATAGATAGCTAAGTTAGAGAGAGAGAGAGAGAGAGAGAGAGAGAGAGAGAGAGAGAGAGAGAGAGAGAGAGAGAGAGCAAGCATTAAAGTTAGGCCACTGTGGTTAATGTTGTGATGGTGGTAGTTGTGGTGGTGGTGGTGGTGGTGGTGAGGATGATGGAGGGAGGTGGTAATGGAGTAGGCCAGGAGGAGGAGGAGGAGGAGGAGGAGGAGGAGGAGGAGCTCAAATGTCTCTTCTCTCCTCCTCCTCCTCCTCTCTCCTCCTCCTCCTCCTCCTCCTCCTCCTCCTCCTCCTCCTCCTCCTCCTCCTTCTTCCATCATATACATTCCTGTCTCCTTTCCCTCCATTCCTCCGTCCCTCCATTTCCTCTCCCTCCTCTCCCTTTGCTTCTTTCATCTCCGGTTTGGCTTTTCCCTCTCCCTCTCCCTCTCCCTGTGGTAATCTTTGCAGCCGCGTGTGTCCAGCTATCTCCCTCCTGAAGGTACATCTAAAGAAGGGAGAGGAAGGGAGAGTGGCCTGCAGTGTCCTCTCTCTCTCTCTCTCTCTCTCTCTCTCTCTCTCTCTCTCTCTCTCTCTCTCTCTCTCTCTCTCTCTGATTTTATTTTTTTTTGTGCTTGGTTTTCTCCGTCGCCAGGTCAAGAGAGAGAGAGAGAGAGAGAGAGAGAGAGAGAGAGAGAGAGAGAGAGAGAGAAAAAGTTGGACGTAATATGCTTTTACACGTGCTCTGATTCATGTATTTCTCTCTCTCTCTCTCTCTCTCTCTCTCTCTCTCTCTCTCTCTCTCTCTCTCTCTCTCTCTCTCTCTCTCTCTCTCTCTTCTTCTTTCTCTCTCCCCTCTTTCTCCATTTTCTTCCTTTTTCTTTTCACTCTCTTTCCTAAACCTCTCTCTATTCCATAACTCTCCCTCATTTCCTCTTTTACTCTCCTTAACTCCTCCTCCTCCTCCTCCTCCTTCTTCTCTTCTTTTCCTAACTATTTCTTACGATTTTCCCAATTCCCTCTACCCTCTCCCTTTCTTATCTCCCTCTCCCTAACCCTTTCCTTCTCTCCCTTTCCTTAACCCATTGTTCTCTCTCCTTCCCTCCTTGTCTCACGTCATATCCTTTCTCCATCCCTCCTCTCCTCTCCTCTCCCTCACCGACACTGCCTTCCTCTCACACACGCTAGGAAGAGGGGAATAAAGGGGGAAGAAAAGCATAAGCCAGTTTCTACCTACCCAAATTACCAGCGAGGTCAGCGGCACAGTGTCGAGAACCTGTGACCTTCTGTGGCGCAGGCAGCAGGTGACTCAGCCAGGTCACTGCAGCTACTGACCGCGCCGCCCTCGTGACCCCGCCGCCAGGTCACTGCAGGGGCGTGGCTGGGGCAAGTGACCGAGCTACTGGACGCTGGTGCGGGAGATGGAGGGATGTGTGTGAGAGAGAGAGAGAGAGAGAGAGAGAGAGAGAGAGAGAGAGAGAGAGAGAGAGAGAGAGAGAGAGTTACAGACGAGGGGATGTGGTTGGTCATTTAGTCAGTCAGAGAGAGAGAGAGAGAGAGAGAGAGAGAGAGAGAGAGAGAGAGAGAGAGAGAGAGAGAGAGAGAGAGAGAGAGAGAGAGAGAGTTACAGACGAGGGGATGTGGTTGGTCATTTAGTCAGTCAGAGAGAGAGAGAGAGAGAGAGAGAGA
>NC_059292.1:23223203-23240703 GCF_017591435.1 Portunus trituberculatus | reverse complement strand
CCATCAGTCCTTACCTACACATGGCAGTTCCTCTACAAAGCATGCTACCCACTTACCTATTTCCACCTACCCACCTACCGTTCCACCTTCTCCCCATCCATACATGCCTCGTTACCTCTTAACCCCTTCAGTACTGACACGCATTTTGACCTTGAGTTCTTGGTGTGATCAGACGATTTTATTTGCATTAGGAAAGGTCTAAGAAGGTCAGAAGATTAATGGCCACAGTCTTCACTATTTTAATCCCACACATAAGTTTCTGAAGCGGTGTAAAATCGTCAAATAGTAAGCAGAATGAATATGGAAGGGGTTAAATTCTCCCCTCATCGACTCGGAACAAACAAAGCTGAGTGCTGACTGAGTCTGTTTCATTCACCCACCCTTGTAACTGAGAGCCAGATTCTTGTTCTTTATCTGTTTGTTTGCTTTTATTTATTTATATATCTTAATCTGCAGTGAGGAAAAGCATTTTAATGTTTTTATTTGTCCTCCTTACTTCCTCCTTCTTCTTCTTCTTCTCCTCCTCCTCCTCCTCCTCCTCCTCCTCCTCCTCCTCCTCCTCCTCCCTCCTCCTCCTCCTCCTCCTCCTCATCCTCATCCTCGTCATCCTCTTCCTCGTTATCGTCTTCGTACTCGTCCTTTTCCTCTTCCTCCTCCTCCTCTTCCTCGTCCTACTCTTCCGTAGAATATTGCCCGTACTTTTAAAGCACTCTTATTCATTGAAATTCTCTCTCTCTCTCTCTCTCTCTCTCTCTCTCTCTCTCTCTCTCTCTCTCTCTCTCTCTCTCTCTCTCTCTCTCTCTTCCATCAGGATTTTGTATTTATGTTCGTGTGTCTGTTATCGATTCCAAGAAGCATATTAGCTTTATCTTCCTCCTCCTCCTCCTCTCCTCCTCCTCCTCCTCTTTATTCCTTCATTCTCTTCCTCCTACTCCTCCTCCTTATCTCTTCATTCTCCTTCCTCCCTTTCATAAATCTTTTGTTAATTTTCTCTTTTCCCTGTTTTCTTTTCGTCACCCCTCAAAGATACAAGCAACAGAAAACGTATTTATCTTTTTATCTTAATTGGAAGTTATTATTATTGCTCTTTCTTGTCCTTTCATTATCCAATTTTCTCCTCCATTTCCATTTCCTTCATTACGATTATTGCTTCCACTTACTGTATATCCTCTTCCTCCTCCTCCTCCTCTTCCTCCTCCTCCTCTTCTTCTCTTCTATCTTCAGTTGTCTTTCTTCTTTATTTTTTTCCATTCTTCCTTTATTTTTTTTATTCATGTCTTTTTTTTCTTTATTTGCTGTTATATTTGTTTTTTTTTATTTTATTTCATCTTGTTTCTCTTTTTCTTTCCCTCAAATCTATCTTTTCTTTGTTTCTCTTCCTCCTTTCTTAACTGTATTGCCATCCTTCCTTTCTTCTTTCTTTCTCCGTTTGTTTTTCTTGCCTCGCTTTCTCTTCCTTCTTTTCTCTGTTTTTCTGTTTTTCTCTTACTCCTGAAATCTCACCCTTCCTTTTCTTTCTCTCTCTTTTTCTCTCCATTTCTTTACTTTATTCTCATCCTTCCTCACTGCTCCTTCTCACACCTCTCTTTACCTCCTCCTCTTCCTTCTTTTATCGTTACCCTTCCTGCTTCCCTTCCTCCCTTACCTCTCCCTCCCTCTCCCTCCCTCCCTTCCTCTTCCTTGATTGTACTAGAAGAAAAGAAAAAAAAAAAGGATTGATGAGCAAACATGACCAGGAAAAGGGGTGACATTAAGTGTGTGTGTGTGTGTGTGTGTGTGTGTGTGTGTGTGGTGTGTGTGTGTGTGGTACACACACACACACACACACACACACACACACACACACACACACACACACACACACACAGAGAGAGAGAGAGAGAGAGAGAGAGAGAGAGAGAGAGAGAGAGAGAGAGAATAAATAAAAGAAAAGTGAAGTCATGTTAACTTTAATTAAAGATACCAATGTTCTTTTTTACCACACACACACACACACACACACACACACACACACACACACACACACACACACACACACACACACACACACACACACATGGGAGTGACAAAAAAAACGTACAAAAAAAAGGCCACTTGTAGGCTTTTTTGGGGGATCATTAGCTTATTGACGTACGTGAAGTAGTAGTAGTAGTAGTAGTAGTAGTAGTAGTAGTAGTAGTAGTAGTAGTAGTAGTAGTAGTGAAGAATATTGAGGTTACAAGAAACTGTTGCCATTATCATTCAGTTTACGGTGTTTTAACAAATATTTCATGTTATAAAAAAGAAAAAGAGAGACAGACAGTCAGGCAGACGTAAATAGACCGACACATAGACAGGCGGACAGACAGAAATTACTAAACTTACCCCAGAAAACACCAGGATTATGAAGAGGTAATTAAAGAGGGGAGACTGAGAAAAATTAAGAGGACGAGGAAGAAAAAGAGGAAGAGGAGAACGAGGAAGGTGAAGAGGAGTAGGAGGAGAAGGAAGAGGAGGAGGAAGGAAAGGAAATAGGCACATGGGGAAGAGGGGAAGGCGGGCAGGCGTCTAGGTCACGGCAGCAAGTAAGGGGAGAGAGTGAGGGGAGAGAATTATATGGGGAGTGAGAGGGGAGAGAGTAAGGGTAACACTTATTATCCATAAACACGAGGGTTATGGAAAGGAATAGGAGGAGAAGCAGGAGCAGGAGGAGAAAGGGAAAGAAGAAGAAGAAAAAGAAGAAGAAGGAAAAAGAGGAGGAGGAGGAGGAGGAGGAGGAATACAAAAGAATACAAAGGAAAACAGACAATAGCAACAACAGACGTTTTGTTCCCTGCTTGGCTGAGATAGTAGGAGGAGAAGGAGGAGGAGGAAGAAGAAGAAGAGGAGCAGGAGGAGGAGGAGGAGGAGGTTGAGGAAAATAAGGAATACAAAAAGAAAACCAATCAGCAACACACATTTTGTCCCTTTTAAGACTGTTAGATGATGATGGAAATGAAAATGGAGGTTTAATCAGACAAGAAGATACGGAAGTGGAAGATGGGATGAAGGAATTAAACAACAACAACAACAACAACAATAACAACAACAGCAATAACAACAATAACAACAATCTATAGTTTATTTCAAAGCTGTTTTTTTTTTTTTCGCTACAGAAACCAGTAAATCAATAAAGACCAAAACAAACACCTTTTTTTTTTTTTTTTTTTTTTTTTTTTGTTCTATAACTGGAAAAAAGAAGAAGTGGAAAAAAAAATGAATGAATAGTGAAAATGCGTTTACTGAATTTGCAGTTACTACCACCACCACCACCACCACCACCACGTCCGTCATATCGTCAGGCGTGAGGTAATTGCGTTATGACTTTGATGTAACGGAATTAAAGAGAGAGTGAGAAAGACGAATTGTGCGTGTGAATTTTAGTGGTGGTAGTAGCAGTGGTAGTAGTGGTGGTAGTGATGGTGGTGGTAAAATAGCGATGTGTCATAAAGGTAGATAGATGAAATAGATACGAAGATAGATAGATAGGTAGGTAGATAGATAGACACATTCATACACACATACAAACAAACAAACATACATGAATAAGTAGATAAGTAGATAGAAAATACATAGATAGATAGGTAGACAAGTTATCATAATAAGTAGGCAAATAGTTTCCAAACCAGATTAGCAGACAAAATAGAGAAGTAGATAATGGCGTAGATAGTTAGCAGCAGATAGGTAGATAGATAATAAATACGTAGATAGTAGATGGGTAAGTAGGTAGATAGACACATACATACATACACACATACAAACATACATACATGAATAAGTAGATAGATGGTTAGATAGAAAAGTTAGCAAGACAAGTAGACAAATAGTTAATGAATTAGATTAATGCACAAAAAAAAAAAATAGAGAAGCAGGCAGTGGAATAGATAAATAACGCAAACAAGTCTTAGATTAACCCCTTTCAATACCGAGACGCATTTCTACCATTGTTTTATTATTTTGCGGTATAATTAGACGATTTTATTCACAATACAAAGAGTCTATTGAGGTGAGAAGATTCATGGCTAGACTAGACTCTTCACTATTTTAATCCCCACATAAGTTTCTGAAGCTGTAAAAAATCGCCAAATAGTGAGCAGAATAAGTATGAAGGGGTTAAAATTAAAAGGATAAGTAGATAGAATCGACGGTGGTTTAGACAAGTAACGAAGGAGTGATGGTGGAAAAGTGGCAGTCAGCAGAGAGAGTTAGCACTAATGGTCAATATCGTCAGCATTGTTCACCACTAATGGGCAGCGAAGTCAGCGCAGTCAGCATTAGTCACCATTAGTCAGCATTCAGAGTTACAGCGAGGTAATGGCCACTTGCTGACACTTCCTGACGTCACCATTGTTAGTGTCACCCTTGTTATGTCTCTCTCTCTCTCTCTCTCTCTCTCTCTCTCTCTCTCTCTCTCTCTCTCTCTCGGCCATTTATTCCCGTCCCTTATCCGTCCTTCCGGTTCTTCTCCTTTCCCTCTACCTCATCTCGCCTCTCACCCCCCCTCTCTCTCTCTCTCTCTCTCTCTCTCTCTCTCTCTCTCTCTCTCTCTCTCTCTCTCTCTCTCTCTCTCTCTCTCTCTCTCTCTCAAACCAAGCCAATTACTCGACACAATTTTCTCTCCCAAAATTTTGAGCAGTTTTTTCTCTCTCTCTCTCTCTCTCTCTCTCTCTCTCTCTCTCTCTCTCTCTCTCTCTCTCTCTCTCTCTCTCTCTCTCTCTCTCTCTCTCTCTCCTATTTCATTTTTATATCAAGCTTTATTATATCAATTTTTCACCCGTCTGTGTGTTTTATTGGCAATACCTTTTAGTGTGAAAGGTCGGAAATGTGTGTGTGTGTGTGTGTGTGTGTGTGTGTGTGTGTGTGTGTGTGTGTGTGTGTTGTCAGTGTGTTTTTAAAAAGAGTGAGAGTTGTGTTATGAATTGTGAAATGGAAACTTGATCCGAGTCTGAGTTGGCAGAAGGAAAGATAATTGCTTCCATAATTGTGTTGGTTGTCGAGGACGAGGTGGTGGTGGTGGTGGTGGTGGGGGTGGAGGTGGTGGTGGTGGTGGTAGGTTATGGGAAACAGTATGCATCTTTTTTTCTTTTTTTTTCTGGTTGTTTTCAAGATAGTAAAAGAGGAAAATGTTAACAAGGCTACAAACGAGGACTATTACTACTATTGCTGCCAGTACTACTACTACTACTACTACTACTACTACTACTACTACTACTACTACTACTACTACTACTACTACTTATTATTATTATTATTATTATTATTATTATTATTATTATTATTATCATCATCACCACCACCTCTATCGTTCCCATATTTCTACAACTACTACCAATTTTATTCCTCCTCCTCCTCCTCCTCCTCCTCCTCCTCCTCCTCCTCCTCCTCCTCCTCCTCCTCCTCTTCCTCTTCCTGCTATTGCTGCTGCTGCTGCACTTACTACAATTATTACTGTTTGCTACTACTATTGATACAAACTTTTCTGTTACTACTACTACTACTACTACACTCTCTCTCTCTCTCTCTCTCTCTCTCTCTCTCTCTCTCTCTCTCTCTCTCTCTCTCTCTCTCTCTCTCTCTCTCTCTCTCTCTCTCATTTGCATATGTTTGCTTTTCCCTCTTTTTATCTCTTCCTAATTATCTAGTTTGTTTAGATTAACATGAAGGATTAGCGCTTTCTTATCTCCTCCTCCCTTATCTTCTCTCCTCTCTTCAGTCCTTGCCTTGTTTCCTCTCCTCGTCTCCTTCTTATTCCCTCTTCATCATCATTATTATTCCTTGACCTCTATTTTTCTTTTTTTTTTATTTTGTCTGTTGGTTCAGTGTTTGGTTTGTTTGGGTTAACTTTTTTTGGGGTAAGCTACTCCTCTCTCTCTCTCTCTCTCTCTCTCTCTCTCTCTCTCTCTCTCTCTCTCTCTCTCTCTCTCTCTCTCTCTCTCTCTCTTCGTAGTATCTAAATGTCTTTATCTTTTGTTTTTACTTTCATCTTTATTTTCATCTCTTTATTTTTTATCTTCTTGTTGTCGTCCTTGTCCTCGTTCTCTTCTGTTTCCTTATCCTCCACCTCCTTGTCCTCCTTCTCCTCTCCTCCTCCTCCTCCTCCTCCTCCTCCTCCTCCTCCTCCTCCTTCGAAGCTTTAGGAGTCGTGAGGGAGATGTTCTAATGCGTGGTTGGGGGTGGAGGGTTGTGGGTGTACCTCGCCCTGTTCACCTTGCCTCCCACTCTTCCCTTACCCTACCCCGCCCCACCACGCCCCCACCTCGCCCTGACCTTCCCGCCTCGTCATCATCATCGCCTCGGGTCGGGTCAATGTTACACTTGGCTGCGTTGCGTCTTCTTCTTCTTCTTCTTCTTCTTCTTCTTCTTCTTCTTCTTCTTCTTCTTCTTCTTCGCATCTTTCCATCTTTCCATCCATCCTCTTTCGTGTTCCTTAATTTTCTTTCATGCATTTTTTTCTCTCTCTCGCTCTTTATTTTTTTTCTTCACACTTTATCCTATTCCCTTTTGCACACACACACACACACACACACACACACACACACACACACACACACACACACACACACACACACACACACACACACACACACTGACAACCCACCACCCATCTTCCCACACTCTCCACGTCAAACGCCCACCGCCCTACCACCGCCCACCGCCCACCGCCACTCACCCGTGAAGGCAGCTGCGGGAGGAGGCGAGGAGGGGCAGGAGGGAGCGGGAAGAGGCGAGGCGAGTGGCAAGGAGCAATACATCACGGGAAGAGGGAATGGGGGCCGGGATACTAGACCACCGAATAAGGGAGCAGCAGATTCCTTTATTCCCTCCCGTCCCTTCAAAAGCATCGCCAGGTTGTGTGGTCGTCAAGATTGTAAAGGCTGCGCTGGTTAGGAGGTTTGGAGGTTACTGGTGCGTCTGTGTCCCGTTCACGTGTTTGCAGGGAGTGGACCAGCAGAGTCATGGCGTCGGTCACCTGGTTGGCTATTCCCTGAGTTATGCCTCCTCCAGGTGAATTTCCAGCCCTGTTCCCTTCTCGCCTCGTCTGCACCTACTCCAGGTCGTAGGGTGATCAAGGAATCTCTCCCAACCAGCTTCACTCGTTCCTCGCGCCTCTGGGTACACTCGCGTCTCCCTCCGCCAGATGGATGTAATGTTTATGCCCCGCTGCAGGTGAGCTCAGTGGTTCTCGGCAGCAGTTTAGGGTCCTTCACCTACCTGCAGGCGTGAGTTGTGGCCGCCGCCCCCGCGCAGGTTTTCAAAGGAACCAGACCGCAAACCTTGTTGTGTCGCAAAGGCCAGTATTCAGAGACGCTTTGCTCTTCCACCACGACTGTTTTCAAAGGGCACAGAGATGATTAGCCGGGTTCTTACGAGTGATTTTCTTGTTTGTAATACAGAAATCTTGTTAATCTGTTAGTGTAATGAGAGACACTCTTTAAACCTGTGTGTCATCAACTAGAGCCTTTTGAAAGTAGAGTACAGTACAGCATAATGCAGTGCCTCAGCATCAGCACTGCAGCTCAGCCCAGTAACAGACACAGCAGTTGGTCAGGTTCGGTACGCAGCTTAAGCATTCAGAACCCACGGCTGGTAACGGCCTGACGTGGGCATGTCCAGTCTGGCGCGCGTCTGAGAGTAGAGAGGAGCAAGAGCATGGAGACAGGTGCCACAGGAGCACCTCTGCGTCAGAACCTCCAGGAGCAGAGACACAAAGGAACCGTATTAGTGCAGGTGACCGCCGCGGCACACTTGTCCAGCGAGCCACGGAAGCCCCGCAGCGAGACACACAACAGTACAAACACCATTAGGGGAAGGCTGCCCAACGCCACACGTATCACGCATAACGGAGGAACACCGCACCGAGACACAGAGATGCTGCCCTGCCACCTCGCCTCCCCTCACACCCCGCCACCCCCCTAGCCAACCCACAACCACAGTGGGAACAAAAGCTCGGCTGGACATGCGCAAAAAACAGATACAATACATATCACTGCGGGACAAAGGGACTGTGGTTGAGAGCATTCGTATTCCCTGGCGGCAGAGGTATTGAATCCCGTGCGTCTTTGCTGCATATCAAGCGAGACGGGAAGGTCGACGGGGCCGCCGGTGTGCGCTGGCCGGCCGGTCCTCCCTGAGTTATTTGACCGAAGCGCAGTGACGGTCAGACGGCGAGGAATCTTCTATACGTGTCTTGATTTGTTCATTGTCACCTAATCTAACCTCATTTGATCTATCTTGACCTAGCATGACCTAACCTCACAATTAAGATTTATTTAACGTTGAGGATCCTTACAAACGTGTCTTTCTAATTTAATGACCATCTCATCACACAACCTGACAACAATAACAATGATAACAACAACAATTACAATAGCAACAACAATACTACTACTACTACTACTACTACTACTACTACTACTACTACTACTACTACTACTACTACTACTACTACTACTACTGCTACTACTACTACTACTGTTACTGCTACTGCTACTACTACAAGACAAAGAAGAAAAAAGACAGGAAACCAAGATATTATCAACAATTTCTACCTCCAGGTCGTACTCAGGTCGTATCTTTGCATGGTGGTCGTATCTCGGTCGTAGCAACAAAGTGGCCCCAAAGATTCACTCCTGATTTCTTGTCTCGACGTGTTGACGAAACTGCGCTTTGTTTACCTTTCCGTTTTCTTCACGTTTTCTTTCTTTTTTAGAGCGGGTACGTCTCGATTTATAAAAGAACATTGAAAGAGGAAGAAAATTGAATACTGTGTGAAGGAGAAGGGAGAGGAGGAGAAGAACTAGAGCGAATACGAATAAGAACAGAGAAGAGAATGTTGCATAAAATTTTCAGTGGTGCTAAATAATGGAGTGACGTACGAACAAACAAACAAAGCTTAAGGAGTGTGTGTTGAAGGGGTGCTGAGAGAGAGAGAGAGAGAGAGAGAGAGAGAGAGAGAGAGAGAGAGAGAGAGAGAGAGAGTTACAAAGGTTTCCAGCTGCTAGGTTAAGCCGGAAAAGGGTATTACCGGATTAAATACACCATTCACGTAAGAAATAAGATATTAAAAAAAAAGCACATAATGAAAATACGTTGAATAAAGAATATGTGATGGACAGATGAATGAAATATACATTGATTAAATTACATAGACTTAAATAAGATTGTTTTTTTTTTTTTTTTTTTTTTTTGCATTTTTTTTTTTTCCTATTGTATCAGTTACATTTTTTCCTTCTATCGTAATAACTTGAAGCAATCTTTTAATCACTCACACATGAACACAGACAGTAAGATTAGATTCATACTTACATACATAGAGACACACACACACACACACACACACACACACAGACACACTTATCTTCCTATACCTACCTGACAGACATATAAGCAGACAGACACTCTTATTTTTACATTATACATACAGACACACGGACATACGGACCCATCTAGCTAGCTAAGTACCTTCCTACATACACACATACAAACACACATACAGAGCCTGATAATTAGACACGCCGATTGATTATGCACGGCAATGATAAGTGGAGTGAATGAGCTTGAAAGGGAAAGATTAAGGATTAGCAGGAAGCCGCCGTGTGTGTGTGTGTGTGTGTGTGTGTGTGTGTGTGTGTGGACAGTAGATGTATATGTTTGTCTATAATAGGTACTAGGATTTTAAGGTTGTAGTTTAATGACTGCAGTGTTTAGAAATAGTGTGGTGAATAAATCATGTATCTATTTCTATTTATTCATCTACTTGCGTGTGTGTGTGTGTGTGTGTGTTTGTTTGTGTGTACCATGAGCCAGAATCGAACCAGCAACCCTCACTTCACAAGACAAGCACTGCGACGCACAGCCACCCAGTCAGCTCTGTGAAATTTCTGCACTTCAGAGCTTTTAACCCTTGAATATCAGGGTGCTTTTTCATATTTATTTTGGTTACTGTTTGGTGATTTCATACAGCTTCAGAAATTTATGTGAAAGCTCTGGCCATTAATCTTCTAACCTCCATAGACCCTTTCTAATGTAAATAAAATCGTTTAATCACACCCAAAACTTGAGGTAAAAATGCATCCCAGTACTGAGGAGGTTAAGACAGTTTACATGTAGTATGTTCGTGCCCCAGTCCTCCTTAGTGAAATCCAAAGGAATCAATGTGTGTATAGTCTCCAGCTAACCATCTCTTTAACTTAAACCTGAGTATCGCTTCGTATTTACTAGTACCAGCGATATATGACAAGAAAAAGGAGTGTATAAGCCCTTTCCAACAAGCTTGTGTATCCAACTAACACTTTCTAGCACCGAGCAAAGCCTTTAACTTCAACCCGAGTAGTGATTCCTCTTCTTTAAGTAACCATCAGTAGCAGTAGTGGCTTTACATAGCGAGCGAACGAGAGAGGGAGGGGGCAGCTAAGTCTTGTCCGAGGCGGGAAGTCTGGCTGGCTGGCTGGCTCTGGGTGGGTGGCGGGCAAAGGAATGAATGATGGTGCTGCCCTTCCCCTAAACCACCTCAGTATTGGACCAGCCACCCGCTACAGGAAGGCAGTCCGGGTACACATGCAAGGGGGAAGGCTGCGGGAGGCGGGGAGGCAAGGGTGATTGGAAAGGAAGAGTGATGGAGGCTGGGAGGCACACGAGAAAGGAAGGGAAACAGAGATGGAGGGAGGGAGAATATATGATTGGATGGAAGGGAGGAACTGGGCCAAATTGCGATGGTCAGGAGTAACAGAGAGAGAGAGAGAGAGAGAGAGAGAGAGAGAGAGAGAGAGAGAGAGAGAGAGAGAAAGAAAGAGAGAGAATTGGACACAGTGACAAAAAGGAAAAGAAACAGTGAAACAAACCGTGTAAAAGAAAGAGACACGAAAACAAATATATAACAAAATAAACGAACTCCAGTAAAAAAGACGAAAAAAGAGAGAAAAAAAAAAGAAAAGTAATGGAAAAACAACAAAGCAACACTAGAGTACCCCATGAAACTGTAGCAAAAATGGGAAATGGCTGCTATCTGTACACCACCACCACCACCACCACCACCACCACCACCACCACCACCACCACCTATCTGTAAGGCAAAAAATGGAAAGAGAGGAGAGGGTAAAAGAAAGCAAACGGGCGCAGGAAAGTGAGAATTGGAGTCGAAAGAATGAAGCTGACGAGGGGTAAGTGGCGGCCAGCGAGCACCGGACGAGGGAGGAAGAGGGAGGATTGAGAGCAAGTGTTGGGGAGGAGGAACACAGCTAGTGGTGGTGGTGGTGGTGGTGGTGGTGGTGGTGGTGGAGGAGGAGAATGTGGGTTTATTCTAAGGTTAGGGTGAAATAAGGAGTTACGAGATTTTATTTATTTATTTATTTATTTTGTCAGTAAATTAATGTATGCATTCTCGTACGTAATTAGAAGCAACAACAGCAACAATTCTACTACTAATACTACTACCACTCCTCCTCCTCCTCCTCCTCCTCCTCCTCCTCCTCCTCCTCCTCCTCCTCCTCCTCCTCCTCCTCCTCCTCCTCCTCCTCCTCCTCCTCCTCCTCCTCCTCCTCCTCCTCCTCCTCCTACTACTACTACTACTACTACTACTACTACTACTATTACTACTACTACTACTTTAAAATGAGGAAGAGGAAACCTGAATATGTGGTTGATGGCAAGTAAACAGAAAACTAGCTAAGATGAATGAAAAGTAGGGAAGAAAAAAATAAAGAAAACTTTAATATAAAAATAATGAAATAAACGTTAATGATAATGGAATTACTACAAAAGAAACAACATGAAGATAAATAACAATTACTGCAACAACAATAACTACTACTACTACTACTACTACTACTACTACTACTACTACTAACTAATCACCACCACCACCACCACCACCTTGTCATTCACTCTCCCACAGCAAGCGAGAATATCCAAGAGAGAGAGAGAGAGAGAGAGAGAGAATGTATTTGTATTCACAGATATTGCAGCTGAGGAAGGAAAGAAGAAGAAGGAGGAGGAGGAGGAGGAGGAGGAGGAGGAGGATAAAGGAAGCTTAAGTATTTCACTTTCAATGAATCTTTACTATCAATACTCTCCTTGACCTCTCCCCCCTCCCCTTCCCTCTTCCCCTTCCCTTTCTCCCTTTCTTTACTCTCCATCCCTCCACGCTGTCCCTTCATCCGCCTTCCCTCCCCTCCTTCCTCTCACTTCCTTCACTTCACCCCACACCCAGTCACCCTTCCCCTCTCCACCCATCACCACTCCTTGTCACCCTTGCCCTCCCTTCACCCCAGCCGTGCCACAGCCTCACGCCCTCACCCAGCTCCACCCAGCCCTGCCCAGTCAGCATTCTCCCGGCACCCTTCCAGCCTTCCCGCCCCTCCACCTGGCCTTCCACCCGCCCATCAACCCACCCGTCCACCCACCCATCCGCCCGCCCACGTCTCTCGCTCTCACTTTAGCCGGAAATCAAGGCCCGATTCAACCAAAGTCCAAATGTGAGCCTTGAAAATCACTACTACTACTACTACTACTACTACTACTACTACTACTACTACTACTACTACTACTACTACTACTACGCTGCCTTACCAACACTAACACCACCACTGCCACCACTATCAGACAATGACAACAACTGGACAGAGAGAGAGAGAGAGAGAGAGAGAGAGAGAGAGAGAGAGGTCAGCAAAATAAAACTTAGAATCAAACTTTATACTCTCCTTGTGTTGTATTTCTGGTCCTATTTCCTGCTTCGTGTGGCCTGAAGGAAAGCAAGGAAGGGAGGGAGGGAGGGAGGAGGAGAGAGAGTGAGGAAGGGACAATGGAATGAACTGAGAGGGAGAAAGGGAAAGGAAAAGTTGATGTGGGGAGAGAGAGAGGGAAAAAGAAAAGGGTAAAGAGGAAAGAGAAGATGGATGGAAGGAGAGAGTATTAAGGGAGGAAATGAGTTGAAAATGGAGTAAGGAAGGAGAAAAGAAGGTAAGGTGAAGGGAAAAGAAGAAGAGGGAGACGAAGGGAAGGAGAGAGAGAGAAAAAAAAAGGGAGAGAAATGGAAAGACGAGGTGAAGGGAACAAAATAAAAGCAAAAGGAGAAAATGAGAAAGGAAAGAAGAGAACATGAAGTAAGACGATAACTTAAAGACAGACAGAGAGAGAGAGAGAGAGAGAGAGAGAGAGAGAGAGAGAGAGAGAGAGAGATTCCAGCATCTAGCACATTCGTCCACCTCTACACATTTCTCCTTTTTCATTTCCTCTTCCTCCTCGTCCTCCTCCTCCTCTTCTTCCTCCCAGTCTCCGTCCCTGTCCCCCTCCCCTTTCCCTCTTTCTCCTCCTCCTCCTCCTCCTCCTCCTCCTCCTCCTCCTCCTCCTCCTCCTCCTTTCCAAACAAGGAAGCAGGAATCCGCCCCGTATGACAAAGGCGTTAGTTTCAAGAGTTATGGCCACAAAGAGATATAGATGTGTTCCCCCTACACCTTCACCTTCACACCCGGAATATCTTTGACCACATTCTCCATTTTTATTTCTATCGAGTTTCACATCCCTGGCCTGATCTCTGGGCGACTTGTGCTCTATGGTGTGTTTGTTGTATATTTATTTGATTTTGCTTTTTTTTTTTTTTTTTTTTTTTTTTTTTTTTGTCGTTGCTTGTTTTTGGTTGAATAATTCGTTGGGTTTAATTTTTTTGTTTCTTTTTTTTATCTATTTTTTTTGTGGGGGGTGGTTGTTTTGTTTGTGTGTTTTTTTTTTTTTATGTTCATTTTGCTTTTATTCATTTCTTAGTTTTTTTTTTTTTTTTTTTTTTTTGTAAGTGTCTATATTTTCATTTATCTATAATTTATCTATATTCTATCTATATTTCTACTCATTTCTTGTGATATTTTATTGCACCACATGAATTGCCTGATAAAAAAAAAAAAATGCTTCAGAAATCATGACAAAATGTACGGGTTATTTTTATGCATTATTGAATCTTGGACATTATATAAGACCATTTAGCAGAAGACGATTAAGCAGACTATTACCATTGCCAAGCTGACAAGAATCCTCCACCTCACAAACAACCCTCGCACTTCACTCATAAGAACTCTCACCTTTGCCACAGCAGCCTTCACTCTCATTAAACATTTCACTATATGATAACTCGCCTATATAAAGTCATTTCAGTAGTTCCGTCATAGCAAATCCTCACTTTTAACAACCATTCGGCTATTTTGCAGGCTCCATTGGCAAGAGAGAGAGAGAGAGAGAGAGGGAGGTGACGCTGACGATTATTACAATTACCATGACTTGTTTACGCATCGAGGCAATAGCGAGGCGGGCAATGGTGGCGAGGCGGGGCGTGATCACTGGAAGCATAAAGGAGCGCGTTAGAAGCCGTTGCCGATAAGTGACAAACAAACTCGACCGAAGCTATCTTTGCCCACGGATCATAATTCATCTCGGATATTTTTTCTCTCCTCTTTCTCCTGTCCAATAAATCCATAATTCTTCTTTTTCTTCCTCCTCCTCCTCCTCCTCCTCCTCCATCTCCACCTCCTCCTCCTCCTCCTCCTCCTCCTCTTCCTCGACCTCCTCTCTCGTCTCTCGTCTCTCGTTTCGTCCTTCAATCCTATACTAACTGAATTGTTATTTTTATTGGTCCTCTCTCTCTCTCTCTCTCTCTCTCTCTCTCTCTCTCTCTCTCTCTCTCTCTCTCTCTCTCTCTCTCTCTCTCTACCAATTCATTCATTCATATTTTTTCTTTCTTATATTTGTCTTCGATTGTCCTCCTCCTCCTCCTCCTCCTCCTCCTCCTCCTCCTCCTCCTCCTCCTCCTCCTCCTTTCATTTTTTTTTTCTATCTCTTGCATTCCTTCCTCCTCCCTTGCTCTTGTCTCACTCTTTTCTCTTCCTCTTTCTCTCCATGACTGAAAGAAGGAATGAAGGAAAATTGAAGAAGGACAAAGGTTAATCTTGTTGTATCCTGTCTTCTTTCATTCCTCCTCCTCCTCCTCCTCCTCCTCCTTCTCCTCCTCCTCCTCCTCCTTCCGTCTTGGTCCCAGTCTTTTTCCTCTCCATTTCTTCCAGACTTACACCAAAGCTCTTCCTCTCTCTACTCCTCTTTCCTCTCACCTTCCTTTCTTCCTTTCTGTCCTTTTATTCTCCTTCCGTCGCTTTTAACTCATTCATATGCCTCTTTTCCCCATTCTCATTTTTTTTCCGCTTTTTTTCCTTCTCTTCCTCCTTCCTTGCCTCAAATTCTTTTTATTTTTTTGTCCTTTCTGTATCTCATTTTATTTTATTTTATTTTGATCTAGCTTTTTTTTTCTTTTCTTTTCTTTTCCTTCTCTCCTTCTTCCTTCTCTTTCTCTCCTTCCTGCCCTTCCTTCCTTCCCTTTCTTTCTCTCCTTCTTCTTTTGTGCCTCGGTTCCATGATTTCAGATTTAGAAGAAGGGAGAGAGAGAGAGAGAGAGAGAGTGTGTGTGTGTGGTGGGATAACGTAAGGAAACAACCAATTAGAATACGTGTAATTAGTGGCATTATCTTGGCGTGTTGTGATTGGTTCTCGTCCTGTGCAGGTGGAATGTGATTGGCTGAGGCGAGTGATAGGGAAGCCAATTGTATTAATCTCCTGGTGATGACGATGATGATGATTGTAATGAGAGGAGAAAGAAGAAGGACGAGAACAAGAAGAGTAATAGATAATAGTGATGATAATGGTGCTGGTGGTGATGGTGGTGTTGTCAGTGGTGGAGGTAGTAGTAGTAGTAGTAGTAGTAGTAGTAGTAGTAGTAGTAGTAATAGTAATAGTGTGAGTATAACGAGAATGAGTAGTAGTAGTAGTAGTAGTAGCAGTAGCAGCAGTAGTAGTAGTAGTAGCAATAGTGTGATTATAATGACAGTAGTAGTAGTAGTAGTAGTAGTAGTAGTAGTAGTAGTTGTTGTTGTTGTAGTAGTTGTTGTTGTTGTTGTTGTTGTTGTTGTTGTTGTTGTTGTTGTTGTTGTTGTTGTTGTTGTTGTTGTTGTTGTTGCTGTTGTTGTTGTTGTTGTATGATTATAACAACAGTAAAAATGGTAATGCTAATAGTAGTAGTAGTAGTAGTAGTAGTAGTAGTAGTAGTAGTAGTAGTAGTAGTAGTAGTAGCAGCAGCAGCAGCAGCAGTAGTAGTAGTAGTAGTAGTAGTAGTAGTAGTAGTAGTAGTAGTAGTAGTAGTAGTAGTTTTATCACAACAGCAACAGAAGTAGCAGCAACAACAACAGCAACAACAACAACAACAACAACAACAACAACAACAACAACAACAGCAACAACAACAACAGGAGACAAAGCTACCCACCACCTCATTATAATCTGTATACCAAAGACAATTACCTTTTGTTTATGTGTAATTAGACCCAGTGACCTCACCTGACCGCCGCCAATACACAGGCCGACCCGAGGCAATTACCTGCGTATTATATGGCTTAATTAGGCGGGAGGGACAGGTGGAGGAAGGCACACGCGAGGAGGAGGAGGAGGAGGAGGAACGGAAAGAGGAAATGGAAGAAGAATAGAAGTACATCATCATCATCACCATCAACAAGAGGAGGAGGAGGAGGAGGAGGAGGAGGAGGAGGAGAAAAAGGAGCTTGAAGAAGAGAAAGAGGAAATTGAAAAAGTAAAGTGGAAATGGAAGAAAAGAAGTACAACAACAACAACAGCAATAAAAGTAACAACAACAACAACAACAGAATCAGAACAACAACAACAACAACAACAACAGAATCAGGAACAACAACAACAACAAAGATAAAAAAACAACAACAAAGAGAGTAGCAAACGGATAAAAAAAAGAAAAAAAAAAGCAGAATAAATTTAAGAAGAAGAAGAAAAAGAAGAAGAAGAAGAAGAAGAAAACAAAGTACCAGCCGTAGTTAAAAGACAAAGAAAACAATGACGCAAACAGAAAGAAGAAGAAGAAAAATGAAGAAGGAGGAGAAAATAATAAAGTCAAGAAAAATTTAAGAAGAAAAAGAAGAAGAAAGAAAAAAAAAGAAGGAGGAGGAGGAGAAAACAGTAAAGTACCAGCTGAAAGACAAAAAAAAAAAAAAAAAAACATACAGACGCAAACAGAGAGTCACACAGTCCAGCATAAGAGGAGAAGAGAAGCTACAGGACTCCACCGTACTTACACGTAGCTCTTGTTCCCAGTAACCCTGCAAGAATCAAGTCGTGGTGGTCGTGGTGTTTTCTCCCCCTCATCATCACTCGAGTTGGCGATTCAGTACAAGAGGAATAACAATAGGAGGGAGTTCAAGGAGGAGAAGGAGAGATGAGGAGGCGCTGGAGGAGATAAAAAAGGAAGGATTCGGGACCTGGAGTAAGATGAAGAGGAGGAGGAGGAGGAGGAAGGAGACCCAGAGAAGATAAAAGGAAGATGAAAAAAAAAAAAAAACGAAGGAAGGATTCACCTGAAGGAAGAGAGGTGAGGTAGTAGAAAGCGTAAGGAAAAGGAGGAGGAGGAGGAGGAGGCAATAAAAGAAAA